>NC_141007.1:16852955-17088833 GCF_052327205.1 Somniosus microcephalus
GGAAGGAGGGAGGGGAGAGGGAGAGGGAAGGAGGGAGGGGAGAGGGAGAGGGAAGGAGGGAGGGGAGAGGGAGAGGGAAGGAGGGAGGGGAGAGGGAAGGAGGGAGGAGAGGGACGGGGGAAGGAGGGAGGAGAGGGACAGGGGAAGAGGGGAGAGGGACGGGGAAAGGGACAGGGGAAGGAGGGAGGAGAGGGACAGGGGAAGGAGGGAGGGGAGAGGGAAGGAGGGAGGAGGGAGGAGAGGGACAGAGGGAGGAGGGAGGAGAGGGACAGGGGAAGGAGGGAGGAGAGGGACGGGAAGGAGGGGAGGGGAGAGGGAAGGAGGGAGGAGAGAGGGACGGGGGAAGGAGGGAGGGAGAGGGACAGGGGAAGGAGGGAGGGGAGAGGGACAGGGGAAGGAGGGAGGGGAGAGGGACAGGGGAAGGAGGGAGGGGAGAGGGACAGGGGAAGGAGGGAGGGGAGAGGGACAGGGGAAGGAGGGAGGGGAGAGGGACAGGGGAAGGAGGGAGGGGAGAGGGACAGGGGAAGGAGGGAGGGGAGAGGGACAGGGGAAGGAGGGAGGGGAGAGGGACAGGGGAAGGAGGGAGGGGAGAGGGACAGGGGAAGGAGGGAGGGGAGAGGGACAGGGGAAGGAGGGAGGGGAGAGGGACAGGGGAAGGAGGGAGGGGAGAGGGACAGGGGAAGGAGGGAGGGGAGAGGGACAGGGGAAGGAGGGAGGGGAGAGGGACAGGGGAAGGAGGGAGGGGAGAGGGACAGGGGAAGGAGGGAGGGGAGAGGGACAGGGGAAGGAGGGAGGGGAGAGGGACAGGGGAAGGAGGGAGGGGAGAGGGACAGGGGAAGGAGGGAGGGGAGAGGGACAGGGGAAGGAGGGAGGGGAGAGGGACAGGGGGAAGGAGGGAGGGGAGAGGGACGGGGGAAGGAGGGAGGGGAGAGGGACGGGGGAAGGAGGGAGGGGAGAGGGACGGGGGAAGGAGGGAGGGGAGAGGGACGGGGGAAGGAGGGAGGGGAGAGGGACGGGGGAAGGAGGGAGGGGAGGGGGAAGGAGGGAGGGGAGAGGGAAGGAGGGAGGGGAGAGGGACGGGAGGGAGGGAGGGGAGAGGGGCAGGGGAAGGAGGGAGGGGAGAGGGACGGAGGGAGGGGAGAGGGACGGGGGAAGGAGGGAGGGGAGAGGGACAGGGGAGAGGGACGGGGGAAGGAGGGAGGGGAGAGAAATGGGGGAAGGAGGGAGGGGAGGGATGAGGGAGGGCGAGGGAGAGGGACTGGACAATCACCTGCAGTACAGCAGCAGGATATTAAATCAAGACAAAATGTGCTGGTAAACTGGAGCGGGGATCCTGCCCGCTCCGGAGAACAGAGATTTCCCTGTGATCACAGCGGGGGCCAGGGAACAACACTGGCGATAAATCTTGAGGGAGAAGTTGTGAAACAGCACGAGAACCTGCCGCTCTCGTCCCTTGATCAACTGCTGCGATGTGTCGTAACCAAAAGTTTCCTTAGGTTCAACTTAAAAGAAAAATTGTATTTTTACAAATAGTTACGTTTTTAAATGTTGATGAGTGCAGCGCTCAGCGGACACTGACTGTAGATTCCTGTCGGCTTCACTTGTAAACGGCAACTGATGCTGCACGGGTTAGATACAGAGTAAAGTTCCCTCTACACTGTCCCATCAAACACTCCCAGGGCAGGTACAGCACGGGTTAGATACAGAGTAAAGCTCCCTCTACACTGTCCCATCAAACACTCCCAGGGCAGGTACAGCACGGGTTAGATACAGAGTAAAGTTCCCTCTACACTGTCCCATCAAACACTCCCAGGGCGGGTACAGCACGGGTTAGGTACAGAGTAAAGCTCCCTCTACACTGTCCAATCAAGCACTCCCAGGGCAGGTACAGCACGGGTTAGATACAGAGTAAAGCTCCCTCTGCACTGTCCCATCAAACACTCCCAGGGCAGGTACAGCACGGGTTAGATACAGAGTAAAGTTCCCTCTACACTGTCCCATCAAACACTCCCAGGGCAGGTACAGCACGGGTTAGATACAGAGTAAAGTTCCCTCTACACTGTCCCATCAAACACTCCCAGGGCAGGTACAGCACGGGTTAGATACAGAGTAAAGCTCCCTCGACACTGTCCCATCAAACACTCCCAGGGCAGGTACAGCACGGGTTAGATACAGAGTAAAGCTCCCTCTACACTGTCCGATCAAACACTCCCAGGGCAGGTACAGCACGGGTTAGATACAGAGTAAAGCACCCTCTACACTGTCCCATCAAACACTCCCAGGGCAGGTACAGCACGGGTTAGATACAGAGTAAAGTTCCCTCTACACTGTCCCATCAAACACTCCCAGGGCAGGTACAGCACGGGTTAGATACAGAGTAAAGCTCCCTCTACACTGTCCAATCAAGCACTCCCAGGGCAGGTACAGCACGGGTTAGATACAGAGTAAAGCTCCCTCTGCACTGTCCCATCAAACACTCCCAGGGCAGGTACAGCACGGGTTAGATACAGAGTAAAGTTCCCTCTACACTGTCCCATCAAACACTCCCAGGGCAGGTACAGCACGGGTTAGATACAGAGTAAAGCTCCCTCTACACCGTCCCATCAAACACTCCCAGGGCAGGTACAGCACGGGTTAGATACAGAGTAAAGCTCCCTCTACACCGTCCCATCAAACACTCCCAGGGCAGGTACAGCACGGGTTAGATACAGAGTAAAGCTCCCTCTACACTGTCCCATCAAACACTCCCAGGGCAGGTACAGCACGGGATAGATACAGAGTAAAGCTCCCTCTACACTGTCCCATCAAACAATCCCAGGGCAGGTACAGCACGGGTCAGATACAGAGTAAGGCTCCCTCTACACTGTCCCATCAAACACTCCCAGGGCAGGTACAGCACGGGTTAGATACAGAGTAAGGCTCCCTCTACACTGTCCCATCAAACACTCCCAGGGCAGGTACAGCACGGGATAGATACAGAGTAAAGCTCCCTCTACACTGTCCCATCAAACACTCCCAGGGCAGGTACAGCACGGGTTAGATACAGGGTAAAGCTCCCTCTACACTGTCCCATCAAACACTCCCATGGGAAGGTACAGCACGGGATAGATACAGAGTAAAGCTCCCTCTACACTGTCCCATCAAACAATCCCAGGGCAGGTACAGCACGGGTTAGATACAGAGTAAGGCTCCCTCTACACTGTCCCATCAAACACTCCCAGGGCAGGTACAGCACGGGTTAGATACAAAGTAAGGCTCCCCTCTACACTGTCCCATCAAACACTCCCAGGGCAGGTACAGCACGGGATAGATACAGAGTAAAGCTCCCTCTACATTGTCCCATCAAACACTCCCAGGGCAGGTACAGCACGGGTTAGATACAGAGTAAAGCTCCCTCTACACTGTCCCATCAAACACTCCCAGGGCAGGTACAGCACGGGTTAGATACAGAGTAAAGCTCCCTCTACACTGTCCCATCAAACACTCCCAGGGCAGGTACAGCACGGGATAGATACAGAGTAAAGCTCCCTCTACACTGTCCCATCAAACACTCCCAGGGCAGGTACAGCACGGGTTAGATACAGAGTAAAGCTCCCTCTACACTGTCCAATCAAGCACTCCCAGGGCAGGTACAGCACGGGTTAGATACAGAGTAAAGCTCCCTCTGCACTGTCCCATCAAACACTCCCAGGGCAGGTACAGCACGGGTTAGATACAGAGTAAAGTTCCCTCTACACTGTCCCATCAAACACTCCCAGGGCAGGTACAGCACGGGTTAGATACAGAGTAAAGTTCCCTCTACACTGTCCCATCAAACACTCCCAGGGCAGGTACAGCACGGGTTAGATACAGAGTAAAGCTCCCTCGACACTGTCCCATCAAACACTCCCAGGGCAGGTACAGCACGGGTTAGATACAGAGTAAAGCTCCCTCTACACTGTCCGATCAAACACTCCCAGGGCAGGTACAGCACGGGTTAGATACAGAGTAAAGCACCCTCTACACTGTCCCATCAAACACTCCCAGGGCAGGTACAGCACGGGTTAGATACAGAGTAAAGTTCCCTCTACACTGTCCCATCAAACACTCCCAGGGCAGGTACAGCACGGGTTAGATACAGAGTAAAGCTCCCTCTACACTGTCCAATCAAGCACTCCCAGGGCAGGTACAGCACGGGTTAGATACAGAGTAAAGCTCCCTCTGCACTGTCCCATCAAACACTCCCAGGGCAGGTACAGCACGGGTTAGATACAGAGTAAAGTTCCCTCTACACTGTCCCATCAAACACTCCCAGGGCAGGTACAGCACGGGTTAGATACAGAGTAAAGCTCCCTCTACACCGTCCCATCAAACACTCCCAGGGCAGGTACAGCACGGGTTAGATACAGAGTAAAGCTCCCTCTACACCGTCCCATCAAACACTCCCAGGGCAGGTACAGCACGGGTTAGATACAGAGTAAAGCTCCCTCTACACTGTCCCATCAAACACTCCCAGGGCAGGTACAGCACGGGATAGATACAGAGTAAAGCTCCCTCTACACTGTCCCATCAAACAATCCCAGGGCAGGTACAGCACGGGTCAGATACAGAGTAAGGCTCCCTCTACACTGTCCCATCAAACACTCCCAGGGCAGGTACAGCACGGGTTAGATACAGAGTAAGGCTCCCTCTACACTGTCCCATCAAACACTCCCAGGGCAGGTACAGCACGGGATAGATACAGAGTAAAGCTCCCTCTACACTGTCCCATCAAACACTCCCAGGGCAGGTACAGCACGGGTTAGATACAGGGTAAAGCTCCCTCTACACTGTCCCATCAAACACTCCCATGGGAAGGTACAGCACGGGATAGATACAGAGTAAAGCTCCCTCTACACTGTCCCATCAAACAATCCCAGGGCAGGTACAGCACGGGTTAGATACAGAGTAAGGCTCCCTCTACACTGTCCCATCAAACACTCCCAGGGCAGGTACAGCACGGGTTAGATACAAAGTAAGGCTCCCTCTACACTGTCCCATCAAACACTCCCAGGGCAGGTACAGCACGGGATAGATACAGAGTAAAGCTCCCTCTACATTGTCCCATCAAACACTCCCAGGGCAGGTACAGCACGGGTTAGATACAGAGTAAAGCTCCCTCTACACTGTCCCATCAAACACTCCCAGGGCAGGTACAGCACGGGTTAGATACAGAGTAAAGCTCCCTCTACACTGTCCCATCAAACACTCCCAGGGCAGGTACAGCACGGGATAGATACAGAGTAAAGCTCCCTCTACACTGTCCCATCAAACACTCCCAGGGCAGGTACAGCACGGGTTAGATACAGAGTAAAGCTCCCTCTACACTGTCCCATCAAACACTCCCAGGGCAGGTACAGCACGGGTTAGATACAGAGTAAAGCTCCCTCTACACTGTCCCATCAAACAATCCCAGGGCAGGTACAGCACGGGTTAGATACAGAGTAAGGCTCCCTCTACACTGTCCCATCAAACACTCCCAGGGCAGGTACAGCACGGGTTAGATACAGAGTAAAGCTCCCTCTACACTGTCCCATCAAACACTCCCAGGGCAGGTACAGCACGGGATAGATACAGAGTAAAGCTCCCTCTACATTGTCCCATCAAACACTCCCAGGGCAGGTACAGCATGGGTTAGATACAGAGTAAAGCTCCCTCTACACTGTCCCATCAAACACTCCCCGGCCGTACACACCAAGAAGATGGCGGGTGTCGTTTCTGGATTGTGGGTAAGGGTGATACAATTGACCTCACTGTCATTTCTTGTTGGGAAATCAGCCAGTGTTCCCACTGCTGAGCCCTGTCCAGCTACAGCTGTGGAAGTGTGTGCACTGCGTGTGTTGAGTGAGGCCGAGATCAGGCCCTGAGATCCCCATGACCAAGCAGCCTGTCATCATTCATTGCCCAGGCCTGCACTGACCAGAAATTCTGAAAGGAGTCGTTGAGGGGGAAAAAAACACTGACATGAATCTCCCAAAACACCAATTTGAAAACCCTGGAAAATCCTAAGCAACAGAAATTTGGTTTATTCAGGATTGTTAATCCAGTGGATTTTCATTATAAAAGGTTAGATTGAGTCTACAGCATAGAAACAGGCCATTCGGCCCCACAGGTCTGTGCTGGTGTTTATGCTCCAGATGTTTATGCCTCCTCCCATTTAAGACTGAGATGAGGAGAAATTTCTTCACTCCGAGGGTTGTGAATCTTTGGAATTCTCTGCCCCAGAGGGCTGTGGATGCTGAGTCTTTGAGTAGATTCAAGGCTGAGATAGATTTTTGGACTCTAGAGGAATCAAGAGATATGGAGATCGGGCGGGAAAGTGGAGTTGAGGTCGATGATCAGCCATGATCTTATTGAATGGCGGAGCAGGCTCGAGGGGCCGTGTGGCGGAGCAGGCTCGAGGGGCCGTGTGGCGGAGCAGGCTCGAGGGGTCGGTGGCGGAGCAGGCTCGAGGGGTCGTGTGGCGGAGCAGGCTCGATGGGGTCGTGTGGCGGAGCAGGCTCGAGGGGTCGTGTGGCGGAGCAGGCTCGAGGGGTCGTGTGGCGGAGCAGGCTCGAGGGGTCGTGTGGCGGAGCAGGCTCGAGGGGTCGTGTGGCGGACTCCTGCTCTTATTTCTTATGTTCTACCGCCCGACTTCATCTCAGCCTATCAGCTGTAATAGGATTCTCATATCACAGCTAAAATCCTGTTAGAAGAGCGGGAATTTGACTCATTCAGCTCACCATAAACCAGCAGCCCTCCGTCGCCTGGTGAGATACCAGCAGCCTGCTGGGGCCGGTATCCCAGCGAGGAGTTGGTGGTTTCGGGAGAGGGCAAATCAACTGAGACAGGGTGAAAAAAAAGGTGTATTTTATTTTGAAACAAAAATGGGAGTTAACGGTGCCGAGTCACAGACACTAACTGCGATCCTGGCATTGTTTCGACAGTTTGCTGTGGGTGTGGGTGTCTTTTCACAGCTTGTTTTCTGTATACCTGGTAATTAAAACATATTGGATAAATACTGGGATGTCCCCGCCGAGATTAATGGCCTTTAACATGTGCCAGAGTGTTCACTGTTTGCCTTTAAGCATTCCTTTTGTTAATCAGATTATCTGGCGTGTCCTTAACATTTTTGCTGAGTTGATGGGGGAGTTTGCACGCTGTGTGAGCGGGCAGGGTCTTTGAGTTTCTGTGGGCCATATATTCCGATCCGTACGGGCTGTGTCCTTGTGCACCAGTCGCTGAAGGTAAGCACGCAGGTGCAGCAGGCGGTTAAGAAGGCAAATGGTATGTTGGCCTTCATAGCGAGAGGGTTTGAGTACAGGAACAAGGATGTCTTGCTGCAGTTGTACAGGGCCTTGGTGAGACCACACCTTGAGTATTGTGTGCAGTTTTGGTCGCCTTATCTGAGGAAGGATGTTCTTGCCATGGAAGGAGTTCAGCGAAGATTCACCTGATACCTGGGATGGCAGGAATGATGTATGAGGAGAGATTGGATCGATTGGGTTTGTACTCGCTGGAGTTTAGAAGAATGAGAGGGGATCTCATTGAAACTTATAAAATTTTGGCAGGACTGGACAGACTAGATGCAGGAAGGATGTTCCCGATGGTCAGGGAGTCCAGAACCAGGGGTCACAGTCTAAGGATAAGGGGTAAGCCATTTAGGACAGAAATGAGGAGGAATTTCTTCACCCAGAGAGTGGTGAACCTGTGGAATTCTCTACCACAGAAGGCAGTAGAGGCCAATTCATTAAATATATTCAAGAAGGAGTTGGATATATTTCTCAAGGCTAAAGGGATCAAGGGATATGGGGAGAAAGCAGGGACAGGGTACTGAATTTGGATGATCAGCCATGATCTCATTAAATGGCAGAGCAGGCTCGAGGGGCCGAATGGCCTACTCCTGCTCCTATCTTCTATGTCTATGTGTACACACCCGTAGGGACACCGGAAATGCCGGTTTCAGGCATGCACAGCGCATGCGCTGGAAACCGGCATTTCCGATCTGTCAAGAATGCTCTCGACAGATCGGACGCCTGCCCTGGAGAAGGACCTCTGTGGGGGGAGAGTTCTGCTTTCTGGAGATCCTCCGCCCACAGAAAACCCTTAGAAATCTTACATCTGGTAAAAAGCAGGTGTAAGGCCTGCTTCTACCAGCATAAGAGTCGAAAAAAGTAAAAATAAAAAAAAAATTCACCCATTTATCATTTTAAAATACTTTAAAAAAGGTAAGTTTATTTTTAGCCCCGTAAAAAACTTTAATTAAGTTTTTCAAATATTACATTTTTGTTTAAAATATTTAATTTATTGTAATTTCAACTCATTTTAAAAATGTGATTTTTAAAAAATGTATTTAATGTTTTACTGTGTTTTTGGGGTGATCTCCATTCATATATTTGACAGGTCGATCTGTCAAGTGTATGAAGGGAGATTCCCTTCTCCTATTGGCTCCCCATGGCCCATGGGATCCCAGGGACATTTGCGAACCACCTGCGCCTCTGGGATACGTGGGCCCTGCGCATTTCGAGTTGGAGAGGCCCAGGATCGGAAGTATCCGGACCTCGGGAGCTGTTAAATCTGTGAGTTGTTCAAGTAATTAATACTCAGACTTAATCAGTAACAATAAAACAGGTCTTTACTGGTTGGAGGTAGGGACTATATGTAGGTCTTTACTTCATGCCCACAGGCGGGAACTGAGGGGAGATCAGTACCCACAGTACTATTTATACCCCTATGGCCAGGAGTGGTACTGCGTATCACTACGCCCTACAAGTAGTGCAGTCCTGTCCATAGGTTCAAAGTAGCACACATATTACATACACAACATTCCTCCCTTCTTAGCTTTACAGTCATCTCCCCATTTAACATAACGTAATAACATATATACATATATAACTTCAGGTTTACATAACAGAATAACATAGATACATAGATAACTTCATGTCAAAACAGATCACAGATTCAGTCTCTGCGGAAAACAGTTCACAGATTCAATCTCTGTGGTGTAGTCGGTTCACGTTGCTGGAGTGACTCATTCAATAGTCCTTCCATGGATTTAACAGTTTGAACTTCCGAACTGAATTGGCTCCGTTCGGAGGGACCACGTGTGTGATCTGGTAGAGGTAATAATGGTTCAGATGGGTCATCTTCTGTTTCGACTTTTCCTTTTCTGCTTCTTGGAGACTCTCTGGGCTCCGCTGTCAGCTGCCAGCTGCATGCGCAGTTCCTCCTTCTCTTCCTCCTTTTTCCGTAGTAGAGCCACCTTCTCCCGATGTTCCGTAGACTTTCGGTGCTCCTCCATGATTTCTGTATGGTGGGAGTCGAAGTTACAAGTTGGGCAGGACAGGACATAGTAATATTCGGTGTCGTCCTGATCTAGGCCAGCGAGAGGGTCTTCTATTTCCTCCATACCCAGCTGGGCGTTAGCCAGCTTTTGTTCCAAGTCCAGACATCTTTCCTGAAGAGACTTCTTCATGCGTACCTCTTCATCCAGCTTTTTCTGGGCTTTCAGCAAGTCGTTTACTAATGACCTCATTTGAGATTTTACTACTTCAACTTCTTTTGGAGATTGATTGATCGGACTATTCAATCCCTCTACCGGAGCAGCTGTTTCAGCGGTCTGTTGTTCTACGTTGACGTGAGTCAGCATACTTTTGGCATCCAAGGGCTGCTCTGTTGCAGTCATCTCAGTCTGTGTTGCCACCTCAGCTCTTCCAATAACCTTTGAGAGCTCCGAACCCCTTTCGTTTGAATATTGAAGTTCGTGTTCAAGTTTTTCCCATTTCAGAGTCCTGTCCTTCAGCATATGCAGGAGTTGGCTGACCGTTAACTCCTCTGACATCAGACGTTTTGTGTGCTCCTGCTCCATTTTCTCCATCAGCTGCTTCTGTTGTCTTTCCAGATTCTCCAACTCTATATCAAAGAACTCTTTCGTTGCATTCAACTCTTGCTCAAAACGGCGAAGCATTTGTTCTAATTGCTGTTGTAGTTTGAAATGGAGTTGAGTTCGAGCCCAGTGTCCCTCAAAAATGTGCATATCAGTAGACTTGACAGACTCAGAATTCTCTGTTAAACTATGTTGTTGTTGCTCAGTGGAATTCTGCGCTGAAACTTTGTCTTTTGCACATGGGTTGGTCTTACCATCATCAGTTCTAGAGTCTGGGCTGATTATCTGCACCGAGTTCTCACTCTTTATGGCTTTTAGCGAATGCCAGTCCATATTTATGTTTCTAAACCACTCCCGGCCTAGTAGTGGTGGACCTCCCTCCGGTAGCACATATAAGTCCATTATTTGACTTCCTTCGCCCTTGTTGGCCACTGCAACCTTTATTGTCCCGATGGGGTACACTCTCTGCCCCGTGTAGGTTGTCAATATAATCTCCGTATCCTGTAGGGGAATATGTTGGAATAACCTTCCATAATCTTTCTTATTTATGACCGACAATGCCGATCCAGTGTCCAATTCCATTTTTACTTGGACTCCTTCTATTTGAAGAGTGACCCAAATTGTCTGGAGGTCTGCACCCTTACCAACGTTGAGTACCCTTAAGCTAGCCAGTTCAATACTGCTTAAGCCAGCCAGTTCATTACTGCTAGCGTCTGAATCGGACTCCTGTTCGGCCACCTTGTGTACCTTTGCGTATTTCCCTTGCGGTGACTTCTTGTTGCTGGTCTTCTTCCCTGACCTGCATACTCTAGCTATATGTCCAAGCCTACCACATGTTCTACATTCTTGGTTTTTAAACCAACACTGGTTCTGATCATGCGTTGTCTTTCCACAACGATAACATTTGCCAGAACTCACACCCAATTTGTGTGCACTGAGCTCCGGTGACCGTAGCTGCATTACTGCCGTGCCTCTCGCTGCGGCTTCGTGTGCTGCTGCCATAGTGACCGCCTTCTCAAGCGTCAGCTCATTCTCCTCGAGCAGTCGCTTTTGTGTATCCTGTTTAAATAAACCACACACAAATTTGTCTCGTAGTGCATCTGTCAGTCCCGTTCCAAACTGGCAATATTTCGCTAATTTACGCAATTCCAGCAAATATTCAGCATTGCTTTCATGCTGTAGCTGCCTTCTGTCGTAAAATTTAAATCGTTCCGCTAGCATCAGCGGCGTGAGGTTTAGATGATCTTTCAGGACAGTAACAATCTCATCGAACGTCTTATCCGCCGGTTCATCTGGTGATAACAGGTGTTTCAATTGCCCGTATGTCTTCGCACCCATTAAATTTAATAATGTTAGAGCTTTATCTTGGTCACGAATTTTATTGGCCTTACAATAATTTTTTACTCTTTCAACATATATGGCCCAATCTTCGAGGTCACTATCAAAGGTGCTAATATTCCCGTGTTTAGGCATTGTAGATTTGCAATTTCTCAGATTTTTTTTTTTTTTTACTGCTATCCAAGATGGCGGCTTCCCGCTCTTGCCGTCGTCCTCCGCCCACAAAATGGCGGTTTTCCCACGCTTGGCGGTCTTCACCCGTCCCCCAACGCCGTCTCCCTTCAGCCCCCGAGTGCGGCCCTTATCTTCGCCGCGATCGCCCGAGTGCGGCCCTTATCAGCGGATGCGATCGCTGGATCGCGAAGCGGCTCTCGGCTCTTATCAGGAGATGCGATCGCTCTGTTGAAACGCCTCCCGCTCGAAGCGGCTCTCGCGCCCTATTCCTCCAGCTCCCCCAGCCCCGTTCGTGCGGCCAACGCGGTCGACTGCCTGTCGCGTCGCTGCCCGGCTCAGACAACGGCTTACCCACCACCAAGCTGGAGAAGAAGCTGACGGTCGCCGATGGAGGCTCCGAGGTCAGGATGTCTTCCAGTGGGGTGGAGAGGGTGGAAACCTCTCTGCAACGTCCTGGCTGTGGACGAAGCTGCCGTGGAGTGACTGCCGCAGGGTCCGAATCAGACTCGTCGCCAGTGTTAAATCTGTGAGTTGTTCAAGTAATTAATACTCAGACTTAATCAGTAACAATAAAACAGGTCTTTACTGGTTGGAGGTAGGGACTATATGTAGGTCTTTACTTCATGCCCACAGGCGGGAACTGAGGGGAGATCAGTACCCACAGTACTATTTATACCCCTATGGCCAGGAGTGGTACTGCGTATCACTACGCCCTACAAGTAGTGCAGTCCTGTCCATAGGTTCAAAGTAGCACACATATTACATACACAACAGGAGCCCTCCGGTAAGTCCGTAGATTTTTTCCAGATCAGAAGCCTCCGCACGCAGGAAGATATGGGCCAATGTGATACCGACCAGAGATCCTAGCTTCGATTCGCAGTCTGTGCCGAGTTGGCAGATGGCAGTCCAGGGTAGCGGCGGTGAGGGGGCTACACTTCCCCTCAGTGCCCGTGGGTGAGGTAGGGGCAGTAACCCAGCCAGGGATCCCTTTCCCGATCACTATCCAGTGCCATCTCTCCCCCGCCCCCGTTAGAGACTGCACGTGTGTGGATGTCAGCTGAAGTTGGGGAGCAGCTATGATTCCCTCAATGGCCAAATAATCCTGACAGTGTTTGTGGTACCGCACCTCACTACAGGTCAGTGCCTGCAGGAGTGGAGCAAGAACATTGGGGGAAAAACATTGAAAAAGGCAAGTGTCACGGGAAGTAACCAGTGCAAGACAGGACATGAGGGGAGAGTGGGAGCATGTACTGGATTGCCTGAAAATGCTCTCAGCCCTGGCTCACTCTCGGCTCTGAGTCAGAAGATTGTGGGTTCAAGTCCCGCTCCAGAGACTTGAGCACATAAATCTAGGCTGACACTCCCAGTGCAGTGCTGAGGGAGTGCTGCACTGTCAGAGGTGCCATCTTTCGGATGAGATGTCTGCTCTCTCAGGTGGATGTAAAAGATTCAACAGCACTATTCAAAGAGCGGGGGCGTTCTACCCCAGTGTCCAGGGCAATATTTATCCCTCAACATCACTAAAGCAGATTATCTGCTCATTATCTTGTTGTGGGATCTTGCTGTGTGCAAATTGTCTGGCCCATTTGTCTACACAAGTGACTACACCTCAAAAGTACTTGATTTGCTGCGAAGCCCCTTGGGGAACTTAGAAGATGTGAGAGGTGCTATATAAATGCAATTTATTTCTTTAAGGGTAGGGATGACGGCCAACATCCTTCCCAGCTGTCTGAGTGTCCGGCTCCCCGGAATAAGATCCAAGGAATTATGAGCCAAAAAAAAGTTCAAGGCTTGGATTGGACAGAGTACAGAACATCCAACTCCCTGTACCAAAGGCTGCAGCCAAAGACCCTTCTGTACCTAAAGCCTGTGTTATTTGAGTTAAAGGTTTATATGGACATTGCATCCTTAACAGCTGCTGACACTCAATCCATCCTTCAGTGACGTGACCCTGAGCCAAGTACATCCCCGAGTTCACTGTAGAATCATAAAATGACAGAAAAGAAAGACTTGCATTTATATCACAACCTCAGGACGTCCCAAAGCACTTTACAGCTGATAATGACCAGATCGACTTTTTTAGTGATGTGGGTTGAGGGATAAATATTGGCTCAGAACTCCGCATCTCTTCTTCGAATAGTGCCATGGGATCTTTTACATCCACCTGAGAGGGCAAACGTTTCACATCTCATCCCCTCCGACACTGCAGCACTCCGCATCTCTTCTTCGAATAGTGCCGTGGGATCTTTTACATCCACCCGAGAGGGCAAACGTTTAACATCTCATCCCCTCCGACACTGCAGCACTGCGCATAAAGCTAGGCTGACACTCCAGTGCAGTGCTGCACTGTCGAAGGTACCGTCTTTCAGATGAGACGTTAAACTGAGGCCCTGTCTGCTCTCTCAGGTGGATGTAAAAGATCCCAGGGCACTATTTCGAGGAACAGCAGGGGAGTTCTCCCTGGTGTCCTGGTTAAAATTTATCCCTCAATCAACATCACTAAAACAGATGATCTGGTCATTATCACATTGCTGTTTGTGGGACCTTGCTGTGCGCAAATTGGCTGCTGCGTTTCCCACATTACAACAGTGACTCCACTTCAAAAAAGTACTTCATTGGCTGTAAAGCACTTTGAGACATCGGTGGTCGTGAAAGGCGCTATATAAATGCAAGTCTTAATATATCTTAAACTTTTGCCCCCTCATTGACATCTCACCAACCAGAGGAAAAGAAAGACAGACAGACTTGCATTTACATCGAGCATTTCACGACTTCAGGACATCCCAAAGCGCTTCACGGCCAATGAAGTAGTTTTGAAGTTGTAATGTACGGAATGCAACAGCAAGATCCCACAAACAGCAAATCCCTCACTAACATTTTTCATAGTTGGTGCATCATCTGGAAGGTTCGGTGCTGGCTAGAATTCAGTCAAACGTAAGAGGCTTCCTGGAGGACAAACAATGAGCAGAGCTTCTGGCCCCATGAGGGCCTGTGCCAGCAAGAAGCCTCCTCCCAAACTGCTGATTGGAGGAGGTCTACAGAGAAGTACTTTCCCTATAATAGTTTATGTTGTGTCTCGAGACCATGCTGTGGATGCTTTCAACTCCTGATCCCACGCTGTGGATGCTTTCAACTCCTGATCCCACAAGACAGTGGGTCGTTGGAGTAAGGCTCATGGAGGGGAGGTGATGTAATGGCCTATAAGCTGAACTTGGTGATGAAGTGTGGGAGATCGAGGGTTAGCCACCCAGCAGCTCGAGCTCAGCAACGCAAGGTCTCCCGCAGCCTTTGCAGCGCTGTGTGTGTTCTCTGTGCGGATTAATTCCTTTAATAAAATCTGTACTATTGTGACTCTCCGATTAGAACCTGAATTGCTGGCATGGAGACAACAGATCCAAGCTGGTTCCTCCAACAGTACAAATCAACACTGGGCTGGGATGTCCTTCATTCTGCTAATGCATTCAGCTATTCACAATATATATTAATGATCTAGACGAGGGAACTAGATGTAATATCTCCAAATTTGCAGACGGCACAAAGCTGGGTGGGTGTGTGTGCTGTGAGGAGGATGCCGAGAAACTCCAGGATGATTTGGACAGGTTGGGTGATTGGGCAGAAGCATGGCAGATGCAGTATAACGTGGATAAATGTGAGGTTATCCACTTTGGTGGCAAAAACAGGAAGGCAGATTATTATCTGAATGGCAATAGATTGGGAGAAGGGGAAGTGCAACGAGACCTGGGTGTCCTTGTGCACCAGTCGCTGAAAGTAAGCATGCAGGTGCAGCAGGCGGTTAAGAAGGCAAATGGTATGTTGGCCTTCGTAGCGAGAGGGTTTGAGTACAGGAACAAGGATGTCTTGCTGCAGTTGTACAGGGCCTTGGTGAGACCACACCTTGAGTATTGTGTGCAGTTTTGGTCGCCTTATCTGAGGAAGGATGTTCTTGCCATGGAAGGAGTTCAGCAAAGATTCACCAGACTGGTACCTGGGATGGCAGGAATGACGTATGAGGAGATTGGGTCAATTGGGCTTATATTCGCTGGAGTTTAGAAGAATGAGAGGGGTCTCATTGAAACTTATAAAATTCTGACAGGACTGGACAGACTAGATGCAGGAAGGATGTTCCCGCTGGTCGGGGAGTCCAGAACCAGGGGTCACAGTCTAAGGATAAGGGGTAAGCCATTTAGGACAGAAATGAGGAGGAATTTCTTCACCCAGAGAGTGGTGAACCTGTGGAATTCTCTACCACAGAAGGCAGTAGAGGCCAATTCATTAAATATATTCAAGAAGGAGTTGGATATATTTCTTAAGGCTAAAGGGATCAAGGGGTATGGGGAGAAAGCAGGGACCGGGTACTGAATTTGGATGATCAGCCATGATCGCATTGAATGGCGGAGCAGGCTCGAGGGGCCGAATGGCCTACTCCTGCTCCTATCTTCTATGTTTCTATGTAATGCTCACAGTCCAGGCTCATGAAGAATGTTGCTTGGGTGAGGGGGCGGAGGGAACCTGCAGAGGTGTGAACCAGCCAGGGTCAGTGCCTCCAGAGGAGGGGAGGGAAGTGGAGGATAAAATCCTTAGCTTATATTAAAGACTCTTGTTTATCTTGTCATTCTGTAGTAGTAGAGCTGTAGCTTTATCTCACGTGCCAGTGTTGGTGGATCTGGGCTTTGTCCATTGAACGTGAGCTACACATCGTACTGCAGGCTGGAACTTTTAAGTGTCGGAAACTGTCCTACCACCACTCGGGGGAAGAGAGAGAATGTGGGATCCAGTCAGGTGAATGATGCAGGAGTCATGGGTTCAGGAGCCCAGCCTTTATAGGACAGTTATACCCTCAGAGCTCATGCACCTCCTGCTTAGTTTGGGCTGTTAGGTAATAGAGGAACAAAAAGCAGCTCAGTGAGAAATACAAATTCATCCGATTACAGCCAGCTTCGTCAGACCATTATTCCTGGATAATTTTCTTGTTACATACAAAGGATAATGGCACTTTTGTAGTTCGGCTCAGTGGGTCGCACTCGCTTTCGAGTCAGACGTTTGTGGGCGCAAGCCCCATTCCAGAGACTTAAGCACATAATCTAGGCCGACACCCCCAGTGCAGTGCTGAGGGAGTGCTGCACTGCCATCTTTCGGGCGAGACGTTAAATCGAGGCACCACCCGTCTGTGCTGGTGGTTCGCGGGAACAGGGCAGTGTTTGAAAGAACAGGGGTGTTCTCCTGGTGTCTTAGCCAACATTCCTCCCTCAAGCAACATCACCAAAAGTAGACTCGCGGGTCACACATCTTGCGTGTGGGATCATGCTGTGCATAAAATGGCTGCCTACATAAGATGTAGCTGTGATAAGGCCGCTAAAAACTCAACTTCATTCTAAATCAGAGAACAATGATAGACAGATAAATTCAAGCAAAAGAAAAAAAAAAACACAACTCAAACATTTCTTTTTTTTAATTAAAAATACATTGTGCTATAAATATTTGCGGTATGAACCATCCACACAACAGAGGCAATTCCAGTAGATACACAACCATACATAAAAGCTTTAGAAAGGATTCAAGGTGTTTCACTGATTCAGCATTCACCTCAAACCTCTTTTCCTGCCATTGTTCTCCTGTCTCCCGAGTTACTGACTGTTGCCGGGAGCCCCTTGTACCTCACTCCTGTCACCACTGATATGCAAGTCTCGACGCTAAGTGTCAGGAGGCTATTTGACCCAAGAGCATCACAGGCGAGCCTGGTCCTGTTGGCCTATGCCCAACAAGCAGCACTTCCCAGCAGGGGTGACTGAGTTTCCTCTGCTCCTGAGACTGGCTGCAGCCGCCATTACCTGATCCACTGGCTCCGCACCCACTGGGGTTCAGACCTGGGACCTTGTACCGCAGGTTGCCAGGGCTTGTGATCCAGAGGTAGTGGTTTGGACACCCCTGCATTACAGTACGTCGAATATACATCTGAACAGTGCGGTCAGTTAAAGACCTCCACCGCTCCCCAGAACTCTAGCTCTTCCTCCACCTCAAGTGGAAACTCCACAGCAGTACAGCACTGACCCAGAGAAAACTAAATAAATAGTGATGGGAGTTGGCAATCAGTAACCTCAAAAGCGTGACTTGCCAAGGATATATATATATTATATATACACACACGTTAACATAAAAATGCAGACAAAAAAATGGCAAGCAGGTTGCTAAATACGTGCATCTTTATAGAAAAATAAATATTAAAATAACCTCTCGAGCTTTGAGTTAAATCTGAGAATAAGGACTTTTTAAGCTTTCCATTTAAAGTAACAACTGAGCGTTCTTGGATTCTCACGAGGCACACTCCGAACCTCCGCTCACGACTGCGGGAGGTTCAGTCAGCTCCACTGACCCTGAAAGAGCAACAGTGCAAAGAGTCTCTGTGGAGCTTGAGGGGATCCCAAAGGGACATTATCTTTCCCAATGAATCGCAAGACGAGCAGCGCGCTCACACACTTGTGCGTGCACGCACGCGCACAATCAAAATAGAACACGGCGCCAAGTTTGGGCTAGTCAAGGAAAGGGAGCCGATTGTTTGAAAGGAGTCGGTTGAATGTCATTGTGAGGGAGTCTTGTGTTGGGGAGCTTTATTCAGATGCTGCTGGAGTCCCGAGCCTGTCCTCCGTTTATGGTCGCTCAAGATATCGCAGAACAGTTCATACCAGAAGAAGATGAATCCAGTGGAGATGGCTGCTTTCAGCATGCTGGGCGACAGGCCCTTGAAGAATCCGCTCAGTCCCTCGCCCCGAGCCACTTGAAACACACAGTCCAGGAACCCGTTGTAGGTCTGTACCTGGAACACAAAAACCACGAGGGGGGTTAGCTCTCTGGAGAACTTCTAACTTTGATTTATGCGGCGCACTTAATGAAATTAAATCCCCTGAAGCTTTCACAGGGACGGGGTCCCAAACACTGAGTATTGAGGGACCAGGGCAGGGGTGGGGAAAGAGCAGTATCTAGCTTTTTGACATGGTTGACCACACCATCCTCCTCCAACGCCTCTCCTCCGTTGTCCAGCTTGGTAGGATTGCCCTCTGCTTCATATCTATCCAGTCGTAACCAGAGAATCTCCTGCAGTGGCTTCTCTTCCTGTTCCCGCACCGTTCCCTTTGGAGTTCCCCATCGATTTCTCATCTCGGCGACATCATCCAAAAACACGTCAGGTTCCACATGTCGACCAACTCTCTCGACCCCTCCACTGCCTCTGATTTGTCACACTGCTTGTCCGACATCCAATATTGGATGAACAGAAGATTTCCTCCATTTAACTATCGGGAAGACTGAAGCCATTGTCTTCTGTCCCCACCACAAACTCCGTTCCCTAGTCACCGACTCCATCCCTCTCCCTGGCCACTGTCTGAGGCTGAACCACACTGTTCACAAACTTGGCATCCTATTTGACCCACAGCTGAGCTTCTGACCCCATATCCTCGCCATCACCAAGACCGCCTCCTTCCACCTCTGGCACTGCCTCAGCCCATCTTCTGCTGAAACCCTCAGCTATGCTTTTATTACCGCCAGACTTCACTGCTCTCCTGGCACTACACTCCTCTCCCACCTTCCACCCTCTGTAAACTTGAGTTCATCCAAACCTCTGCTGTCCGTGTCCTAACTCGCACCCAGTCCCGTTCACCCATCACCTCGTGCTCGCTGACCTACATTGGCTCCCAATCTGACAACGCCTTGATTTTAAAATTCTCATCCTCCTGCTGAAATCCCTCCATAGCCTCGCCCCTCCCTATCTCTGTAACCTCCTCCAGCTACATAACCCTCCTTGCATTCCTTCAATTCTGGCCTGTTATGCATGCCCCCCTTCGCTCTACCATTGGCGGCCCTGCAGCTCTCTGGGTCCCAAGCTCCGATATTCCCTTCCTAAACCTCTCCGCCTCTCTATCAGACACTCCTGCGAACCTATCTCTTTGACCAGGCTTTCCACATGTGTCCCAATATGTCCTTGTGGTTTGGTGTCAAATCCTGTCTGATAACACTCCTGTGAACCCCCTTGAAATGTCTTAGTACACTAAAGGCACTATATAAATGCAAATTGTTGTTGAGGGGCTTCCAGAAACTGAGACCAGGGTGGGGTGGCGGCAGGGGGGGGGAGCGGAGCAGTTTCTAGGGAGGGGATCCAGAGCAGTGAGGGGGAGCGAAAGAGGAGTATATAGGGAGGGGATCCAGAGCAGTGAGAGCAGGGGGGGGGCCGGGGGGGAAAGAGGAGTATATAGGAAGGGGATCCAGAGCAGTGAGAGCGGGGTGGGGTGGCGGCACGGGGAGGAAAGAGGAGTATATAGGGAGGGGATCCAGAGCAGTGAGAGCAGGGGGGGGGGGGAAAGAGGAGTATATAGGGAGGGGATCCAGAGCAGTGAGAGCAGGGGGGGGGGGGGGGGAAAGAGGAGTATATAGGGAGGGGATCCAGAGCAGTGAGAGCCGGGGGGGGGGGGGGGGGAAAGAGGAGTATATAGGGAGGGGATCCAGAGCAGTGAGAGCAGGGGGGGGGCCGGGGGGGAAAGAGGAGTATATAGGGAGGGGATCCAGAGCAGTGAGAGCAGGGGGGGGGGCCGGGGGGGAAAGAGGAGTATATAGGGAGGGGATCCAGAGCAGTGAGAGCAGGGGGGGGGGGGGGAAAAGAGGAGTATATAGGGAGGGGATCCAGAGCAGTGAGGGGGGGCCGGGGGGGGAAAAAGGAGTATATAGGGAGGGGATCCAGAGCAGTGAGAGCGGTGGGGGAGAGGAGTATATAGGGAGGGGATCCAGAGCAGTGAGAGCGGGGTGGGGGCCGGTGGGCGGGGGGGAAAGAGGAGTATATAGGGAGGGGATCCAGAATGCGAGGTGGAGTCTGTTTTGCTGCTCCACTTCTGGTTCGCTCAGAACAATTTTAGGCTTTATTGATAAAACAAATCATTCAGGACTTCGAAGCCAAGGTGCAGTGAGGTTTGCAGAGCAGTCTGACAATGGCGCGAACTTTATCGTGGTTTTTGATGTCATCTCAACTCCTCGAGGCGTTGTAGCCTCAACAGTTCCTGGTGTCAGCGGACTGCTGTGTGTACATACAGGCTGCTATAGCTGGGCCGGGTCATCACTGTGATCCTTTAAAAACATTTTATTTACTCATTTGAGATGTGGGCGTCGGCCTTTTCCTTGAAACATAGAAACATAGAGATAGGAACAGGAGTAGGCCATTCGGCCCTTCGAGCCTGCTCCGCCATTCAATGAGATCATGGCTGATCTTCGTCTGAGATCATAGCTGATCTTACCAGTTCAGTACCCCGTCCCCGCCTTTTCTCCGTAACCCTTAATCCCCTTAGCCTTCAGAAATATATCCAATTGAAGCACTGGTAGTGATTTTGACACAACCAAGTGGCTCGCTCGGCCACTTCAGTCAGCCATGTTGGTATGGGACCGGAGTTACATATCGACCCAGACCGAGCAAGGACGGCAGGTTTCTTGCCTAAAGCACATTGCTTAACCAGTTGGGTTTTTATGCCAATTCAACAACTTCACGGTTACTGTTACTGAGACCAGATATTTAAAAAACAAAAATCGAATTCAAATTCTCAAAGTGCCATGGTGGAATTTGAACTGACGTACTCTGGATTATTAGTGCAGTAACAGACGCACTGCAAACCTGACAAACTATTCCGTCATCATAACAGAACACGTATGAGAGAAGGAATGACTCAGTAGAGCATTAAAAAAAATTCGTTCATGGGATGTGGGCGTCGCCGGCAAGGCCAGCATTTATTGCCCATCCCTAGTTGCCCTTGAGAAGGTGGTGGTGAGCCGCCTTCTTGAACCGCTGCAGTCCGTGTGGTGAAGGTACTCCCACAGTGCTGTTAGGGAGGGAGTTCCAGGATTTTGACCCAGCGACGATGAAGGATCGGCCGATATATTTCTAAGTCGGGATGGTGTGTGAATTGGAGGGGAAATTGGAGGTGGTGGTGTTCCCATGCGCCTGCTGCCCTTGTCCTTCTAGGTGGAAGAGGTCGCGGGTTTGGGAGGTGCTGCCGAAGAAGCCTTGGCGAGTTGCTGCAGTGCATCTTGTAGATGGTACACACTGCAACCACGGTGCGCCGGTGGTGGAGGGAGTGAATGTTTACGGTGGTGGATGGGGTGCCAATCAAGTGGTGCCTGATCATGTATTGAATGGGAATGATCTCAGTATTATTCCTTATGCTGTATTGTGCCGTGAATATCCCCTTAACCACTATGTGTGTGTGCCATGGGAATTAAGGGTTACGGGGAGCGGGCAGGAAATTGGACATGAGTCTGGGTTCGGAATGGTCATGGCCCTGTGGGTAGTGGAGCGGGCCCAGGGGCCGTGTAGCCTTGTTCTGCTCCTACTGTGTTCTAATTCTGTTAGATTTCAGGAGATGGTTTTATTCCTGTTCCTGGCTGGGGTGGAGATCGCCTTTACAGAAGGTAAGTACTGTAGAAAATATAGGGACAGAGTGATCTCCTGGAAGAATTTCGATCGCCTAGATGGGTCGGAGAGGAATTTCCCAGATTTTTTTCTCCCAAATTGGCCATTGGGTCTTTATCTGGTTTTTTGCCTCTCCCGGGAGATCACATGGGTTCGGGTGGATGCAGAGTGATAGAAGATTTGAGGTTAGGATCAGATCAGCCATGATCTTATTGAATGGTGGAGCAGGCTCGAGGGGCCGATTGGCCTACTCCTGCTCCTATTTCTTATGTTCTTATGTGAGCAGATATGGTACAGACATGCAACGCCCTCACAGATCACTGGGATTGGACAGACTGCGATAGTGCCTGCCCTGGGTGCTGGTGGCTCTTACTTTGAAAACAAACGCTTGTACACATTGAACAGAAACCTGTAAGACCATGCAGGGTGTACAGTAATTGACAGACCCCCCCTCCTCCCCCTGCTGACCAGGGTGGGAAGAGCTGGCGTTCACACACCAGGCTGGTCAGACCCCAGCGGCTTTCCATATCCCAGTCGAGGGGTGCTCACACATACAATGGAGGCAAAGCTCCAGGGGTGCACGGCCCTGCCAAGCCCTCACCTGTCCAAAGGCAGCTCGTGCCTGCTCAAAGCCCTCCACCTGCAGTCTCTTCTTCAGGAGGTCGAAGGGGTACGTCAGGGTTTTACTGATGACCCCTGCACAGCTGCCACACACCAGATTCTGTATACTAGCTGACAAAAAAAGAACAAGTTAAAGTAGGTGAACAACACAATGGTCTTTCTCTTTACTTTCAATGCATCAGTCGTGGCTCAGTGGAGCACTCTCACCTCTCGAGTCAGCAGGTTATGGGTTCAAGTCCCACTCCAGAGACTTGAGCACAAAATCCAGGCCGACACTCCTGATGTAGTGCTGAGGGAGTGCAGCACTGTCGGCGGTGCCGTCTTTCAGATGAGACATTACACCGAGGCACC
The DNA here is from genome assembly GCF_052327205.1 of Somniosus microcephalus. Classification (NCBI taxonomy): domain Eukaryota; kingdom Metazoa; phylum Chordata; class Chondrichthyes; order Squaliformes; family Somniosidae; genus Somniosus; species Somniosus microcephalus. The sequence goes on from NC_141007.1 coordinate 16,875,761, forward strand.
GTCTGCCCTCTCAGAAGAGATCCCATGGCACTGTTTGCAGAGTTGGGGAGACATCCCGGTGTCCTGGCCAATATTTATCCCTTAACCGACACCTAAAACAGATTATCTGGTCATTATCACACTGCTGTTTGTGGGAGCTTGCTGTGCACAAATTGGCTGCCGCGTTTCCTACATTACAGTGACTACACTTCAAAAAGTATTTCATTGGCTGTAAAGCGCTTTGTGATGGCCAGAGATCGTGAAAGGTGCTATATAAATGCAAGCTCTTTATTTTACTTTTACTGAGCCCGCCCTCCATCCAGAATAACACTCACTGGGAGACACATTATAAACATCGCTCTGTCAAGCTAGGTAAGGACGGAGGTGTTGAGACAGGACGAGAGTCCTAGTCTGTAATTCCTCACACGGAGAACTCCCAACCTCAGTCCGCCCGCACATACGCCGAGTGCCCTCTGACTGAGGGGACGAGAGGGAAATCAAGGCAGAGACAGCCACAGGGCTGGATCAAAAGCTGCTTTGCCAAAAGCAACTTGGCTACACTAGGGCACAGCGAGGAGATGCGGAGATAAAAAAATAAAAGCTTTAACATGTTTTTAATAAGTTAACACACAAAGGGACTGTTGCGTGGAAAAAATACAAAACCAGTGACATATCCCACTCATCTTTAAGGGAAACTTTGGTATGAGGAACAGCAGCAACTCCCCCCTCCTGCCTGTAGATGGTGGTTGACATAAGTCCTTTCTACATAAATGGCACGATTTATGAAATATACTGGGCGGCCTGCTGGTGGCGCTGTCCAGGGAGAGTATAAATACTCGGGCACGGGCCCAGCTTGCTCAGGGACATTTTGTATACAGGAACTAGTGAAGGATAACTAGACCTCCATGTCGTGAAACAGTCGATTAAAGCCTTGTTTAATACTCTGCCAAGTGCCTAGTAGTTTTCTTACGTCAGTGTGATACCTTTAAAGGAGGCAAGTGCCGGGGGCAGGTCGCGGTATGATCAGCCACAATGCGCAGCAACACCTGACCCACCAGCTCAGCAACCAGCCTGTTCTTTACGCAACAGTCTCAGTGTTGATTGACGGTTAAATACCTATAGCCTCCAGTGATTTCTTAGTTTCCCTGCCTGCCAAAGTCTCACAAAAAGAAAGAAGTTGCACTGGTCACCTTAGCACAGACTCGGGATGTCCCAGTGCGCTTCGCGTACAACGGGTTACTCTGAAGTGCAGTCATGGTTGTGATGCAGGCAAAAAGCAGCACAGTAAGATCCCACAAGCATGAGAGAGAGGATCAGTTAATCTGGTGTTGGTTGAGGGAGGAATGTCGCCCAGGACACTGGGAGAACTCCCCAGCTGTTCTTTGAATAGTGCCGTGGGATCTTTTACGTCCACCTGATCAGGCAGATAGATTCTTGATTTAACGCGTCTTCCAAAGGACCTCATTTCTGACAACACAAGCCTCCGTCAGTACTGTGGAACCGCAGAAAGCACAGGAGGAGGCCATTTGGCCCATCGCGTCTGTGCCGTCTCTTTGTTGGAACAATCCGACACTGCCCCCCCCCACCACCCCGCTCGCTCTCCATAGCTATGTACCTGCTTCAAATACTTAGCCTCCCTACACTAAACTGTCAGCCGAGGTTGTGTGCTCAAGTCGTGGAGCAGGAGCCCAGAATCCCAGCCAGGCCAAGCCAACAGCAAGATTGTTACAGAGACACAGACGGTGAAAGTATGGTCCTGTGCCCAGCAATCAACATGTGGCTGGCCAATGAATATGATTGAAATTGGGCCAGTGCTGGTCTTGGTCTGGATAGGACAGGTCAGGAAACAGGACCAACTTTCCCTCCCCTCTCCTCCAGGTTCAATTCCTGGTCTGTGCCATTCGCTGACCCCAATAGTAGGGACACTGTGACTGCGAGTGGTGAGGACCTAGAACTCGCTGCCGACGGAAGTGGTGGAAGCGGAGACACTCAATGTTTACAAGGGGAGACTGGATAGGCACTTGAGCGAAATAAACTTGCAGGGCTACGGGGATAGAGCGGGGGAATGGGACTGACTGGATTGCTCTACAGAGAGCCGGCGCGGACTCGATGGGCCTAATGGCCTCCTTCTGTGCCGTTATGACTTTATGACTGCTTCAGCATCTCTGAGACAGGGGGGAGAGAGCCAGTCAGGGACCCAGCTCCTGGCCAGTCTGCAGTGACTCCTGCCTGTGTGTGTGAGTGGATGCTGAATGAGGACTGGATTGAGTTTAGCTGTGATGCCCTCCCCAGTCAAATTGCTGGAGACGCTTACGGTCGGGGCTCACGCGGGAACAATGGTCATCTCGGCAAAGTACCGGCGCCGTGGAATCTGTACTCCAGCCAAGTATTCAGGATAGATGGGGTAAACCTGAAGTAAAAATAATCCCAGTATCTCTCAACATCACCAGTAATGTGTATTTATACCACACCATTAATCGTGAATGTCCCAAGGATATGACAGAATCACAGAAATTGCAAAAACAGATGGAGGCCGTTTGGCCCATTGTCTTGTACTAGCTCTTCAGCGAGTTGTCTAAACTAATCCCATCTCCCTGCCCTTTCAAACGATGTTCCCGTCTCTGCCTCAACAGCTCCTTGTGGAAGGCATGCCATGTACCAAAACCTTTTTCCTGGAATAATAAAACAGCTTCTAACTACCCACTCTGTGCTTCCAGCGATAATCCTCAATCTGTGTCCCACCGTTACAGATTCCCCAACTAGTGGGAACAAGCTTTCACTCTTTACCCGACACAATCCTTTCAGAATTTTGACACCCTCGATTAGATCCCCTTGGCCTTCTTGGTTCCAGTGAAGAAAGCCACAATTTTTTGAGCTTTTCTTCATATCTGTAACCGTCAGTGCAGTGAATCTTCCCTGGCCCCTCTCCAGAACTCCAGTATCCCTTCTAGAGCAGGGTGCCCAGAACTGCACACATTGCCAAACACATTCATGGCAGTGAGGAAGCAGGCGCTGAGCATCAGTAGCAGGAGGTGACTGAGGCAGGGTCAAAGAGATCAGTTTGATGGGGGGGCTTTTCAAGGTGGGGAAAGGGGTAACAAGGGGCTGGAATGGAAGTGCTGAGTGGGGCAAAGACAGCTGAAGGCAATAGCGATGTAAGAGACACGCAGGAGGCTAGAGTCAGGCGATCGGAGGGTGTGAGCTGGAATAGAGGGCTGGAGGAGGTTGCAGAGGGATGGAGGGAACAAGGCCACAGGGGGCCAGGGGCCTGTAAACAAGGACTTGGAATTCAAGGTGTTAGGGATTGGGGAGGCAGTGAAGGGCAGCGAAAAATAAGGGTGATGGATGAGTGGGAGCTAGTGTGGGAAAGGGCCGGGAGGTGTAGGGTGGAGCTTTGGAGATCAGTGAGTGGGGAGCTTGGTGAAGAGAGGACTGGAGGAGAGCAGTCTGGAGACAACAGAAGCACAGAGGACGGTTTAATCAGTGGCAGAGTGTGGTTGGGTGGAGATGGACGTAAGTAGTCGTGCTGATGGATAGGATGGGGGCTCTGAAGTTTAGCTCAAGGTCAAACAGGACACAGATGTTGCAGATCATTGGGTCCAAGCAAGCAAGCAAGAGACTGAGTCGAGGAAAGGATACGGAGAGTTTGGTGGGAGTCAAACAGGGTGGCTTCAAACTTGCCAATATGAAGATGCAGAAAGTTCTGGCTCAATCATGACTTGATGCCGGACAAGCGGTCAGACAACAATGTCTGAGGGGGTCTTGGGTCGAGGGTCAAGCCGGGTGGACGGTGGGGCCAAGCCGAGTGCTGTCGACGTACACATGGCACTGACCCCCCCCAAGCCTAATGCTGCCGAGGGGCAGTATGTAGGCAAGGAGTAGAGGGCAGGCAGAGGATGGGATCTTGATGCATTCCAAAGGTAACCAAACAGGATGAGGAGGAGAAGCCATTGCCGGAGAGGTGCTGCCTGGGCTGGAAGCGAGGGCTGTACCCCAACATGGACCGAGAGGGAGAGACAGTATAGGACAGAGTGCTAGGCCAGGTAGACCCAGCAGCCAGAAGGGGTGGCACACCTTGAATATCCAAAGGGTGACTGTGCCCTGGCCAATCCCGGTGCAATGGGTGGGAAGGAAACCATAACAAAGGTATTCGAATAAGGAATTATGGGGGAGGCGAGCACAGAGAGGTTTAGCAACGATGTGGTCAATGGCCTCAAAGAGGAATGGGGGTTAGAGTTGGGGCAGTGTTTGGAGAGGATGGCAGGGACAATAGGGTGGGCTTGTTGAGGTGGTGATGACGACCAGTTGTTTTGGGGATGTTGGGGGCACTACTGCTTGGTTAGAACTAGGGCAACACAGCTCCAGTAATAAAGAAAGCACAACTCTGCCTCCTGCTTAACCCGTGGCACTCGAGCAGTCGAGCCAAGAGGGAAGGGAGCGTGACCTCCTCCAATGCAGCTCTGGAAAGTCACCCACCGTCAGGAGCAGAGTGCGGCTTCCCCTTTTTGCCTGCTCCCTCTCTCAACTACCCAAGACCAGTGCCTTGCTATGAGCTTACATCTCCCCCACCACAGGGGCTCTCCTCTCCCGCTTGGCCAGCGTGCTTCAGCCGATACCCTCCCCCTGCCGCCGTTCACTCACCCGTGGCGGTGCTGCCCGGTGTCACAGCCCATTCGGAGATACGATGAAAGATGTTGTAAAAGGCAAACTGAAGCCCGGCGTAGGGGAAGACGGCTACGATCGTGGGAGTGAGGCCCCGGTAGAACGCCAGGGGTCCTTCTTTCCTGTACATGGTGACCACTGCGTGCCAGAAACTCCTGTAAACCTGCAAGACAAAAAGCTATAGCCTCACCACAGTCCGGGGACAACCAGCAACTCTTAAAGCAGCACACACATCGTTTTAACTACAAGAGAAAACTTCTCCATCTCTACAGCCATTCTTCATATACAAGCCTAATTATCAAGAGTTGGCATGCTTCTCGGCTATGGCGGCTTCACTTAAGCCCAATTCTGTCCCCCTCCCCCCCACACACTTTCTACATTGTAAAGGAATATAGGACAGTAAACAGGATAGAAAACGTAAACCCAGATAATGCAAACTAAATTGTAAGCATTGGACAAGGCAACACAGGTTTGAGCTAGTAAACAGTGAATATAGGCCTGACATCAAGAAGCTTGTGTGTACATAATTAGACAGCAATGCTTCAAGGCACTACCCCCCTCCCACATTAATCCCCCTCCCCGTGCTAGCGCTCAGTTCCACAGACGCCAGCCTCCCTTGCCCAAGCGTCCATCCTTCGTGTTAAGTGATGGCGGGGCCCTCGACTATGAGGGGCTGTGCACCCAGATCCCAATTCTGTCTCCAGCCAACATGCACAATCTCCACAGCAGGGATAGTGACCAGAAACAGAGGCCGACTTTCTCTTCCTTAGCCCAAAGGCCGAGGCCAACTGTAGCACCCCCGCCGCCCACCCCACCAGTCCGCAGACAACCAGGGGAACAGCTGCCTCGATGTCGGAGAGTAGCAGCTTCCTGCTGACCCTGATTCGACACTCGCTTCATACAGGATCTGGGCGCCTGTGTTTCGCTGCCGTGCCTCTTCCACCCCAGTTTACCACTGCAATCTCTCCCGGTATTGGCAGCCCTTCCTCAGCTGCCACCCACCCGTTTCTCCAAACCCCCACTTCCTCACCTTGGGCTCTCCCTGTGCCACGAATCGGGTGCGGAGTGTGTCGAGGGGCTGCACAGTAACCGTGGCCGAACACGCCGCCAGGCCCCCACACACAAAGTGCATCGAGGGATTCCTTGAGTCGTACAGCGTGGCATTGTGGACAAACTTCGTTAGAAACTCAAAACTCACAAACTGGAGGAGGAAGAAAAGAAAAAAATGTTAAGAGTAAATTAGCCACCTTGCAACAAAAAGAGGATCAAAAATGGAAGGAACTTGCATTTTAAATCCAGTGCTCCACAGCCAATGAAGTACTTTTTTTGAAGTGTGGTCACTGTTGTAATGTAGGAAACGCGGCAGCTAATTTGCGCACAGCAAGCTCCCACAAACGGCAATATGATAATGGCCGGATAATCTGTTTTAGTGATGTTGGTTGAGGGATAAATATTGACCAGGACACCGGGGAGAACGCCGCTGCTCTTCTTCAGATAGTGTCCTGCGCTCTTTTACGTCCACCTGAGAGGGCCCTGGTTTAACGTCTCATCTGAACACATTGGCACTCCCTCAGTACTGTACTGAAGTGTCAGTCTGGAGAATGTGTTCAGGGCCGTGAACCCACGACCTCCTGACTCAGAGGCCAGAGTGCTACCACTGAGCCACACTGGAGAATTTTCCAACCAAGTATAACAAATAGAAAATTTTTAGGATTTAAAAATCTGTCGATCACAAACTGCCATGGTGGGATCTGAACTCCTGTTCTCTGGATGACTAGTCCAGTAACGTAACCACTGCACTGTTGAAACCCCGTTCCATTCTCCAGCACTCACACCCCTCAGCTCAGTAAGAACAAAAATTCACACACAATAAGTTTTAAAAAAAACAAAGTAAGGGAAGTGATGCTTTGCCACATGTTAAGATGCTCTTAAAGGGTTCTGGGAGAGAGATGGAAACTTGCATCGCACCTGGACACCTCCGTAAGAGATGGAGAGTAGCTGGGCTGGGACGTGGCCTTTCCAGAACGCCCGCAGGCCCTCCTCTCCGAATATCGTTCTCGTTGCCTGCAGGATGCCGTGATACTTGGCCGTCGGCTCCAACAGTGACAAGCGCTCGATCTGAAGCTGGGAGAACAAAACCAGAGCAGCGGACATGAGAAGAGCCCTGGGATCAGCGGCCACACAACGCGGGTGGGTAACGCAGGAATCCGCTGCAGGCCAGTTTCCAAATCTCCATCAAACACAGGAGCGGGTTATCACCGTGATCCACGGCGCCTTCAATCTCTATACTGAAAAACGGCAAACCCATTTCAATTAAAACGATCAATCAAAGCCGGCCCCTGGCTGAACCCTACCTGACCCACCAATCGCCCCACACTGCAGGGGGCCACACAGACCCTACCCCCATCGCTGACCGACACTATTCCCAGTATCTCAGGCACCCTCTTCTCCTTCTCTGTCTCACACGCAAGTTCTACATTGCGCAGCCATTCTCTTTCACACTCTCTCCAGTCTCATACATCCTCACTATAGTGCATGATGCATGTCCATACGGGTGGGTGTCTGTTCAGCGTGCGTGTCTAATGCAAGGTGCGAGTATATATCTGATGCAATATCTAATAGAGGATGTGGGGTGTGTATATGCATGTCTGGTGCACACATCAGATACACGGTGTAGAGTCTGATAGAGGGTGTGTGTACACCCACCTAGTGCAGGTGTTTATGATACGGACTATATACACCATTGACTCCCACATGGGGTACATATACACATAACTTGTATCACACAACCAAACCCAAGACGCCCACAATCAGTATATACACACACAACCTGTAGGACACCTACACCAGAGTGGCTCCGGAATAACAACAGAAAACGCTGGAAAAACTCAGCAGGCCAGGGCAGCATCCGTGGAGAGAGAAACCGAGTCAACGTTTCAGGTCGATGACCTTTCGTCAGAACTGGAAACAAGCAGGAAATGGAAAGCAAGTTTAGGGGCTGGGAAAAGGGGGAGGGATGAAACAACAAAAGGGAAGGTCAGTGATGGGATAGAAAGCAGGAGTGACTCCAGACTTGTCCTGTGAATTATTTACCTGTCTGGTTCTGTGGCTATATTTGCCCAATGTTGAGTATATAGACCGACAATACTGGGTGTTTTGTGTGTATTCTTGGTTGTGCCTGTATTATTGGGTGTGTAAACATACTTTTGAAAATTCAAATACATTACATCTAACACTTTACACTTGCCTAATCTTTGTTACTTCTTCAAAGAATTCAACAAGGTTGGTCAAGCATAAACTTCCCTTTCAAAATCCATGCGGACTGCTCTTAGCTACCCCATTGCTGGGTAGATACCCGCTCCCTGTATGGTTACCCGGTATTACTCAAGAAGCTCGACACCATCCAGGACAAAGCAGCCCGCTTGATTGGCACCCCATCCACCACCTTAAACATTCACTCCCTCCACCACCGGCGTACCGTGGCTGCAGTCTGTACCATCTACAAGATGCACTGCAGCAACTCGCCCCAGCTTCTTCGGCAGCACCTCCCAAACCCGCGACCTGTTCCACCTAGAAGGACAAGGGCAGCAGACGCATGGGAACACCAACACCTCCAAGTCACACACCATCCTGACTTAGAAGTCTCTATCTTTTCTCCCCTTGTCCAGTCTCTTCCCACCTACATCCGCGACTCTTCGGACGCCCTCCGCCACTTGAACAGTTTCCTGGCCCCAACCGCCTCCTTTTCACCATGGACGTACAATCCCTCTACACCTCCATCCCCCACCAGGATGGCCTGAGGGCGCTCCGTTTCTTCCTTGAACAGAGGCCCGACCAGTCCCCATCCACCACCACCCTCCTCCGCCTGGCTGAGCTTGTTCTCACATTGAACAACTTCTCCTTTAACTCCACTCATTTCCTCCAAATCAAAGGTGTTGCTATGGGTTCCCGCATGGGTCCTAGCTATGCCTGCCTTTTCGTGGGATATGTGGAACACTCTTTGTTCCAGTCCTACTCAGGTCCCCTCCCTCACCTCTTTTTCCAGTACATTGATGACTGTATCGGTGCCGTTTCCTGCTCTCGCCCTGAACTAGACAATTTCATTCACTTTGCCTCCAATTTCCACCCTTCCCTCACCTTCACATGGTCCATCTCCGACTCTTCCCTTCCCTTCCTTGACTTCTCCGTCTCCATCTCTGGGGATAGGTTATTGACCAACATTCACTACAAGCCCACTGACTCCCACAGCTCCCTGGACTACATTTCCTCCCACCTCACCTCCTGTAAGGACTCTATTCCATTCTCCCAGTTTCTCCGTCTCCGCCGCAGCCACCTTCCACACCGGTGCTTCCGACATGTCTTCCTTTTTCCTCAACCGAGGATTCCCTCTACCGTGGTTGACACGGCCCGCGACCGTGTCCGTTCTCTCTCCCGCACTTCTGCCCTCACCCCTGCCCCTCCCTCCCAGAACCACGATAGGGTTCCCCTTGTCCTCACCTTTCACCCCACCAGCCTCCACATTCAACGGATCATCCTCCGCCATTTCCGCCACCTCCAACGTGATCCCACCACCAAACGCATCTTCCCCTCCCCTCTCAGCATTCCGTAAGGACCACTCCCTCCGAGACACCCTAATCCACTCCTCTATCACCCCCAGCACCCTTTCCCCTTCGCCCGGCACCTTCCCGTGCAAGCACAGGAAATGCAACACCTGCCCTTATAACTCCCCCCTTCCCACTGTCCAGGGCCCCAAACACCCCTTCCAGGCGAAACAGCGATTCACTTGTACTTCTTGCAATCTAGTATACTGTATTCGCTGCTCACGATGTGGTCTCCTCTACATCGGGGAGACCAAATGCAGCTTGGGTGACCGCTTTGCGGAACACCTCCGTTCAGTCCGTAAGGGTGATCCCGAGCTTCCGGTCGCCTGTCATTTTAATTCTCCGCCCCATTCCCACTCAGACCTCACTGTACTCGGGCTCTTGTATTGTTCCACGGAAGCTCGAGGAACAGCACCTCATCTTCCGATTAGGCACTTTACAGCCTTCCGGACTCAATATCGAGTTCAACAATTTCAGATCATAACATTTTTACTTATTTTTTATCCACACCTTTGTTTTGTGCCCTTCCCCCTTTTTCTCTCTCCCACATGGCAGCTGTCTCCCATTCTGCCAGCGCATTTCACACCTAATCTAGAGCCGTCTTTTGTCTCCACTAGTCCTATCACCATCTCATCTCGTTTTGAATACCTCTTAATGTCTCTTCACTTCTCTTTTGTTCTCTCCCAGCCTGGCCTTTTAATCTGTTTCATTTCCTGTGCTTTTCCAGTCTTGACAAAGGGTAGTGACCCGAAACATTGACTCTATTTTCTCTCCACAGATGTTGCCTGGCCTGCTGAGTTTTTCCAGCATTTTCTGTTGTTATTTCTGACTTAGAAGTATATCGCCGATCCTTCATCGTCGCTGGGTCAAAATCCTGGAACTCCCTCCCTAACAGCACTGTGGGAGTACTTTCACCACACGGACTGCAGCGGTTCAAGGCGAAGGCGGCTCACCACCACCTTCTCAAAGGGCAACTAGGGATGGGCAATAAATGCCGGCCTTGCCAGCAACGCCCACATCCCATGAATGAATAAATAAAACATTGATGGGTATTTACCCGGGGTCACTGGGCATTTACCCGGGATCACTGGGCATTTACCTGGGATCAGGGGTTATTTACCCGGGATCACTGGGCATTTACCCGGGATCGGGGGTTATTTACCCGGGGTCACTGGGCATTTACCCGGGATTGGGGGTTATTTACCCGGGATCGGAGGTTATTTACCCAGGGTCACTGGGCATTTACCCGGGGTCGGGGGTTATTTACCCGGGCCGCTGCTCTCCTTTACCTGGAACCGGATTTTGAGGACATCCAGCGGGTTGATGAGGATTCGGGTCAGGAGCCCGGACACCGACCCAGCCGCCGCCACCTCGATCGCAGACAGGCCGTGGCCCACTTCACTGGCCCGCGGGTCATAGCCGACCATCGTGGCCCGCGGACGGCTCCAGCCCCGCTCCCGCACTCACTCCGCCGCCACCATGGCAGCGACCTCACAAGGGCACGGCCCGCCACCGCCTTGATTGATATCCGATCCGACCAATTAACGAAGACCTTAGCCGACGGTCCCGCAGCTCGCGGCATGATTGACAGCTCTTTCAGCCACTCACAATTTAGTTCCCATGACAGATAGCCAATCATATTGTGAGGGGGCGGGAGACGTCAGGAGCCCAATCCGAGCGCGCACCGGACTTTCCCAACGCCCAAGATCTGGAGGGGAGGCAGAGATAATTATATAAATATTATTAGGCTCTAATTAGATAAGATATGGTAGAGTATTCATTAGATAAGGATTGAAATCAAAGTGCCAATTATTACTGTCAAAGCATACTGAGTTCTTATTTTACCTCAGCTGTTGCCAGCGCTACTTCATGGATTTCCCCCACCGGGTCAGTCGTGCAGTCTGAAAACATTTCCTGCCGTTTCTCACACGTGGTTTCTGCTGCGCGGCACCGTCTCTGCCGGGCCACAGGGGGCGCTGCGGGAACACAAACCGCACCACAAGTCCCAGGGGGCACTGCAGACAGCTGCGCATGCGTAGGGCCTCTGGGTCCCCAGTGCACTGGGGATAGAGGATAAGGGGGAGTCCCAGTATCAGTGAATGTTCTGGGGGGGAAGGGGTCCCAGTATTAGTGAATGTTCGGGCGGGGCGGGGCGGGGAGGAGGAGGAGGAGGGTCCCAGAAATAGGCCATTTGGTTCATGATGTGCTCAACTGGGTGTAAAAGATCCCATGGCACGGTTGGAAGAGCAGGGAGCTTCTGTTACCTGGTCAACTGTAATGATATCAGCAAATAGAGATGGTATTTGCCTGTTTGATTATGATGCCTTACCAGCATGTTTGCATGTATTGATTGCTTGTGCCTGACCAGCAGAGGCCATGTGACAGAGACAAGCAAGGCAGTCTAGTTTAGTTTCAGTTTTGTTCTAGATGCATCACTAGCCTGATGTCTCCTGTAAATGCTGTTAAAAGAGTTGAACAAGCTTTAGATTAAAAGACATTCTCTTTCATAAATGTCTCGTCATTGAACCCACAAAGAAATCAATACAGTCAACATCCCCCCTTCAACCAACACCACCATAAACAGAGTAGCTGGTCATATATCTCATTGCTGCTTGTGGGATCTTACTGGGCACTAACTGTCTGCAGCATTTGGCCACATTTACAAGTGTGACTGTGATTCACAAGTAATTCATTGGCAGTAAAGGGCCCTGATACATCCAGAGATGTGAAAGGCGGTATGTAAATGTAAGTTTATTCTTTTCTTAATGAATTTTCCTTTCCCACTTTAACAGTTGACAGATATTTTGATCTTAACATAATTATAGGAAAATAGGTAACGTAGTTAGCAAATTGACCAGACCCACACTTTCCCAAATGTGACAGCAGGAGTCACGAAATCTGGAACACTCCTCCAAAAAGCTGTTGAGTCAATCGAAAATGTCAAAAACAAGATCGATCGATTTTTATTAGGCAAGTGTACTAAAGGTTACAGAACCGAGTGGAGAATGGCCCACTCCTGATTTCTTGAGTATATTCAGGACAGTTTTCTGGAACAATATGTTCTTGAACTAACAGGAGAACAGACCATATTCGATTTAATATACAGATATGCACGCCGGGTGCGGGGGGGTCACCTGGTCATGCAGCCACCCATGGTTGAACAGCTTTGACATGCTAATTTTTGGCAAACATAAGATCGGGCACAACATTCAAATTTATAAACTTCACGAGCTCCACTCCGTGCTGGGTGCCCGCCTGATCCAGCCCATTTTGTTCACCATGCTGAGTGATGGGCTATTCCATGTCAGCCGTGCGTCAGCGAGTAACACTCTCACCTGTGTCAGAAGGTTGTGGGTTCAAGCCCCACTCGAGAGAATTGAGCACAAAATAGAGGCTGACACTCTAGTACAGTACTGAGGGAGTGCTGCATTGTTGGAGGTGCCGTCTTTCAGATGAGACATTAAACCAACTACGCTGTCACATGGACGTAAAAGATCCCATGGTACTATTTCGAAGAAGAGCAGGCGAGTTCTCCTCGGTGTCCTGGCCAATATTTATCCCTCAACCAACATCACTAAAACAGATTATCTGGTCATTATCACAGTGATGTTTGTGGGAGTTTGCTGTGCGCAAATTGGCTATTGCGTTTCCCACATTACAACACTTCAAAAGTACTTCATTGGCTGTAAAGTACTTTGGGAGGTCCTGAGGTCTTGAAAGGTGCCATAGAAATGCCTTTAACAGTTCTGAGGAATCTAGTTATTCTTCGAGTTATTCGCTACTGCCATCGTGTCATTTGCAAATAAGGCCATCTCTGACCATTTTCTCGTATCACTCTCCACCCACATCCCCCACCCAACCCTACTTCCTTCTGTGTCCGCCACTGGAAAAAACTCTCTCCCAACTGCACCTATGAAATCCCAACTGTCCAGCCTCTGGCCCTCCATTCACCATGACATTTTTGCAGCTACCGATCTGCTCAACCACATCCTCACTGCTATCTTTGATGCCCTAGTCCCATCTAAAACAATTACCCTCTCTCACCCTGGCCGCTCCCCCTGGTACGGCTGTCATCTTGGCTCCCTTAAGTCCAAGGGACGCAGACTTGAACGGATATGGCGGACAACTGGTTTAACCATCTGCTAACCGTCTTCTTAAACCACTCTCCTGTCTCCTCCACCCTCACCTCCGATAACAAATATGAGGAGCTCGTGGACTTTAGTCTCTGAGATTGAGACCATCCGTTGAGCTGCCTCTGCCACTTCCTTTCCTTCCACTAGCCCACTGGGCAAAACTTCCTCTAAGGCTCCCCCCCTGCCCTAGCCCTGAACTCATCTTTCTCCAGTTTCTCTCTGGTCTTCCCTCACGAGATCTCCGCACTCATCTTCTCCATGAGACCCACCTCCTGCTCCCTCGACCCTATTCCCACCAAACTACTGACCACCCAACTTTTTTGGCTCCCATGTTAGTTGATATTGTTAACGGTTCTCTCTCCTCAGGTACTGTCCCCCTCTCCCTCAAATCTACAGTTACCACCCCTCTCCTCAAAAAAAACAAACCTTGATCCCTCCGTCCCTGCAAACTACTGCCCCATCTCCAACCTCCCTTTCCTCTCCAAAGTCCTTGAACGTGTTGTTGCCTCCCAAATCCATGTTCATCTTTCCCGCAATTCCATGTTTGAATCCCTCCAATTAGGTTTCCGTGTTTGCCACAGTACCAAAACGGCTCTCATCAAAGTCACACATGACATCCTTTGTGACTGTGATAAAGGTAAACTCTCTCTCTTCGTCCTTCTTGACTTGTCTGCAGCCTTTGACACAGTTGACCACTCCATCCTTCTCCAACGCCTCTCCACCGTCATCCAGCTGGGTGGGACTGCACTTGACTGGTTCCATTCTTATCTAATCGTAGCCAGAGAATCACCTGCAATGGCTTCTCTTCCCGCTCTCGCATCGTTACCTCTGGGGTCCCCCAAGGATCTATCCTTGGCCCCCTCCTATTTCTCATCTACATGTTGGCCCTTGGCGACATCATCCGAAAACACAGCATCAGTTTCCACATGTACATTGACGACACCAAGCTCTACCTCACCACCACGTCTCTCGACCCCTCCACGGTGTCTAAATTGTCAAGACTGCTTGTCCGACATCCAGTTCTGGATGAGCAAAAATGTTCTCCAATTAAATATTGGGAAGACCGAAGCCATTGTTTTCAGTCCCCGCCACAAACTCCGTTCCCGAGCCACTGACTCCATCCCTCTCCCTAACATCTGTCTGAGGCTGAACCACACTGTTCGCAACCTTGGTGTTATATTTGACCCTGAAATGAGCTTCCGACCCCATATCCGCGACATCACAAAGACCGCCTATTTCCACCTCCGTAACATCGCCCGTCTCTGCCCTTGCCTCAGCTCATCCGCTGCTGAAACCCTCACCCATGCCTGTGTTACCTCTAGACTTGACTATTCCAACGCACTCCTGGCTGGCCTCCCACATTCCACCCTACGTAAACTTGAGGTCATCCAAAACTTGGCTGCCCGTGTCCTAACTCGCACCAAGTCCCGTTCACCCATCACCCCTGTGCTCACTGACCTACATTGTCTCCCGGTTAAGCAACGCCTCGATTTCAAAATTCTCATCCTTGTTTTCAAATCCCTCCATGACCTCGCCCTTTCCTATCTCTATAATCTCCTTCAGCCTCCCCCCCCCCCCACCCCCGAGATATTTGCGCTCCTCTAATTCTGCCCTCGAGGCTGATGATAATCGCTCCCCCATTGGTGGCCGTGCCTTCTGTTGCCTAGACCCTAAGCTCTGGAATTCCCTCCCTAAACCTCTCCGCCTCTCTTTCCTCCTTCAAGACGCTCCTTAAAACCTACCTCTTTGACCAAGCTTTTGGTCATCTGCCCTAATTTATCCTTATGTGGATCGGTGTCAAATTTTGTGTCTTAAAATACTCCTGTGAATAAATAATAAATCAAATAAATCAACTTTTATTGTCATTGTTAGTGCACAAGTGCAGTACAACGAAATGTAGGCTTGCGGCTCCCGAGAGTGTACATTTAGATTAAGACATTTAAACATTCAACATTCATTTGGCTTGTAATACATTAACATGAACATAACCATAATAAAGTGCATTGGCAGATGTGCAGACTTGAGTTTATTTGTGGAGTTCAGTAGGATGACAGCCCTGGGAAAGAAGCTGTTCCTAAATCTGGTCGTACGGGTGCGAATGCATCTGTAGCGTCTCCCAGATGGCAGGAGGGTGAACAGACTGTGGCTGGGGTGGGTAGGGTCTTTGATGGATCGACCGTGACCTCCGTAGACAGCGTTTCTGGTATATGTGCTCCATGGTCGGTAGCCGGGTGCCAGTAATGCGTTGGGCAGTTTTGACTACCCGCTGCAGGGCTTTCCGGTCATAGTAGCTACAGCTGCCATACCATACTGTGATACAGTTCGTCAGGATGCTCTCTATTGTGCAGCGGTAAAAGTTAGAGAGGATCAGGGGTGACAGGTTACATCCCTTCAGCCTCCTTAGGAGATATAGGCACTGCTGGGCCTTCTTCACCAGAGAGGAGGTATTGAGGGACCAGGAGAGGTCTTCCGCGATGTGGACTCCGAGGAACTTAAAGCTGTCTACCCTTTCCACCACAGTCCCATGGATGTGGATGGGGGTGTGACTTCCGCCTTTAGACTTCCTGAAGTCCACAATGATTTCTTTGGTTTTCTTGATGTTAAGGGCCAGGTTGTTATCGGCGCACCACTTCACGAGATGCTGGACCTCCTCCCTGTAGGCTGGCTCATCGTTGTTGGTGATCTGGCCTACTACCGTGGTATCATCCGCAAACTTGATGATGGTGTTGGAACCATGAACAGCCACACAGTCGTGGGTGAAGAGGGAGTAGAGGAGGGGGCTCAGCACACATCCTTGTGGGGCCCCCGTGTTCAGGGTCGGGGGGGGGGGGGGGGGGGGGGGGAAGGTGTGGTTACCTAATTTGACAGACCGGGGTCTGTTTGTTAGGAAGTCCAGGGTCCAGTTGCAGAGGGAACTGTTCAGGCCAAGAGTTAGGAGGCCAGCTTGTTGGGGACGATAGTGTTGAATGCTGAGCTGTAGTCTATGAACAGCATTCTGATGTAGGTCTCCTTACCATCTAAGTGATTCAGTGCCGAGTGTAGAGCAGTTGTGATTGCATCTTCAGTTGATCTGTTTGCACGATAGGCAAACTGGTGTTGGTCAAGAGAGGCGGGAATACTGGCTTTGATGTGAGCTAAGACCAGTCTCTCGAAACACTTCTAATGAGTGTGAGTGCGACAGGTCGATAGTCGTTCAGGCACGTCACAGCCGTTTGTTTTGGCACAGGAATAATGGTAGTGGTCTTGAAGCATGTAGGGACTACTGCCTGGGCCAATGACAGATTGAAGATGGCGGTGAAGACATCAGCCAGCTGATCAGCACATTCCTTGAGTACCCGTCCAGGGATGCTATCCGGTCCAGCAGCCTTTCGTGTGTTCACTCCGCGTAAAACACCCCTTACGTCGGAGGTCGACAGAGTGAGCACCTGGTCTTCCGGGGGTGGCAAGGCTTTGGTAGCCGGCTCCCTGTTGTCCCTGTCGAAGCGAGCGTAGAAGTTGTTAAGCTCCTCCGGAAGGGAGGCATCGCTAACCAGGGGGCTGGTGTTTTTGCCCTTGTAGTCAGTGATGGACTGGATGCCTTGCCACATGCGCCGGGGGTCCGAGTTGTTGTGGAAGTGATCCTCTATCCGCAGTGTCTGTTTCCTTTTGGCAGTCCTGATACCCTTTTTTAGGTTGGTCCTAGCTGCACTGTAAGCCGCCGTGTCACCAGATTTAAAAGCTGCGTCGCGTGCTTTCAACAGCGAGCGGACCTCTCCGTTCATCCAGGGTTTCTGGTTGGGGTATGTTCTGATATTTTTATGGGTCGTGACGACCTCGACGCAGCTGTTAATGTAGAATAGCACTGTGGATGTGTATTCCGTGGGACGTTTTACTACGTTAAAGGCGCTATATAAATACAAGTTGTTGTTGGTGTTGAGTTTAGTCTGAGGTGAAGAATGTGTTGGTCATCTTGCTGCAATGAGCTGGTGTGACCCCAACTGCAGAGTCCCTCAGTGACACTGAAATAGGAAGAAAACAAGAGGGGGATTAAACCCGATCTCAATCCAGTGACTTCTGCTGCCAAGTGTGTGCGCGTCGACATCAGGCAAGGACCGGATCGGGCTGAGCTGTGATGCCCTCCACGATCAAATAGCCTGCTGCCCCTCACTGTCCAGGCTCACACAGGAAGAGTGGTTGAGATGATGGCGGATCACCAATGCCCGTGGCACTGTACCCCAGTGAGAGTCAGCAAATTCAGGAGGAAGGGGGGGGGGGGGGGGTGGGAATGTTGTCAGGAAACAAGTTGAGTACAAATCTGATCAGCACGTGTTTCTGTAACAAGTACTCAATCCAGGTGTTTGTAAGAATCGGTGTCACCATCGGGTCCCCCTGAAATGTCTGTATAAAGGAAATGACCCAGGGGCCTACGTTCCTCCTCCGATCAGTCGTCGGAGTTGTGTTAGGAGACACTGAGATGCTGGAATGGCTGAGTTACGAATGGAATTGAATTAATGGAGTAAAGCTCCCTCTACACTGTCCCATCAAACACGCCCGGAGCAGGTACAGCACAGGTTAGATACAGAGTAAAGCTCCCTCTACACTGTCCCATCAAACACGCCCAGGGCAGGTACAGCACAGGTTAGATAGAGTAAAGCTCCCTCTACACTGTCCCATCAAACACGCCCGGAGCAGGTACAGCACAGGTTAGATACAGAGTAAAGCTCCCTCTACACTGTCCCATCAAACACGCCCAGGGCAGGTACAGCACGGGTTAGATACAGAGTAAAGCTCCCTCTACACTGTCCCATCAAACACTCCCAGGGCAGGTACAGCACGGGTTAGACACAGAGTAAAGCTCCCTCTACACTGTCCCATCAAACACTCCCAGGGCAGGTACAGCACGGATACGGTAGCATAATGATTATGTTACTGGACTAAAAATCTGGAGACGGGAGATCAAATCCTAAAATAGCAGTTTGTGAATTTGAATTCAGTTAATTAAATAAATATGAAATAAAAAGCTAGTATCAGTGACAATTAAGTTATCGGATTGTCTTAAAAACCCAACTGGGCGCAGCTCCAACAACACTCGAGAAGCTCGACACCATCCAGGACAAAGCAGCCCGCTTGACTGGCACCCCATCCACCACCTTAAACATTCACTCCCTCCACCACCGGCGCAGCGTGGACCATCTACAAGATGCACTGCAGCAACTCGCCAAGGCTTCTTCGGCAGCACCTCCCAAACCCACGACCTCTTCCACCTAGAAGGGCAAGGGCAGCAGGCACATGGGAACACCGCCACCTCCAAGTTCCCCTTCAAGTCACACACCATCCTGACTTGGAAATATATCGCCGATCCTTCATTGTCGCTGGGTCAAAATCCTGGAACTCCCTCCCGAACATCACTGTGGGAGTACCTTCATCACACGGACTGCACCACCACCTTCTCAAGGGCAACGAGGGAGGGGCAATAAATGCTGGCCTTGCCAGCGAAGCCCACATTCCGAGAATGAATTTAAAAAAAAGATAAAGTAAAGCTCCTTCTACACTGTCCTATCAAACTCTCCCAGTGCAGGTACAGCACGGGTTCGAGTAAAGCTCCACACTGTGCATCAAACACTGTCTGTAAAATCAGGCTCATTAACCTCAATTACTCCAATTCAGTTCAGACCCAAAAACAAAGAACATCTCTAAACAACACACACATGTTTAAAGTTATAGAACAGCACGTGCTTACAAATACCCAGTAACTTATAAGTCGTCCTCCTTTTGTTCTTACTTCAGGCGCCTTTCCAAATGACTGTAAAAGAAAACTGAATATAACTGAAGAAAAAGTTAGCTTTCACAGTTAAACAAACATTGAAATCTTTGTAACATTCTTAATGTGAACTAAAGTAAGGCTTGCACAAAAGGGGTTAACATCTGCAGGCTGAAACGTGGAGGACCCAGCTGCAGCTTGTAGGCTCCGAAAAAGTCATTACTCTCAGCACGGTTGAAGCAACAGTACACAGAAAACAAAAGAAACCCGCTGCCTTTTTATTTGTACTGTTTTCCTCCCCACAACTATTTTAATTTCTCATGCTGACTGTGAGGTTTAAACCTCTCTTTGTCCTAACTTTGGACAAAGGGAGGGCAATAAATGCTGGCCTTGCTCGCGAAGCCCACAGGGCACCGAAAACAGGATGATGGAGGCATTGGGGGCACCAGATGACAAGTCAAAGGTTACTGCATCTGTCACTGCTGTTTCAACCCGAAAACCATTGTGCCTTCCTCGAAAACATGCTTACACTCCTCACTGAATTTATTACAGTGTTGAGCACTGTTCTAACTGCTTGATCAAGACAGGACAGGTTGCTTGACCAACCTTATTGAATTTTTTGAAGCGGTAACAGAGAGAGTAGACAAGGGTAATGTAGAAGATGTAATTTATCTAGATTTTCCAAAAGGCCTTTGATAAGATACCCCATAATAGACTGCTCAACAAGGTCAGAGAATGCGGAGTCGGGGGACAAGTAGAATGGATGGATTGCTGGCTGGCTTCAGGACATAGCTATTCACAGTGGCAGAAGGTGGGTAGTGGTGTTCCACAAGGATCAGTGCTGGGACCACTGCTGTTTACAATTTACATTGATATAGACTTTGGAATTAAAAACACAATTTCTAAATTTGCAGATGACACCAAATTGGGGGGGGGGGATAGTCAATACTGAGGACTACAAGTTACAGGAGAACATTAATAAACTTGCAGAATGGGCATATAATTGGCAAATGAAGTTCAACAGAGATAAATGTGAGGTGTTACATTTTGGTAGGAAGAATAGGGAGGTTACTTATTACTTGGAGGGTGCGAGTCTGGGTGGGGTAGAGGAACAAAGGGATCTCGGAGAACAAATACACAAATCACAAAGTAGCGACACAGGTTAGCAAGGCCATAAAAAAGGCAAACCAAGCACTAGGGTTTATTTCTGGAGGATAGAATTGAAAAGTAGGGAAGTTATGCTAAACCTGTATCGAAACTTGGTTAGACCACACTTAGAGTACTGCGTACAGTTCTGGTTGCCATATTATAAAAAGGATATAGAGGCACTGGAGAGGGTGCAGAGATTTACAAGGATGATACCAGAAATGCGAGGGTTGGATGAACAGGCTGGGTGTCTCTTTTCTCTTGAAAAAAGGCAGAGGGGTGACATACTAGAGGTCTTTAAATTATGAAAAATTTTGATAGAGCGGATGCAGAGAGAATGTTTCCACTTGTGGGGAAGAGCATAACTAGAGGCCATCAATATAAGATAGGCACCAAGAAATCCAATAGGGAATTCAGAAGAAACTTCTTTCCCCAGAGAGTGGTGAGAATGTGGAACTCGCTACCACAGGGCGTGGTTGAGGCAAATAGTATAGATGCATTGAAGGGGAGGCTGGACAAACATATGAGGGAGAAGGGAATAGAGGGTTATGCTGATAGATTTAGATGAGGAAAGACGAGAGGAGGCTCGAGTGGAGCATAAACGCTGGCATGGACTGGTTGGGCCTGTTTCTGTGCTGTATATCCTATGTAAATAACCCTTGGGCCATCGGGCCCTTGTAGGTCTTAGGACCCCCCAACAAAGGGGGCTTTGACCCATTTAAACGAGTCTTTGTGTCCAAGGCAAATTGTGATCCTTGATGTAAGATATCACACAACACCAGGTTACAGTCCAACAGTTTTATTTGAAATCACAAGCTTTCGGAGCGCTGCTCCTTCGTCAGGTGAAGTGGAGAAATGCATAAAGACACAACTTATATCGTCAGAGAATAATGTCAGATGTTTACAGGTAATCTTTCCAACTGCCATTTATCGCACCTCGGCAGAGAGATAATCACAGCAGTCAAAGGTGTGAATGGTGTCCAAACAGGTCAGTCAGGAAAACATTACATCAAAGAACATGCAGATGCTGGGGTCTGTATGAAAAACAAAAAAAGACAGAAAACATTTTTTTTGCTGGAAATCACAGCAGGTCCGGCCGCATCTGTGTAGAGAGAACAAGCCAATGTCGACTCGAGTCTGGATGACCCTGCGTCAGGTGGGGTTACATGTAGCATGACATGAACCCTGGATCTCGGTTGAGGCCGTCCTCATGGGTGCGGAACTTGGCTATCAGTTTCTGCTCGACAATTTTGCGTTGTCGTGTGTCTCGAAGGCCGCCTTGGAGAATGCTTACCCGAAGATCGGAGGCTGAATGTCCTTGACTGCTGAAGTGTTCCCCGACTGGGAGGGAACACTCCTGCCTGGTGATTGTTGCGCGGTGTCCGTTCATCCGTTGTCGCAGTGTCTGCATGGTCTCGCCGATGTACCATGCTCCGGGGCATCCTTTCCTGCAACGTATGAGGTAGACAACGTTGGCCGAGTCACATGAGTATGTACCATGTACCTGGTGGGTGGTGTCCTCACGTGTGATGATGGTATCTGTGTTGATGATCTGGCATGTCTTGCAGAGGTTGCTGTGGCAGGGTTGTGTGGTGTCGTGGTCGCTGTTCTCCTGAAAGCTGGGTAATTTGCTGCGAACGATGGTCTGTTTGAAAGCGAGTAGTGGAGGCATGGGGATGGCCTTAGCGAGGTGTTCGTCGTCATCGATGACATGTTGAAGGCTGCGAAGAACATGGCGTAGTTTCTCCGTTCCGGCAAAGTACTGGACGACGAAGGGTACTCTGTTGGTTGTGTCCCGTGTTTGTCTTCCGAGGAGGTTTATGCGATTTTTCGCTGTGGCCCGTCGGAACTGTCGATCGACGAGTCGAGCGTCATATCCCGTTCTTACAAGGGGCATGGTACATCGGCGAGACCATGCAGACACTGCGACAACGGATGAACGGACACCGCGCAACAATCGCCAGGCAGGAGTGTTCCCTGCCAGTCGGGGAACACTTCAGCAGTCAAGGACATTCAGCCTCCGATCTTCGGGTAAGCATTCTCCAAGACGGCCTTCGAGACACACGACAATGCAAAATAGTCGAGCAGAAACTGATAGCCAAGTTCCGCACCCATGAGGACGGCCTCAACCGAGATCTTGGGTTCATGTCACGCTACATGTAACCCCACCTGACGCAGGGTCATCCAGACTCGAGTCGACATTGGCTTGTTCTCTCTACACATTTGTGATTTCCAGCAAAAAAAGTGTTTTCTGTCTGTTTTTTTGTTTTTCATACAGACCCCAGCATCTGCATGTTCTTTGATGTAATGTTTTCCTGACTGACCTGTTTGGACACCATTCACACCTTTGACTGCTGTGATTATCTCTCTGCCGAGGTGCGATAAATGGCAGTTGGAAAGATTACCTGTAAACATCTGACATTATTCTCTGACTATATAAGCTGTGTCTTTATGCATTTCTCCACTTCACCGGACGAAGGAGCAGCGCTCCGAAAGCTTGTGATTTCAAATAAAGCTGTTGGACTATAACCTGGTGTTGTGCGATATCTTACATTTGTCCACCCCAGTCCAACTCCAGCATCTCCACACCGTGATCCTTGATGTTCAAGGATAAGTGTCTCTAAACTTTCATTTAGTTTAGCGTTTGATTCTGCCGTGGCAGAATAATCTAGTGCAACGTGCCAGTGTTAAAAGTCAGTAGCTGGCTTGGAAGACTACTCTATCTAGCAGAGAGATCAGGTAACGATCTTCAAGCGTCTGTTCTATGACACATCCACATTATGCTCCATTATCTGGGTGTGCCAACTGTTAGAGGATGGGTGCTTATACTTACATGTTTATAAGTTACTCCTGAAAATAATAGGATTCAAAGCATTGAATGCTGACATCCATAGAATATTAAGCATCTAGTAATAACAATTATTGACAATTATTAAACATAATCTAACACTTACGGCAAAACCTTGAGTTCACCGGAGAATTCAAACACGTTAAACTTCGAGCTCGAAACTAATAGGCTCATCAGACCGTAGATAATTTGGAGGGCTCGCTCCGGACACCCATTTTACAACTGGTACGTTACAACAACAACTACTTGTATTTATATAGCACCTTTAACGTAGTAAAACATCCCAAGGCACTTCACAGGAGCGTTATAAAACAAAATCTGACACCGGATTTGACATAAGGAGATATTAGGGCAGATGACCAAAAGTTTGATCAAAGAGGTAGGTTTTAAGGAGCGTCTTAAAAGGAAGAGAAGTGGAGAGGTTAAGGGAGGGAATTCCAGAGCTTGGGGCCCAGGCAGCTGAAGGCACGGCTGCCAATGGTGGAACAATTAAAATTAGGGATGCTCAAGAGGGCAGAATTAGAGGAGCACAGATATCATGGAGGGTTGTGGTGCTGGGGTGGGGTTAGAGAGATAGGGAGGGGTGAGGCCAAGGAGGGATTTGAAAACAAGAATGAGAGTTTTAAAGTCGAGGTGTTGCTTAACCAGGAGCCAATGTAGGTCAGCGAGCACAAGTGTGCTGGGTGTACGGGACTTGGTGCGAGTTAGGACACGGGGGCAGTGAGCACAGAGGGTGATGGGTGTACGGGACTTGGTGCGAGTTAGGACACGGGGCAGCCGAGTTTTGGATGAGCTCAAGTTTACGTAGGGTAGAATGTGGGAGGCCAGCCAGGAGTGCGTTGGAATAGTCAAGTCTAGAGGTAACAAAGGCCTGGATGAGGGTTTCAGCAGCAGCTGAGCTGAGGCAAGGGTGGAGACAGGCGATGTTACGGAGGTGGAAATACGCGTTATTAGTGATGTCGCGGATATGTGGTCGGAAGCTCATCTCGGGGTCAAATATGACCCCAAGGTTGCGAACAGTGTGGTTCAGCCTCAGACAGTTGTCAGCGAGAGGGATGGAGTCAGTGGCTGGGGAACAGAGTTTGTGATGGGGACCAAAGGCAATTCGCATGCATCATTAACATTACCTAATCCCATTTCTCAGATCAATAACTTTAGTTTCAACGAGTACCATTCCCCAAACTTTGGTATGGTTGACTGAATTATTAATCCAATCAGTAAACGAGAGACAATTACAGAGAGATTAATGAACAAAGGCCCCCTACGGGCAATGTCATCATTTGTCCACATTCCTTACGCAGATGTGGCTGTGGGGGAGTTAAAGCCCCTAGAATATTTTTCTATCACACATGAATATTCAATTGAAATGATATTGCCTTGGCTTGATGGTGAAAATATGTCTTTGCTCAATATATCCTGGGGGGACATTTAGCTGCCATATAGATGTGGCACATCTTTCCCCTAACCCCTACAAAGCTGAAGGTATATGGGGCTAGAAACAGCTAATCTATCTCAATCCTCAACTGAACAAAGGATGCCTGTTTGCCCGATGTTGAATCTCTTATAACCTAAAGTTGCCTGACTTCCTTTGCCTGGCATAATTTTTAATTCCCAATGTCTGATCTGAAACATTGCTAAAATATACATTCATTCAAAATAAAGCAAACCTGTCTCATAAGTAATTTTCTGTTCGAAGAATGAAAATGTAATCAACAGTCAAAAGCTAAGAGTTATTATTACAATATAAGGAGACTTCAAGACAGTTTAACCCTTTCCTTACAGGGGGCACCGAGCGAGGAGGCGCGGGGGGGCACCGAGCGAGGAGGGGCACCGAGCGAGGAGAGGCGGGGGGGCACCGAGCGAGGAGAGGCGGGGGGGGCACCGAGCGAGGAGAGGCGGGGGGGGGCACCGAGCGAGGAGAGGCGGGGGGGCACCGAGCGAGGAGAGGCGGGGGGGCACCGAGCGAGGAGAGGCGGGGGGGCACCGAGCGAGGAGAGGCGGGGGGCACCGAGCGAGGAGAGGCGGGGGGGCACCGAGCGAGGAGAGGCGGGGGGGCACCGAGCGAGGAGAGGCGGGGGGGCACCGAGCGAGGAGAGGCGGGGGGGCACCGAGCGAGGAGAGGCGGGGGGGCACCGAGCGAGGAGAGGCGGGGGGGCACCGAGCGAGGAGAGGCGGGGGGGCACCGAGCGAGGAGAGGCGGGGGGCACCGAGCGAGGAGAGGCGGGGGGCACCGAGCGAGGAGAGGCGGGGGGCACCGAGCGAGGAGAGGCGGGGGGGCACCGAGCGAGGAGAGGCGGGGGGGCACCGAGCGAGGAGAGGCGGGGGGGCACCGAGCGAGGAGAGGCGGGGGGGCACCGAGCGAGGAGAGGCGGGGGGCACCGAGCGAGGAGAGGCGGGGGGCACCGAGCGAGGAGAGGCGGGGGGGCACCGAGCGAGGAGAGGCGGGGGGGCACCGAGCGAGGAGAGGCGGGGGGGGCACCGAGCGAGGAGAGGCGGGGGGGGCACCGAGCGAGGAGAGGCGGGGGGGCACCGAGCGAGGAGAGGCGGGGGGGCACCGAGCGAGGAGAGGCGGGGGGCACCGAGCGAGGAGAGGCGGGGGGCACCGAGCGAGGAGAGGCGGGGGGCACCGAGCGAGGAGGGGAGCAGGCACTTGCCAACGAAAGAAAGAGCCAGATCACTTCATGAAGAATACACAGCATTTTATTATTCAGTTAATTTCTACCTACCAAATGCATTGAGAGTCAAGGGATAAGTACACAGGCCTTTCCATTTTAACATTGATTTTTTTTATATATACATGAAATGTCTGCAAGGCTTATGATATACACCAATTCAAAAAAAAGTAAACAATCAAATGGTCCAGGTGCCGAATGCTCTTTCACACAGTTCAATAGTTCAGGTGACAGTGTGCAGAGGAAAGCTCAAACTCCCTAGTCTCATCGTTTCTTAGCAGTTTTCCCAGTGTAAGGCAAAAACAAACTCAAGGAAATTAAACTTAAAAATATATAACTGGACTGCAGGAACCAAAACTCCATTTCAGATCAAGCTGCAGCACTGTCAAACTTCCCAGCATCCAGTACTGCCCACACCCTGACCCCAGAGTATGGCTGGCATCACCAGACTTTGATCAGATCTGTGACCAGTCGGCAGGATCAGCTCCAAGAATTCTCCCCTCCTCCCCGTACACATTCTCCAGTGTGCACCAGACCCGGTGCTGCATTCCATGGACTGTACATGTGTACCGTTCACCAGCCAGTGTGTGTAACCATGTATTTTATCCCCTACTAGAGTTTCAGTGTAATGATGGACATATAAAGTGTTAATTGTCACTCAAAATGTGAAAACAGCCAGCAGTCCAATTAGTCTGTCTTACCAAAAGTGGGGCGGGTCTGTCGTTGCATAATATTAGGGTACAGTACTGGTGGATACAGGTCTGTCATTATTACATTGGGGTACAGTACTGGTGGGTACAGGTCTGTCAATGTACATTAGGTAACAGTACTGGTGGGTACAGATCTGTCACTATACGACATTAGGGTACAGGTCTGTCACTGTATAACGCTGGGGTACAGTACTGGTGGGTACAGGTCTGTCACTGTAACACTGGGGTACAGTACTGGTGGGTACAGGTCTGTCACTGTAACATTGGGGTACAGTACTGGTGGGTACAGGTCTGTCACTGTATAACACTGGGGTACAGTACTGGTGGGTACAGGTCTGTCACTGTAACATTGGGGTACAGTACTGGTGGGTACAGGTCTGTCACTGTATAACACTGGGGTACAGTACTGGTGGGTACAGGTCTGTCACTGTATAACACTGGGGTACAGTACTGGTGGGTACAGGTCCGTCACTGTGTAACACTGGGTTATAGTACTGGTGGGTACAGCTCTGTCGCTGTACAACACAGGATACAGTACTGATGGGTACAGGTCTGTCACTGTATAACACTGGGGTACAGTACTGGTGGGTACAGGTCCGTCACTGTGTAACACTGGGTTATAGTACTGGTGGGTACAGCTCTGTCGCTGTACAACACAGGATACAGTACTGATGGGTACAGATCTATTAGTGTATAACACGGGATGCAATACTGGTAGGTACAAGGCGGTCACTGTATAACACTGGAGTAACACAGCTTATTGCTGGTGACTGGGAGAAATTTGAGGGGATGAGTTACGATCACACAGAAAGTGCTTTACACAATATTAAAGTGTATTGACTGAAGGACAATTTCCTCTCTTCCCCCCCACCCCCCCCATTCCGGAATAGGATATTGGTACCAGAATATCTTAGCCAAGCCCAGTTGCAGTGTTGAACGCTGTGTTACTTACAGATTTATGCAGCTAAAAAATTTAACAAATTTGCACCACCTGTACATAATTCTGTATAACAGCCATGATTGTTGTGTCATTTGTTTCTAGTGCTGGTTATTTTATACACTGTTTGATACAACATATTCACGAGTAACAGGCTGGGGAACAGAACACGTGACATTACAGACACGCAGTGCTGGCATCAGTCACTCACAGACCGTCTCTGCCACACCGCGAACAGTACACCGTGTTCCCACACCAGGCATCCTCCTGCGAGTCTCTGAACGAGTGTGCCAATTTGCGGGTAGTTTTATGTGGTGAATCACATCGTCACATGGCATCCTTTCAGTTTATCAGTTCAGGCCAAATCTGGACCCAGCCCCCAGAGGTGACAGTCATAACCAATAGACCCAGTCCCCGGAGGTGACAGTCATAACCAATAGACCCAGTCCCCGGATGTAATGCTCAGCTGTTTCGGTCTGGGTTAGATGCCGTGCACCACGACAGTTGCTCTCTGATTCAACCACCGGGACTTGGCCAGTGGGTCCCGTCCCACTCGCCATTACTGAGGCTCAACTGATGAAACCGATGCCAATTGATGTGTGTGCTTCCACACAGTGGTTGCAAATGTTTGGGAACTCTATGATGCGGCACCACGTCCACCCCACCCCCACTAAATGGTATAACCCACCATTCGGCTCGTGGGCTTTCAATCACTACCGAGCATCAGTTCACTCATCAGAGCTCAAAACATTGGGTTCCCCATTAAAACAAGTGATATGCTGACGATCTTTAAGAGTGCACGCAGGAGATTGGACTGTGCTGGTGCCGAGCCAGATGCCTCCTTGCCCACGGACTTAACACATAGATGGTGCTTCCAGCTGGGCACATCAGCAACATTGAACAGAAAGCAAACAGCAATAAACAGACAAGCTGCCGTTCACAATTCATTACATACATTTTAATGTCAATGTGCTACATCACTTACAGGCATGGTAAGGGAGACGGGGGGAGAAACAGTCCACGACAGCCAACTACACAGGGGTCCTGGTCATATTATACCAGGACACGGATCAGAGGATGGCTTTAGTTACCACCTGTCTTGCTTTGGGGCCAGTCTCAGTGTGTATCCAGGCCTCTGTTGACTGCAGAACTGCTACCCGCCCCTCCCCTCCGCGTTTGGTGAATTATCTTGTCCGCTTGGATCCGCGAGTTTCTAATCCAGTCTGCTCTTCAAACAGTCGATGCATCTGCAAAAGGTTCTGAGGAATCGGTTTCCATCCTTGGCCTTCTCAATTGATGCCTGGAGCCATTCTTAACATTATTCAGGAACTAACCGTCACCCTGCGTCAGTGCAGAGACTGCATATACCACCATTAGCAAAACTGACCAGATGGGGGTCAGAGGTCCATAGCGACACCCTGGGAGGTACTAACTTCAACCCGATTCCTTATTTATAGTGGATGTCGATGGCAGTGGCTCCAGACTTGTCCGGAGTGAAAACTCTGTGGACATCCCTCTTTCCCTGGACTGGTAAATTCTGGTACCGATCTATCCTACGCTCACCATTTCTCTACCCAAAGTTCCTGCACATTCCCTTTATGTTGAATGAAAGCACGTCCACTCGTCCCCTAAGATCCCATTGCCAACACTGGTGGGCACTCAGCTAAGGCACGCCTTGTTATAGGGGTGACTGTGCCCATCTAGCCCGCCTGCCTGCCCCCTCCTCCCATGGCGAGATGCTCCTCTATTGCCAAGCATTAGCCACGCTGGCAGTTCCATGGCTGGCAGAATCGGACCGCTGGGTGGCCCTGGTTGGCACTCCGAACCATCGTGGGGGGTGGGCGGTCACGTTGGTGGCTTGAGTGCCGCGTTACCGGGACAGCAGGAAACGAATCCTGCAGATGACCAAGAACATGCCACCACCCCCAAAATACCAGGCTTGCAAATGGTGGCGGTTTTGGCAAAGTGTAACTGGGCTGGGGTCACCCAGCACAAGGAGCGGTAAAAGGCGTGGTATCCATGGAACTATGGCAACTGGCCAGGCCTGAACAGCAGTAACTTGTAACATCGGTTCAGTTCGAGCTAATCGCCATGATCAGTTGATCATCAACAGTCACGCGATCCCTCTCGCTTAAAGCAAAATTGCCAAAGAAATTGATTAAATTATTACAGTGTTCACTTGTGATAGAAACAAGCAACAAAAAAGGAGCATGTTTTTATTTAAAAAAAGCAAGACAGCTTTTAAAACAACCAAAGTTCATTAAGAACTAGAATTTCTCAGTTATGTCGTCAGATAGTGTGTTCAGTTCAAGATAAAAATCAAACTCCTATTGTTCAGGGTGGGCTGGGTGAGACTGCGCACAGTCCCGTCTAATACAGCAGAGCCACTGCTGTTGTATATAAATATACAAGTCTGGCTGGAGGGATGAGCTGGACTGAATGGTGCAATAACCAGCAGGACTACCACTGGCTGTGGAGAGAAAGGCGGGGTTACTGTACTTACCCCACTCCTCAGCAGAGCGTATTTGTGGCCCCAGAGACCACACACACCAGGAATTCCCTGCTGACAGAGGCCGAGGAATCGCCCCATTGTGTACTAATCTGCCGCCTTCAACGCGCATCAGTTACACAACCCCCTTCCAGTGCCGCCAAGGGTTTAACTTGCCAGGGCACCCATGGCTTATAAATAGAACGGACATAATCCACAAGAGCTGCTCTGTCACTCGATCCCAGCCTCAGCTTGCAGTGGAGAGCAGAGACAGAGGGCTGTTCTTTTTGCAGCGAGTGAGCAGAATACAAAAACCACGCTGCTGGATTCTCCGTGTCCAGTCTTTCATTCAACCAGCCAGCCACGGGACAGAAGGCCAATGGCACCGCAGCATGAATTGCCCAGAATCTGCCCGTCATCTCTGACCTAACCGCGGCTCGCAGTTATCACGGTGAATTGGAGCAAGGGATAAGTTATTAGCCAGGGTCTGTGTGTTGGTATATTAAACAAATAAAAAACCAGGAAATTAAAAAGGCACTATGAAGACAGAATTCAGAAAGTGCTCAGCCACACACCTTTAAGACCACAAGGAGCCCAAACTCCTGTATAAACTCCTAGAACATGCCGTTGATAAAAGCAGTCAAGTTATTCTCTGAAATTACAAGTCATCTTGACAATTTATACATGGTTCCTAAAGCTGCTAGCTGCTAAAGGAAACTTTAGGTTTATTTCCAAGGACAAGCTAAATTAACATAATTTGTACAAAAACGAGGGGGGAAAGAAACCAAAGCCGGAATTCCGTGTCTGAAACGCATAAGGCCAAGAATGAATTTTTTCTTTTAAAAAGACCCAAGGCAAGAACTGTTACTGACCTCCGGTCTGTGTTACATCGCTGATAAGATTATCCAATATTTGCATAGAGAAAAAACATTTATATTCTACAACAGGATTAGAGTAATGGAATTATAACCCATGCACAGATTGACAGGGGGAAGAGAGAAGGGGGGGGGGGGGGGGGGGGGGGAGGGTGGGGAGTAGCTTTGGAAACCTATTGGTAAAACCGCTCAGCTTTTCTGTTCCCCCCCCCCGTCCACCTGTAGAATTGGTTTTGGCGCTCTAGTTTGAAGTTCCATACAGACTGCGAAGTTCATGGGGGGGGGGGCTGCGACCGCCTTCAGGTATCAGCACAGCTGTCCATCAGATGCTCCTGTTGACCGGGGTGACGTAATTGCGGGGAAACATGCCCGACTGCCCGTGGCAGCTGCCCTTCCACCAGTTGGGGTCAGAGTTGTCGAGAACCTGGATGAAGTCGCCACGGCGGAATCCGAGCTCGCCTTCCTCCTGCGGATCGAAGTCGAAGAGCGCCTGCACGTATGTGGGTTGCTGCGGGGAGGGGGAGGGGAGGAAAAACGAAGGTGGAGTTAACCGGGCAGGCGGGATGCGTTTCAGTCCAGGTATTGGACACGGGCGGTCAACTCCACAACGGTGGGAAGGAGCTGGCCAGTTAATAGGCGACAGCCCTAGCTCAGTGGAACCACTCTCGCATCCGACTCCAAGATTTGGGATCATCCTTCCTCTCGTGGGTCGCAAACTGAGAGTGAAAGGGGCAAACCCCATCACACCATGTTGTGACCTAGACCTGTGTGGGTGCCATGCACCAGCAGAGACCCCCGCTACACTGCTCTGTGGCAGACAGTGTGCTACGTCTCCAAGCCATTCCAGACTGACCATAGTCTGGACTGGATCAGGTTTAAACTTCTTTTGAAGCGAGCTGGTTAGTGCTCAGACCCACTTCTCCTTTAGGAGTTGTTGGGTCAGAGAACACCAGCTGCAGTCCCTTGGAATGCAATTCCTTTTTAAAATGTACTATCATGCTCAAAGTGGTGAGAGATATTAGTGATAAACATTCTCAGCACGGGTTAGATACAAAGTAAAGCTCCCTCTACATTGTCCATCAAACACTCCCAGGGCAGGTACAGCACGGGTTAGATACAGAGTAAAGCTCCCTCTACACTGTCCCATCAAACACTCCCAGGGCAGGTACAGCACGGGTTAGATACAGAGTAAAGCTCCCTCTACACTGTCCATTCAAACACTCCCAGGGCAGGTACAACACGGGTTAGATACAGAGTAAAGCTCCCTCTACACTGTCCCATCCAACACTCCCAGGGCAGGGGTTAGATAGAGAGTAAAGCTCCCACTACACTGTCCCATCAAACACTCCCAGGGCAGGTACAACACGGGTTAGATAGAGATTAAAGCTCCCTCTACACTGTCCCATCAACACTCCCAGGGCAGGAACAGCACGGGTTAGATAGAGATTAAAGCTCCCTCTACACTGTCCCATCAAACAGTCCCAGGGCAGGAACAGCACAGGTTAGATACAGAGTAAAGCTCCCTCTACACTGCCCCATCAAACACTCCCAGGGCAGGAACAGCACAGGTTAGATACAGAGTAAAGCTCCCTCTACACTGTCCCATCAAACACTCCCAGGGCAGGTACAACACGGGTTAGATAGAGATTAAAGCTCCCTCTACACTGCCCCATCAAACACTCCCAGGGCAGGTACAGCATGGGTTAGATACAGAGTAAAGCTCCCTCTACACTGCCCCATCAAACACTCCCAGGGCAGGAACAGCACGGGTTAGATACAGAGTAAAGCTCCCTCTACACTGTCCCATCAAACACTCCCAGGGCAGGTACAGCACGGGTTAGAATAAAGCTCCCTGCCATCGCCTATGTGCTTTAGCCCCCAAACTCAAGAGCGCCCCCTGTTGTGCCAATGTGACATTTTCCATTTGCCACCTCTGATACCAGATGCCCTTTTGCACTGTGGACTGATGCTTGGAACTGGACTGAGAATGCCCAAAGCCCACTACATGTAGGACTGAGAGCCAGCAGACAGAGGGGCTTTTCATCTCGTTGATTGGATTTTAAGTCAGGTACAAGAGGTGAAAAGCCAGTGTCTAACACACGACACGACCTACTCCTGAAGTAATTGCTAACAATCCCTCAGACTCCTCTCTACCTCAGACATGTCCTTAATCGCACTGCAAGTTCCTGGTTTCAACTATACCAAGTGTGGGAAGCAGGGGTGCTGAAGCCAGTGTGCAAACACCGAGGGCTCCCCTCCGCTTCATCCCCCATTCAGTACACCCACCGAGAGCTGGAAACAAGAGACGGTCCTTCTCCACGTTGATATGAAATTTGCTTTCTCCTCACATCTTCCCCCTTATTTTTATTCCCTCGTCCCCCAAAGGTAGAACTCAATATCTCTCGAGGGTCAAATTGGACAAGTGCCTTGAAGAAACAGATCGATTACAACTGCAGGAAGGCCCATTAGAGGGACAAATGGTCTTTCCTGGTTGAAATTTGCCATGTTTCTAGGAGCTTACTATTGCTGCGGCCATTCTTTGTGTGAGCCGAGATAGTGACCATCTGCTGTTTATTCAACCATGTGGGTCATCACAGCTGAGCCGATCCTGACCTCGCCCAATGTCCACATGCCCAATGTCCCTCCTCCTCCCTTCTCCATCCTCACAATATCCCCATTTTCAACCCTTCCAACTCCGTAATGCTCAGGCCCTTTGGGACAGTCCGACCAGCAGCCAACAGTCCACACTGGGCAATTGGAGACACACCATCCCCTCGCCATTTAAGCAGCAGGGCTGAGCTCAGCCACGCAAGGGGACAAAGTGGGATTGGTGCTGAAGTGTGGGAGCTGAAGCAGCTCCTGCCCCAGTTCGTGGAGCATTCCGGCCTTCGAACTGGAAACGTTGCTGCAAAAAAAAATCAGCTGGAAATCTGCAGCAAGAGATGTGCAGCTCCATCGAGAACTGGGAGGAGCCAGTCCTTTAACCTTTGCTCCTTGGCCCGCCAGTGCGATCACTTCCCCCTCACCTGTGGGACCTGCTCGATGTCACGCAGGAAGATCTGTTGGTTCCGAGACACGGATGTGGATCTGTGATAGTCCACCAGTTCATTCAGAGAGTTAAACTTTACTACCCACAAGAAGTACTTCCCTGCTCCGTCGCGCAGTACTTTAAAATGCTGCACGTCATTCCCAAACCTGCAAGGAACAGAGAGAGGAAATCATTGTTTTTAAAAGCCACTTACACGGAGGACTGAAATTTCACGATTCAAGCTACACTCGGACTCTGCAGCGGCTTTAGTGATTTTCCTCCCCCTCCCCTCGTCTCCCAAAGGCACAGGCTACTGCTGGGCTGTATACCCAGAAGGACAGGTCACCCACTGGCCCCTCGGCCAAGTAACCAATCTTCACGCAGGTGGTGGTGGCCTCCAGGCTATTTGACCATGGGGAGCATCGCGGCTGTCCTCGCCTGGCATCGACGCACACTACTTTCCAGCGGGGCGGGGGGGGGGGGGGACCCTGGCCGATCACTGCCCTCCCCCCACCCTAGTCCTTAACCAAGCAGCGCAGAGGCCTAATGTAGTTCCCTTCACTGCTGCCCCAGCCTCAACATTTCTCTGATCGGTCTCCAGAATTAATGGGGCTTTTATCTCGGAGCAAAACTCTGCAATCAAAGGTTTCCAAATCCAACAGCCGCCTGTACTGTTCACACCGCTAGGGGGCAGCAGTGAGCTACAGTTGGTCATTCCTGCCCCGGTTACTCCAGAACCTAAATGTCCAGATTTGTCCACAGACATAACTAGGGGTTAAAAATTCCCTGGGTTGGTGAGGCCGGCTCGCAGTATCGAGACCGCAATGCTCTTGATCCCAGCCAGGCTATCCGAGGGGAGCCACAAAGAGAGGGGCTGAGAAAGTAATTCAGTCCTCGCCACAGAATAACGCACAATGACTCAAACTGGGGGGAAATTTGGTTGAAAGATGTACTTTGAGTTCTTTAAAATTAAATGAAAGACGCCAGGATAATTGAGCCTTTGTCCCACTTCCATACTTTTTATATCGAAAGGAGTAAAAGCCCCTGGCCGCAGAGACCTGGCCCACTGCACACGTAGAATCTCTCAGCACAGGAGGCCATTCAGCCCATCGTGCCTGTGCCAGCTCTTTGAAAGAGCGATCCAATTAGTCCCACTCCCCCACGTCTCCTTCCCCACAGCCCTGCAAATTTTTCCCCTTTAAGTATTTATCCAATTCCCTTTTGAAAGTTACTATTGAATCTGCTTCCACCACCCTCCCTTTCAGGCAGCGCATTCCAGATCATCATAACTCGCTGCATTAAAAAATTCTCATCTCCCCCCCTGGTTCTTTTGACAATTATCTTAAATCTGTGTCCTCCGACTCTGTTAAAGGGGCTTCAGGCATTTCAGTTGTTTCTTGATGGAGGGGTGTCCTTCGAGGAATCCCAGTGTGGGAGGAGAGCGGGGAGGAGGAGCAAGTGAAAGGAGGAGTATGCCCGAGGAATCCTTACTCTCTCTCTCGGGGCTGTCACAGTTGTGTTCACACCCAGCAGGAACAATTTGCCATCTCCCAAGCAAACTCCAAACTCTACTCGTACCAGACAACACCACGTGGTGGGAAGAGGACTGTACTGTCAAGCCCCCCAACCGTCAATCTGTTGTCACACGTTTGTGTAATAGACAGGACATGAATCGAGATAGCTGGTCAAAACAAAAACAGCTGCCCCGCCGCAGACCTGGGACAATGGCTCACAATTATCTCATTGAAACGCATAGAATTCTTCGAGGGCTTGACAGGTTAGATGCTGAAAGGCTGTTTCCCCCCCCCGGCCGGTGAGTCTAGAACTGGGGGACACAGTCCCCGTGTAGCCTGATCCTGCTCCTATTTCGTGTGTCTAATTCTGTTAGATTCAGGAGATGGTTCTGTGATAGTAGATTGGCGGTTAGGATCAGATCAGCCATGATCTTATTGAATGGCGGCGCAGACTCGAGGGGCCACATGGCCTACTCCTGCTCCTATTTCTTATGTTCTTATAAGACAGCCAGCAGATGGGAGTGCCCATGGAGTGAGGGGAGGGGGGGGGGGGGGCAATTCCCCCCTTGGACCCTCGGTGCCTGCTGATACTCACTTGACCGAGAGCGAGAAGTCGCCGGGGGCACTTTCACTTTCCCGTATGAGGAAGGCTCCGTCGTGCCTCTGTTTGCTGAGCAGCTCCTCTGCCTTTGCTCTGGAGATTTTCCCGAAGAACCATCTGTAAAAAAGGAGACAGAGGGGAATCACTCTGGTGCGCTGGGAGGTGCAGGTACTACCACACGTCTCACACCAAAATGATCACAACTGCTTGTATTTATACAGCGCCTTTAACGTAGCAAAACGTCCCAGGGCGCTTCACAGGCGCGATTATCAGACAGAAATCGACACTGAGCCAAAGGAGGAGACATTAGGGCAGGTGGCCAAAAGCTGGATCAAAGAGGGAGGTTTTAAGGAGCGTCTTGGAGGAGGAGAGAGAGGCGGAGAGGTTTAGGGAGGGAATTCCAGAGCTTAGGGCCCAGGCAGCTGAAGGCACGACCACCAAAGGCTGAGCGATTAAAATCAAGGAGGCCAAAATTGGAGGAGTGCAGAGATCTCAGAGGGTTGTGGGGCTGGAGGAGATTACAGAGATAGGGAGGGGCGAGGCCATGGAGGGATTTGAACACGAGGATGAGAATTTTAAATTTGAGGCATTTTAGGGCCGGGAGCCAATGTAGGTCAGCGAGCACAGGGGTGCTGGGTGAACGGGACTTGGTGCGAGTTAGGACACGGGCAGCAGAGATTTGGACAAGCGCAAGTTTAAGGAGGGTGGAAGGTGAGAAGCCGGCCAACAGAGCACTGGAAGAGTCGAGTCTAGAGGTAACAAAACATGGATGAGCGTTTCAGCAGCAGATGAGCTGAGGCAGGAAAGAAAGTAAGTTTGCTCACCCAGCCCCTCCCTCTTTCAGTGATCACACCCACCTCCTCACCATACCCCTCAATCTTTCCACAAACACACCCAATTGTCACTGTTGGCTTCAATGTCCTTGTTTGATCATTTCTTCCACAACTTTAACCCCTTGATTGAAGAAGTTCCCCGACTCCCTTCCTCAATCCAACTTCCTCATTTTTCACCCATGTCCCTGGGATTTGAACCTTTCGCCACAGAGTTTCACAAATTCACCTTAAGATTAACAACAGTGGTTGGCTTCACCGCGTTAGCCTCGTCTCCAGGCCCAGCATGGTCTACGCTATAGGCAGGCCTGCCTGTAGAGCGCTGCCACTGCTGTAGAACCAGCCAGCTGTTGCCACCTGGCAGCTACACGTCCCCACAAACAGCGACGGCTGCCCTTCAGCGAGTTTGGGGCAGTCGCCCATCGTGGGTGCTGCTGCCATCTCTTTAAGTGCCTGACCTCGGCAGTAAATGGCTGCTCTGCCACGTGATCTGCCCCAGCGGTTGCTCAGTCTGGGCCGTGCAGTCAAGAGGCAAAGCACTTTCCCCACAGGAAGGGAAACCAGAGAGCGAGAGGAGCCCAGGGCTGCACTTCCTTAGTGCCTACAATAATTGGCCCAGGGCTAGTCACGGCTCACCTACTCACTGTGGGAGGCCGAGCCAGGAGGAAGGAAACTCTTTTCACTGAACTAATCAAACAGTGTAAAATAATTAACAGATATTCTTCACCCAGAGTGTTCGGGGCAAAACAGCAGTGTTACTTCAGGGATTAAATCCTCAACTGTGAAGCAACCGACATCAGAACGAAGCCTGACTTCCCGATCTAAATGGCAGTTCAATAGGAACAGGAATCGCACAAGCCATAATTGAAGGTTTCCTCCTGCCTATGACAGCACTGAAGCTAAAAATACACGCTTTACAACTTCTGAAGAATCCTCGTGATAAGTGAAAGGATCTACATTTACCGAGCTGATTAGTTTAATTAGCCGTCACTCTTACTTTCCCTATAGCCCCGGTGCGGGTTACTGGGAACCAGCAGCACTACAGTACACAGCAGTCCTGACATTCATTATTCAGAGCCATTATTTAAACAAGTGCACACCTACTGAAGGAAGACTTAAAATAACTTGCATTGATAGAGCATCTTTCACCATCTCAGGACGTTCCAAAGCACTTTACAGCTAATTTAATACATTTGAAGTGTAGTCACTGCTGTAATGTAGGAAACGCGGCAGCCAATTTGCACACAGCAAGCCCCCACAAACAGCAATGTGATAAATGGCCAGATACATTTTTTTAATGATGTTGTTTGAGTGATAGATTTTGTCCAGGACACCGACCAGCACTGACAGTGAGGGGAGACACCATGAAAGCGACCTCTTAACCCTGGACACAAGAACCTAGTCTCGAGCGAGAAACAGCCACCAGCTGATCAAGCGTGTTCCAGAGTGCGTGTATGATTATTCCATCATTCTCTTCACCCCCACACCACCTGTGGATCCCCTACTTTACTGACTCACTTACTCCCCAACCTCTCGTGAATAAAAAAAACTCAAGCAGTGCTCTTAATATCTCTCTAACCTTGAACCGCACTTCACAAACTCTGGTCCAGCTCCTTTAAAGGGGCGCGAATTGACCCCAAATCAACTCCATTCTCAGTCTTTCCACACATCCACTGTCCTGTGAAGAGAACGGTCCCCCCCCCCATCTTGAACTGTGTTTGAGGCTTGTGAATGTCTCGCATTGTGGTATCACCCCCAGGCTGTGAGGCAGGGCCAATGGCATAACTACCGAAAACGTTGGAAATACTCAGCAGGCCAGGCAGCATCCGTGGAGAGAGAAACAGAGTTAACGTTTCAGGTCTGGGACCCTTCATCAGAACTGGAAAAAGCTGGAGATGTAACCGATAATAAGCAGGTGCAGAGACAGGAGGGGAGGAAGGAATTGAAAGAACATCCTGCACTTTTGTAAGAGGCAGGAAAGATAAAATGTTGCAAATGGGAATGGCAAAAATCATACTGCATGAAAAATGGGGGCAGGGATAATTATCTGAAATTGTTGAACTCTATGTTGAGTCCGGCAGGCTGTAAAGTGCCCAATCAAAAGATGAGGTGCTGTTCCTCGAGCTTACGTTGAGCTACATTGGAACAATGTAATAGCCCGAGGACAGAGAGATCAGAGTGGGAGTGAAGCGGTGAATTAAAGTGACAGGCGACCGGAAGCTCAGGGTCACCCGTACGGACTGAACGGAGGCGTTCCGCAAAGCGGTCACCCAATCTGCGTTTGGTCTCCCCAATGTAGAGGAGACCGCATCGTGAGCAGCGAATACAGTATATTAAATTGCAGGAAGTACAAGTAAATCACTGTTTCACCTGGAAGGGGTGTTTGGGGCCCTGGACAGTGGGAAGGGAGGAGGTAAAAGGGCATGTGTTGCATCTCCTGTGCTTGCACGGGAGGGTGCCAGGTGAAGGAGCAGGGCTGTTGGGGGTGATTGAGGAGTGGACCAGGGTGTCGCGGAGGTAGCCGTCCCTTCGGAATGCTGAAAGGGAAGGTGAGGGGAAGAGGTGTTTGGTGGTGGGATCACGTTTGAGGTGGCGGAAATGGCGGAGGATGATCCGTTGAATGTGGAGGCTGGCAGTCTGACTGATGGGCCAAAGGCAGGTTTAATCCCACATGCAGACAAAATTTCACTTAATTAACAGACGATTTTCAAGAAAATGATTTGCTGTAAAGGAAATGCCACGCGAGGTGGATGGAAGAAAAGGAGGACTCTGAGCGAAAGTCTTCAGAAAAGAATATTTTAACTCCCAATTTAAAAAAAAAAATCAGTATGTGTGTGAACCATGGTTTTTACACAATGACCGAGGAGCCCTTTTTCGTGGCTTTTAAGATATTGGTTCCCGTTTCCTCCAGAGTTATAGAAACATAGAAACACAGAAGATTCCTATTCCCATTCGGCCCTTCGAGCCTGCTCCACCATTCAATGTGATCATGTCTGATCATTCAAATTCAGTACCCTGTCCCTGCCTTCTCCCCATATCCCTTGATCCCTTCAGCCTCAAGAAATATATCCAACTCTTTCTTGAATATATTTAATGAACTGGCCTCCACCGCCCTCTGTGGCAGAGAATTCCACAGGTTCACCACTCTCTGGGTGAAGAAATTCCTCCTCATTTCAGTCCTAAATGACTTACCCCTTATCCTTAGACTATGACCCCTGGTTCTGGACTCCCCGGCCATCAGAAACATCCTTCCTGCATCTAGTCTGTCCAGACCTGACAGAATTTTATAGGTCTCGATGAGATCCCCTCTCAATCTTCTAAACTCCAGTGAGTATAAGCCCAATCGACACAATCTCTCCTCATACGTCATTCCTGCCATCCCAGGTATCAGCCTGGTGAATCTTCGCTGCACTCCCTCCATGGCAAGAACGTCCTTCCTCAGGTATGGTGACCAAAACTGCACACAATACTCAAGGTGCGGTCTCACCAAGGCCCTGTACAACTGTAGCAAGACATCCTTGTTCCTGTACTTGAACCCTCTTGCTACGAAGGCCAACATACCATTTGCCTTCTTAACCGCCTGCTGCACCTGCATGCTTACCTTCAGCGACTGGTGCACAAGGACACCCAGGTCTCTTTGCACTTCCCCCTTCTCCCAATCTATTGCCATTCAAATAATAATCTGCCTTCCTGTTTTTGCCACCAAAGTGGATAACCTCACATTTATCCACATTATAGTGCATTTGCCATGTTTCTGCCCAATCACCCAACCTGTCCAAATCGTACTTGATTTTCCCGACATCCTCCTTGCAGCTTACCCTCC
The DNA here is from genome assembly GCF_052327205.1 of Somniosus microcephalus. NCBI lineage: Eukaryota > Metazoa > Chordata > Chondrichthyes > Squaliformes > Somniosidae > Somniosus > Somniosus microcephalus. The sequence goes on from NC_141007.1 coordinate 16,916,348, forward strand.
CGCCCAGCTTTGTGTCATCTGCAAATTTGGAGATATTACATCCAATTCCCTCATCCAGATCATTAATATATATTGTGAACAGCTGGGGTCCTAGGACCGATCCTTGCGGTACCCCACTAGTCACTGCCTGCCACTCGGAAAACGACCCGTTTATTCCAACTCTTTGCTTTCTGTCCGCCAACCAGTTCTCTATCCAAGTCAATACCTTGCCCCCAATCCCATGTGCCTTAATTTTGCATGCTAATCTCTTGTGTGGGACCTTATCGAAAGCCTTCTGAAAGTCCAAATACACCACATCCACTGGTTCTCCCTTATCTATTTTACCAGTTACATCCTCAAAAAATTCCAGTAGATTAGTCAAGCATGATTTACCTTTTGTAAATCCATGTTGACTTTGTCCAATCCTGTCACTGCTTTCCAAGTGCTCTGCTATTACATCTTTTATAATAGACTCTAGCATTTTCCCCACTACCGATGTCAGGCTTACTGGTCTATAATTCCCCGCTTTTTCTCTACCACCTTTTTTGAATAGTGGGGTAACATTAGCTACCCTCCAATCCATGGGTACCGTTCCAGAGTCTATCGAGTTCTGGAAGATGATCAGTAGTGCATCTACTATCTCTAGGGCCACTTCCTTAAGTACCCTGGGATGTAGACCATCAGGCCCTGGGGATTTATCGGCCTTCAGTCCCATCAATTTTCCTAACACCATTTTCCTACAAATACTGATTTCTTTCAGTTCCTCGCTTTCATCAGACCCTATGTTCCCCGGCATCTCTGGGAGGTTATTTGTGTCCTCCTTTGTGAAGACAGAACCAAAGTATGCATTTAGTTGGTCTGCCATTTCCTTGTTTCCCATTATAAATTCCCCCGATTCTGACTGCAAGGGACCTACGCTTGACTTCACTAATCTTTTTCTCTTCACATATCTATAAAAGCTTTTACAGTCAGTTTTTATGTTCCCTGTTAGCTTACTCTCATATTCTATTTTCCCTTTCTTAATTAATCCCTTTGTCCTCCTTTGTTGACTCCTAAACTGCTCCCAATCCTCAGGATTATTGCTTTTTCTAGCCAATTTATATGTCCTCTCCTTGGATCTTATGCTATCCCTAATTTCCCTTGTTAGCCACGGTTGAGTCACCTTTTTTGTTTTATTTTTGCGCCAAACTGGGATGAACAAATTCTGTAGCTCATCCATTCGGTCTTTGAATGTTCGCCATTGCCTATCCACCGTCAACCCTTTGAGCGCCATTCCCCACTCAATCCTGCCCAACTCGCTCCTCAGACCATCGTAGTTTCCTTTATTTAAATTGAGGACCCTTGTCTCTGAGTCAACTACTTCATTCTCCATCTTAATGAAGAATTCGATCATATTATGATCGCTCCGACCCAAGGGGCCTCGTACAACAAGATTGCTAATTAATCCTTTCTCATTGCATAATACCCAGTCTAAGATGGCCTGATCTCTGGTTGGTTCCTTGACATATTGGTCCAGGAAACCATCCCGTAAACACTCCAGGAATTCCTCCTCCACAGTATTGTTACTAATTTGGTTGGCCCAATCTATATGTAAGTTAAAGTCACCCATGATGACTGCTGTGCCCTTATTGCACGCTTCTTTAATTTCCCTTTTAATGCCATCCCCAACCTCCACCTTACTGTTTGGAGGTCTATATACCACTCCCACTAATGTTTTTTTCCCCTTAGTATTTCTCAATTCTACCCATACAGATTCCACATCATCAGAGCTAATATCCTTCATTACAATTGTATTAATCCCTTCTTTAACCAGTAATGCTACCCCACCTCCCTTTCCTTTTTGCCTATCTTTCCTGAATATCGAATACCCCTGGATGTTGAGTTCCCAGTCTTGGCCATCCTTGAGCCTCGTTTCTGTAATCCCAACCAAATCGTATTTGTTTACCTCTATTTGCGCAGCCAATTCATCCACCTTATTACAAATGCTCCTCGCATTAAGACACAAAACCTTCAGGCTTGTTTTTTTAATGCTCTTAGACCTATTAGAATTATTATTTACTGTGGCCACGTTTGATTTAAACCATTGATTTCTCTGACTGCCACTTTTGTTTTTCTCCTTCCTATCTTTTGCTTTTATCCCTGTTTTCCTTTCCTCTGTCTCCCTGCTCAGGTTCCCAACCCCCTGCCATTTTAGTTTAAACCCCCCCGAACAGTGCTCGCAAACCTCCCCGCAAGGATATTTATCTCACTCTGGTTCAGGTGCAACCCGTCCGACTTGTACAAGTCCCACCTTTCCCAGAAGCAGGCCCAGTGATCCAGGAAACTAAAGCGCTCCCTCCTGCACCAACTCTTTAGCCACACATTCATCTGCTCTATCCTCCTATTCCTATACTCACTAGCACGTGGCACCGGGAGTAATCCAGAGATTAGAACCTTTGAGGTCCTGCTCTTTAATCTGTTACCTAGCTCCCTAAATTCTTGTTGCAGGACCTCATCCCTCTTCCTGCCTATGTCGTTGGTCCCAATGTGAACCACGACCTCTGCCTGTTCCCCCTCCCCCTTCAGAATGCCCTGCAGCCAGTGACATCCTTGACTCTGGCACCAGGGAGGCAACAAACCATCCTGGAGTCACGTCTATGGCCACAGAACCGTCTATCTGTTCCCCTTATGATAGAATCCCCTACCACTATTGCTCTCCCACTCTTTTTCCTCCCTTCCTGAGCAGCAGCAACACCCCCGGTGCCAGGAAGTTGGCTGCTGCTGCCTTCCCCTGGTGAGTCATCCCCCTCAACAGTATCCAAATTGGTATACCTGTTTAAAAGGGGGATGGCCACAGGGGTCTCCTGCACTACCTGCCTGCTTCTACTGCTCCGCCTGGTGGTCACCCATTTCCCTCCTGCCTGTGCAGCCCTACCCTGCGGCGTGACCAACTCATCAAACGTGTAATCCGCGACCCTCTCAGCATCGTGAATGCTCCACAACCCATCCATCCGCAGCTCCAGCGCCTCAATACGGCCCATTAGTAGCTGCAGCTGGATGCATTTCTGGCACACGTGGTCATCAGGGACACTGGCAGCATCCCTGAATTCCCACATAGAGCAAGAGGAGCATAACACGGGGCTGGGCTCTCCTGGCATGACTTACCCCTTTAATTAATTTAAATTCATTCAATACCACCAGTTAAAGATATACTCTAGGGCGCTTATTTACCAACTGTCCCCACTACACCACAGAGACCCAAGAAAATATAAACCGCAGAATTTAAGCTTGTAATAAAAGAGATACTCACCAACCAATCACTTACCTGCTTCCTGGTGACGTCACACTTGGATTACTTTTTACCTCTCTCCTCTGCTGTTGAATTGGTGCGCCTCACCTCGCAACTGCCGCCGCTTTTAAGCTCTGCCGCCGGTCACTGCCCCCTCACAGGTCCGATGCTCTGATCGGGCCTCACCTCGCAACTGCCGCCGCTTTCAAACTGCCGCCGGTCACTGCCCCCTCACAGGTCCGATGCTCTGATCGGGCCTCACCTCGCAACTGCCGCCGATTTCAAACTGCCGCCGCTTTTAAGCTCTGCCGCCGGTCACTGCCCCCTCACAGGTCCGATGCTCTGATCGGGCCTCACCTCGCAACTATTTACTGTGCTCAGTGACAGCTGCCAATCAATCTGAGGTACAGGTGTGTCAGTCATTGCTGCCGTCACTGATCGCAGTGTGTGTGCACTGTAGTGTGTGACTGCACACTCAGTCTAATGCTGTTCATTTAAAGTCATTTCTACTTAACGAATTTTAATTATCCAGTAATTCGAATTAAGCAATTTAAAAACAACACTGGGGCTTTATTTTGATGCGGGGCGGGGGGAGAGGGGGGTTGTTGCACGGTTTCAATTCAAATGAACAGATCATACGGATTAAGCAACTTCCTAATGGTGGGAGTGGAGTAGAAAGAGCAAGAGGAGGAAGAGGGGAGCCTGGCGCTCACTCCCAGAACTGGACCCAGCTGTATGCTGAGCAAGCTGGTCTGAGCTGTGGCCTTGGCAGGGGTACTACTAACCTTAGTGGCCCTGGGCTTGGGAAGTACACCCACTGCAATTTGCCCAGTGACCCATACTGGAAAATGCTTGTGTGGGAGGCATCCGGGGGTAACGCACAGTGACATGAATTTGGTCATTCATGTGGCAATGACTTATGAAATAATACTGGGCGGCCTGCTGGTGGCGCTGTCCAGGGAGAGTATAAATACTCAGGCATGGGCCCAGCTTGCTCAGGACATTCTTTAGCAGGAACTAGTGAAGGAGACAACTAGATCTCCATGTTGAAAAATAGTTGATTAAAGCCTTGTTTAATACTTAGACCAAGTGCCTAGTAGTTTTCTTACGTCACACAGGTTAACATGTTTCTGTATACACACACAGTCCATCAGCAGTTTAATTTAACCGGTTAACGGACATCTTCTAATACGGCCCAGAGGGATTGTACTCGCGCACATTAACCAATGCCCTACCAGAGAGCAGAGGATGGGACCAGGCTCATCCGTGCCGCCTCCACGGCTGAACAGCCTGTCCATTCTCACAGTGAAGGCCGCGTACGAGGAATGGCCACTATGGGTGAAGGTACCGATGGGCTGCCAGGGTCTGTGGCATTGTACCTGCTTGAATAATCTTCATTAGAACCAGGGAGCCAATAAGAAGGATGGGAGAGGAGGTAGGGTTGCAAAGGGGTGGAAAGTTTCCGGTAAATTTCCAGAAATTTTCCACGGGAAGTTTAGCTTGGGAATTTTGCCCAAAAAAGCACATGCTAGCATAATATTGTTTTTTTTGTATTTCTTTCTTTTTTTTCCCCCACAGGTCCTCTCTTAAAATTACTAACAGAGATGGAATCTTAATTATTAAGGAATTTATTAATCAATATATGTTTATCTTCTTACTTGGCTTGTTTTAATAATTACAAGTTTTGTGTGTGACTGTGAACAAATGTGTCCTGATTGGTTGGATGAGTGGATGAGCGATTAGCTCCCTCTATTTGTAATATTTGCATATCGAATTGTGATTGGCCTGCAGGCATCTGTAAGACTGCTATAGTTTTTTTAAGCTCCAGGTTAGGGGTCCTGAGGGAGGTCATTTTGTTTTCTGATGTTGTGATGATGCAGTAAGTAAATCAGACTTTATACCAAATAAACCAGTTACTTGTTGAACTCTGTTGTCCTTCAATTTAAAATATACAAAATAATACACTATTGGTGATGTAGCGTCGTGTGTGTACAGGTCATGCTTCCATCACATGGAGCATCAGCAAAAATGTACTCACCCTGTTGCAATCGTGCTGATCGACCGCAGTTCGACACAGAGATAAATGCCCTTTATTTCTCAGCATAGAACAATGCCACGTTTACCGTCGGATGTGTGGAAGCATTTTACCCCAGGCATTAAAGATGGAAAGACTGTGTACATGTGCAAACACTGTAGAAAGCCATATGTAAAGAATGCCACAAAGATGCAGCAGCATTTATCCAAATGCAACAACTTCACTCAAAGCTCACAGCAGTCAGCCCAGAGTTCCTCTGCTTCCATTCAAGAAGATGATGGTTCTCATTCAGCATCAGGCTCCTTATCATCAGCAACTCCTGACCCACTTGGAAGGTTCTTTGATACAATGGATAACCATAGCCAGAAGAATGCAGATGAGTGCCTTGCTCGAGCTGTATATTAGGGCAGCACGGTGGCATAGTGGTTAGCACTGTTGCCTCACAGCGCCAGGGACCCGGGTTCGAATCCGGCCTCGGGTAACTGTCTGTGTGGAGTTTGCACATTCTCCCCGTGTTTGCGTGGGTTTCCTCCGGGTGCTCCGGTTTCCTCCCACAGTCCAAAGATGTGCGGGTTAGGTTGATTGGCTATGATAAATTGACCCTTAGTGTTAGGGGGATTAAATACGTGGGGTTACGGGGATAGGGTGGGATATGTGTTGGTGTAGGGGTTACGGGGATCGGGTGGGATATGTGTCGGTGCAGGCTCGATGGGCCGAAATGGCCTCTATCTGCACTGTGGGGTTTCTGTGATTTCTGTGATATGCAACAGGCTCACCCCTCATGCTCACAGCCAATGTGTACTGGAAGAGATTTTTCAATGTTATTCGCCCTGCATACTGTCCTCCCACCAGACATGCTTTGTCTACTTATTTGCTGGAGGCTGAGTATAACAGAGTCCAAGGAAAGCTCAAAGAAACGATAGCGATGGCAGACTGTGGTGCAGTTATCTCAGATGGGTGGTCAAATGTACGAGGGGAGGGCATCATAAACTACATCGTCTCCACTCCTCTCCCAGTGTTCTTCAAGCGCACAGACACAAAGGACAACAGACACATACATTGCTGATGAGCTGAAAGCGGTCATCAACGATCTTGGATCACAAAAGGTCTTTGCAGTAGTTACTGACAATGCTGCAAATATGAAGGCTGCTTGGGCTCAAGTGGAGGAGGCCTACCCTCATATTACATCTATTGGGTGCGCAGCTCATGGGTTTAACCTGCTCCTTAAGGACATCATGGGTTTGAGAACCATGGAAGCACTGTACAAGAGAGCCAAGCAAGTTGTTAAGTATGTCAGGGGAAAACAGGTAGTTGCAGCAACCTACAACTCCAAGCAAATGACAAAGAACAAGAACACCACACTGAAGCTGCCCAACAACACTAGATGGGGTGGTGTTGTCATAATGTACAACAGCCTTCTGGAGGGTAAGGAGTCGCTGCAAGAAATGGCGATATCCCAGTCTGGGGATATGGAAACCACCATCAAGAAAATACTGCTGGATGATGTGTTTTGGGAGAGAGTGGTTAGCAGCCTTAAACTACTCTCACCAGTAGCATCTGCAATTGCTCAGATTGAAGGAGATGACGCTGTCTTGTCAGATGTTCTCAGGCTTTTTACTGATTTAAAAGAACAAATCAGCATTGCCCTACCCACATCCCTGCTGCTCAAAGCAGAGGAGAAGGCAATTGTTCAATTCATACAGACGCATCAAGAATTTTGCGTCAAGCCGATTCATGCTGCAGCATACATGCTGGACCCAAAGCATGTTGGGAGACCAATACTTTCTGGAGAACAGATCAACAGCGCTTACAGTGTGATTTCTACCCTCTCACACCATCTCAATCTGGATGTGGGCAAAGTTCTGGGAAGTCTGGCAAAGTTCTCTACCAAGCAAGGTCTTTGGAATGGGGATGGGATATGGGAATCATGCAAGCATATCAGTGCACATACCTGCTGGAAGGGACTTTGTGCATCTGAGGCCCTGTCACCTATTGCATCGGTGATACTCCAAATCCCACCTTCATCAGCGGCCTCTGAACGAAACTGGTCACTTTTTGGGAATACGCATACAAAGGTGCGCAACAGGCTGACTAACAAGAGAGTGGAGAAACTGGTGGCTATCCGGGCGAACCTACAACTTATTGAGCCAGATACAGAAGTGTCCACCACACAGCTAGACACTGACACAGAGGAGGAAATGGACACGTCAGAGCCAGAGTATCAGGAGGAGCAATGAGGAGTAGAATGTAAGATTCGAAATTTTCAGCAATAATCACGCAAGAAAACAGGATAAAATAAGACAGTTTATTAACCAAAGTAAGCTTGCACAGAAAAACCTTTGATAAAAGGTGATATACCTATCAATTCATCCAATGAAAAGCGACGAGTTAAGACAGTAACTATAGGTTTTTATTGGCTAAATAACAGAGCCCACCCTCGTGGGTGATCGGATCCAACAAGGAGGAATACCAGCCAGTCGACCACCTTTATACCTGGGCAAGTAGGTGGAGCCATGGGCGGAGTCAGCAGTGGTCAGCCCAGGTATAACAGCGTGACAAGAGGCGACCTCGTGTAGTGATACAACAGTGTAAACAGTGATAACCATAGTGTAACGATATAACAGTGATAACCATAGTGTAACGATATAACAGTGATAACCATAGTGTAACGATAGTGAACGATAAAAGTGGTTTACCACAAAAGGGCATACAAAATGGCCACCAGGCCTTGTGATCAGTTTCTGGACCATTTGATTTCTGTTACCGCAAGCCAGACAGGCTTGTGGATTGAAAACAGTAAGCCCGCGAAAGCCAGTATCGGGAAACCGAAACTCAGGGAAACAGCATACATATTCAATGGATTCTAAGTACAGGACGGTTTCAGGCAAACAGGATGGGGCCCATCAAGATATGGGCGGACAATGCATGAACACTTGTACCCATTTAATGTACAAAGGAGAAACCGTTTAACAGCCATCAAGGGAAATCTCCAGACCGATCAATATGCGAACCGAGTCACGGTGACAAAGTAAAAGACATTAAAGGACATTGTCGGCCAGGAAGGCCAGTTGGGTTATCACCGGCTCCCGTTACAAGACAAAGCGCCCCTGCAGAGATTTCTGCCCGCCAAAATTAATACAAAGACGGGACTATGATTTGGCGGGAGATAAGACTGTCCCAAAAGGGTATAACTATGGATTGAAAGTCCATCAAAGGGGCGGTTACGGTTACACAGATCCAGGATCAAGTTCACGTTTCACTTCTTCGGAATTCGACCAAGACGTTTCTTCTTTTCGAGGACGCTTCGGACGGACTTTTCAGTGTAAGGCAGCACTTCGATTTCGGGACACGATCGGTGTTCAGCCAGACAAGGCTCGGCCACGACGGGAAGACGACGAGGGTGGCCCGGGTGCTGTTGTCGGGAGATCGTCGACGACCCAGGCCGAAGGAGAAGACACCCTCGGGAAAAACCGACGATCCAGGTCGGATAAAAAGGACATTCCGAGCCTAGCCAGACAAGGCCTCGACACGTGCATCCATTTCTTCAATATCACATTGGTGGCAGGGACTGCTCCACGAACCCAAATCGAAACTAGTGGATCTCAACCTTGACGAGCGCTCATCGAGGCTGTATCTACCCTGCCGCCTTGAGAGAGGATATCGACTGCGCCAGAAGTTTCCAGATCCACGTGACGACGGAAAGCTGTGCTAAAAGATTGCGAACCCCTTTTTGCGATTCTGATAGCGGTGAGCATGATCCCGAGTTCCTCAAATCGAAACTTAGTTTAGGTATAGGGGAGGAAGGTTAAATCGTAATGTGTTTCCCCTTTTACGACGTGCCGTGTGTTCCCCATTTCCATAGAGTCAAGTTCATAAATTTGTGCATGATTGTAGTTACTTTAATCTGTGCCTATGACATGTATTTTGTAATGCTTCAAACTGTTTAAAAATAAAAGCATCCATTTCGTGCTATTCAACCTGGTCTATTGAGTCCTTTCTCTGCACTACTGTTCTCTGCATCTAAGTCCAAGGTCTAGAACCGTAGGGGAGAGTGGGTCGAACCACTCAAGGGTAATTATTGCACAAAGCCTGGCAGGAGACCAGAACGAGCAAGAGAAACCCCCTACAAGACTCAGAAGACTCATGAGTAGAAGACTCAAAGGGACAAAATAAGGACAAGTTACAGGCTAAATAAGCTGACGCTCTTTTTATTTTATTTTAGGTGGGTCTTTTTTGTGAGGGTTCAATAAAGTTCAAAATTATAACCTAAATAAAGTTTTGAAAGCCTGTTTTTATTTGTATGGAACAGTATGTCTATTTTGACGACAAAGATAATATAAGGGTCAGAGACAAAAACCATCAGTGTGCAAAAAAACTCTAAATTCCCAAAATTCCCATGGAAAGTTTCCTCTTTTAAAAATTCCCAGAATTTTGCAACCTTAAGAGGAGGCGTAAAAAATTGGTCAACAGCTCCCATCCTTAGTAATGTAGCCAAGACTCAGCCTAGGCGTGTGTTAGTGACTGATCCTATACAGCTTCTGGGGCAGTAAAATATCAACAGCAACTGAGAGAACTGGTTACCATAGTTTACAGAAGTGTATGTGACGAGAGAGGTTGGACTTTAAAAAAAAACTTTAGATGCAAACAGAACCAGACAATATTAATTCTTAAGCATTTTCTATTTCTATAAAACCAGTGAGAGGAGAAGCGGCGGGGTGGAGGCGAGGAAGAGGAGCGGCGTTAGCAGTGTGCTCGCCATCTTACCGCTGCCCATTAGGGCACTCACTTCCCGAGCCGTGGCTCAGTGGGTAGCACTCTCGCCTCGGAATCAGGTCGTGGGTTCAAGTCCCACTCCAGAGACTTGTGCACAAAATCTAGGTCGACACTCCCAGTACACTACTGAGGGAGTGCTGCACTGTCGGAGGTGCCGTCTTTTCGATGAGACGTTAAATTGAGGCTCCGTCTGCCCTCTCAGGTGGACTAAAAGATCCCATGGCACTATTCGAAGAAGAGCAGGGGAGTTATCCCCGGTGTCCTGGCCAATATTTATCCCTCAATCAACATCACTAAAATAGATTATCTGGTCATTATCTCATTGCTGTTTGTGGGAACTAGCTGTGCGCAAATTGGATGCCGCGTTTGCTAGGCTACAACCGCGGCTAGGCTACAACCGCGGCTAGGCTACAACCGCGGCTAGGCTACAACCGCGGCTAGGCTACAACCGCGACTAGGCTTCAAAAAGTACTTCATTTGCTGCAAAGTACTTTGGAATGTCCTGAGGTTGTAAAAGGTGCTATATCAATTCAAGTCTTTCTTTTTATCTCTGTGACATGCCTATGGAGCTCACAGCTCAGCAAGGGAAAGCTGGCTGGCCCTATACCAGTCTGGTATTCCTTACTCAGATCACCTGACAATCTGGGGGCAGCTCAGATGAGAAGTCAAGCAAGACTGTCTGAAAGAGAAATGAGCACTCAGCTCAGCTGTTCTTATAGTTCCACTCTGGATTTCAACGGGTCTTGGAATAACAAATGTTCCATACCTCGAACACTCTGCTGACATTTGGGATGGGTCAGATGAGATTGATAGGGGCAGTCCCAATCAGGTCACCACTGACCCATCACCAGTCTCAGGCCTCACCAAGTTACATCACGGCAATGTGTCGGAACGTATTAAAAACCCAACATGTTTTTAGTCACGTGCGCCAGCACCTGATTAGCGGAAAGCCTGGAATCATTTAACAGGCTGCTGCAGTGGGGGGTCTTTAGGGGCTTGCTGGATGGAAGGACTAAGATGGGCCGAATGGCTGGCCTCATCTGTCAATCTTGAGAACTTGCATTAGGCGGCCAGGTTGAAGGGACTTCAGGCTTTTTCTGCCTCTTCCACTTCCCTGCTGTTCAACCCATCAGGTGTCTCTTTGTAGAGGGAGTTAAGAGTACGTGCACTGTTCAACCTTCCCGCTGCTAGGGTCAGTTTTGTAAAGGGTCTCCCCGCCTCCTTTTTCCAGCTGTGACAAAACTTCCAACCAAAATATTAACCCATCTTTTCTCTTCCAGGCGCTGTGTATAGCTTGAGATAAGAGGCCTCGCAATGAAGAACGTACATCTTTAAAGGTAGCCTTCTGGTCACGGAAATGGGGCTGATGGGATTAGCCAGCAAGGTCAGAGGAAGGACAGTGCTGAAGAATCAATCACTGGCAGCTCAAACAGAACATTCTCCAAATTCAAGCATCAACTTGACCGTCCCAAATGTTCAGTAAAGTAGATAATGCACAAGATCAGTTTCAAAATTATCTTTGTCCATAAAAAAGGGAGTGGCAACCCTTTGTTTTGGGTCTAGAATTCAAAAGCAACACTTGAGTTGGGTCGCAGTTGGAGTAGTGTGCAGAGTTTTGGACACCCCTTTACAAGAAGGATGTTACCGGGGTGAGGGGGTTAGTTATGGAGAGGGGTTCGAAACAGTGGGGCTTTTTTCACTAGAACGGAGCAGGTTAAGGGTTGGCCTGATAGCGGTCTTGAAGATTCTGAAGGATTATGATAGGGTAAATGGTGATAGATTGTTTCCACTGGTCAGTGGGATGGTAACCCCTTACATTACAACAGCGACTACAGATCAAAAGTACTGCACTGGCTGTAAAGAGCATTGGGATATCCTGAGGTTATGAAGAACTCCAACCACACTCAAGAAGCTCGACACCATCCAGGACAAAGCAGCCCGCTTGATTGGCACCCCATCCACCACCTTAAACATTCACTCCCTCCACCACCGGCGTACCGTGGCTGCAGTGCGAACCATCTACAAGATGCACTGCAGCAACTCGCCAAGGCTTCTTCGGCAGCACCTCCCAAACCCGCGAACCCTTCCACCTACAAGGACAAGGGCAGCAGGCGCATGGGAACACCACCACCTCCAAGTTCCCCTCCAAGTCACACACCATCCTGACTTAGAAGTACATCACCGATCCTTCATCGTTGCTGGGTCAAAATCCTGGAACTCCCTCCCTAACAGCACTGTGGGAGTACCTTCACCACACGGACTGCAACGGTTCAAGAAGGTGGCTCACCACCACCTTAAGGGCAATCAATGCTGACCTTGCCTGAGACGCCCACATCCCATAAATGAATAAAAAAGGGCAGAAATTTGAGAGTCGCTAATAGAATTGAAGGAGAAGCTAGAACAAACTTGTTCACAGAGGGGATAGTTAGAATGAGATTCTCGACATGCTTGTTGAAGCAGAGTCAATGAGTTCTTTTAAAAGCCCAGCCTGTTCAATCTTTCTGGATTGTTATCACCTCCCATTTCTGGGATCATCCTTGTGAATCTTTTTTACACCTTCTCCAGTGCCTCTTTTTGTAACATGGAGACCAGAACTGATCACAGTACTAAGTGTGGTCTAACCAAGGTTCGATACAAGTTTAACAGAACTTCTCTACTTCCCAATTCTATCCCTCGAGAAATGAACCCCAGTGCTTTGTTTGCTTTTTTAATGACCTTATTAACCTGAGTCACTACTTTTAGTGATGTCTAAATGGGGTACAGATTCACACTCTTATTTTCTAAGGATTATGTGGCCTCCTTATGCTTTCTACCAAAATGCACCACTTCACAACTTAACTATCGTGAAATTCATTTCCACACCCATTCTGCAAGTTTATTAATGTTGATGTCAGAGTTGTATTGTGTATGTAGGGGAATCAGTGACAACCCTGGATAAAATATGGCCGGCGTGAAATGTCTCACACATCTGCTGCTCGCTCCTGGCATGTCCTTCGGTATGTCATTTGATGATCTAGTCAGGGCTTACCTTTCCCATTACTCCTGCAAAGGGACAAGAATGACCAAACAAATGACAGCAGTCCTCTCGCTCGACTACATGGTTCACATCCATCAATATCTTGAAGTGGGTAGCTTTTTTTTTTAAAAGGAGGGGAACTCCCTCTTTTAAGATATTACAGGTGACCAGGTAACTTACTCCTAGGCCTGTCCCTAATCCACTTCAGCATCAAGCACCCTTGGAAACACAGTAAAACTTCCTGGAACTCTCGCCTCACAACATTCCCCAACACCGACTTAACAGCACCGACTACACCAGCGTGAACTCTTCCAACTTCCCTCGGCATCCATTCTCAAGTCCCAAATGAGATTCCCAATTTAGCGCAATTAGTCCTGAATTCAGGGTAGTTTTGTGCTGTGGACTGGATTGAGATGGAACAAGCTCACTATGCAGGAGTTTTATAGATAGTAGAGGGGAGGGGGGGGGCGCGAGGGAGAGGGGGGGGGCGAGGGAGAGGGGGGGGGCGAGGGAGAGGGGGGGGCGAGGGAGGGGGGGGGCGAGGGAGGGGGGGGGGCGAGGGAGAGGGGGGGGCGAGGGAGAGGGGGGGCGAGGGAGAGGGGGGGCGAGGTGAGAGGGGGGGGGCGAGGGAGAGGGGGGGGCGAGGGAGAGGGGGGGCGAGGGAGAGGGGGGGCGAGGGAGAGGGGGGGCGAGGGAGGGGGGGGGCGAGGGAGAGGGGGGGGCGAGGGAGAGGGGGGGCGAGGAGAGGGGGGGAGAGAGGGGGGGCGAGGGGAGAGGGGGAGAGAGGGGGGGCGAGGGAGAGGGGGGCGAGGGAGAGAGGGGGGCGAGGGAGAGAGGGGGGGGCGAGAGAGGGGGAGAGAGGGGGGGGGCGAGGGAGAGGGGGGGAGAGGGGGGGGCGAGGCAGAGAGGGGGAGAGAGGGGAGGGGGGGCGAGGCAGAGAGAGGGGGAGAGAGGGGGGGGGGGGCGAGGCAGAGAGGGGGAGAGAGGGGGGGGACGAGGGCAGAGAGGGGGAGAGAGAGTGGGGGGGGCGAGGGAGAGTGAGGGGGGGCGAGGCAGAGAGGGGGAGGGGCGAGGGAGAGAGGGGGGGCGAGGGAGAGAGAGGGGGGTGAGGGAGAGACGGGGGGGGCGAGGGAGAGAGGGGGAGGGGGGGGGCGAGGGGAGAGTGGGGGGGCGAGGGAGAGAGAGGGGAAGAGAAAGAAAGAGAGCGAGGGGGTGGGGGTGGAGAAGAGAGAGACAGAACTTTAATCTATTAATCTAGACTAGAACTGTGGGACTTGGGTTAGGTGAAAGGGCGGTGTAGGAACTGACTCGCTGAGTACTTGCAATTCAAAGCCTCCCAACTATCGTCATGGCGGAGATCTTGGCCCTTGGCACATGCAGCATCCTCGGCATCAAGCTGTGCCCCACCCCTGCACGATACTGGGGGAGTTGCACATGTTACACACCAGGCCCATTAAAGTGGCTACTTGCTTGAGTAGAGGATACAATGAACACAGAGATCACGTCACAGAGCCAAGGTGGAATTTGATGAATGTGAACTCAAAGCCAGCACAGGATACGAGAGCAGTGAGGGCCCAGGCCTGGCCCCACTGACGATGATGTGTCAACAGCCAGACGAGGAAGGAATCATCCACTTCCTGTGCTCTTGGAGCGTTGGCACAGTGACACTGAGCAGCAGCATTGCAGCAACTGTACATTCTAACATACAACTGTGCAACGTGCAGATTTTAGGGCAGGAACATTTTGGGGAGAACATTTTGGGGGGCTGGATGGGGGAGGTGCGGAAAGAGAATGTCAGGGAGCTAAAAATAAAAACTTAGTGACTATTCTGAGTGACCGGCTGGGTTTGGAGGTAGCTTGCATACACACCCGTGTTCTGTTTGACACGTGCACATTTCAAAATACACAGCCCTGGGCCCTCTGGATTTGGGCTGGAGAACAGGGGTCAGCTCGACTTTCTTCTAACACGGCCCGCCCAAGATACTCTTCCTCATATCTCCCCCCAGGGGGAGGGGAGGCCACCCTGCTTTCCAGGAGCACTGCTTAGTGGGATATTCACGAGGTGACTCTCTTTCGCTCTCCTACTCCCCCCTTAGCCCCAAAGTCTTGGTTCTGTGTCTCCTTCGGCACCAACTCAGCAGGTGGCAGACTGAACTATATTAATAAGTCTATGGCACACGGGGCGGCAATTGTACCATCGCATCGGCAAACGTTAGGCCCGAGCCTTACGCTGGTTCTCCAGCCCTGCCCTGGGGCAGTTCCCCATTGGCAGGGGGTTTGCAGTTGTACAGGGTCTTGGTGAGACCACATCTCGAGTATTGTGTGCAGTTTTGGTCGCCTTATCTGAGGAAGGATGTTCTTGCCATGGAAGGAGTGCAGCGAAGATTCACCAGACTGATACCTGGGATGGCAGGAATGACGTAGGAGAGATTGGGTCGACTGGGCTTGTACTCGCTGGAGTTTAGAAGAATGAGAGGGGATCTCATTGAAACTTATAAAATTCTAACAGGACTGGACAGGCTAGATGCAGGAAGGATGTTCCCGATGGCAGGGTCAGTCTAAGGATAAGGGGTAAGCCATTTAGGACAGAGATGAGGAGGAATTTCTTCACCCAGAGAGTGGTGAACCTGTGGAATTCTCTACCACAGAAGGCAGTAGAGGCCAATTCATTAAATATATTCAAGAAGGAGTTGGATATATTTCTTAAGGCTAACGGGATCAAGGGATATGGAGAGAAGGCAGGAACAGGGTACTGAATTTGGATGATCAGCCATGATCTCATTGAATGGCGGAGCAGGCTCGAGGAACCGAATGGCCTCCTGCTCCTATCTTCTATGTTTCTATGTTTCCCTGCTGTGTTGCCCGGAGAGATGCCAAGCTGATGCACGTGGAACCACCACAAGGCAGGTTTGTCACCCTGGGCATGCTTGCAAGCATCATATTGGGTAGTTGAAGAGCTGGTGGGCAGCAGCTGCTTGGGTCGGGGTGGGGGGGGGGGGGGGAAGGAGGAGGGAGGAGATGATAACAGAGAGAGGAGAAGAACAACTAAATGATGGAAAATAGATTGAAGAAACACCCACTGACATAAATGCAAACAATTTTTGAAGTAGACAGGAAATGTTTATTAGCGTGATAGTGAATCGGAGAACACTTCAAAGAAATGCTATTTCCAACTACAAGGGAATCAGAGAGCTGATAAGTAAACAAGTAAAATGCAGAGCTTCAACGCTTCTGGCAGTCGGTCTAGTTATGTGAAGATCTTTCTGCGTCTATCCAAAAGGACCAATGCTGAGGTACAATCCCACACCTTCCCTGTACCTCGGCCAAGTGGCATTGTCGAGGTGTGAGCAGAGGTAGTGGGAGGTTATTATAGTGAGTGGGGACACGCACACACGCACATCACTTGGTAGTGACCAGTGGAACAGGAACCCTGGCTGATTTTCCTTTCTCCCCCTCAGGGGTAAGGAGACTATCTACAATGCCCCGACATCTGCCCCAGCGGAGGTCAGCTAACTCAGCAGAGATTGGGAACTGGAGCCTCCGACCGGTTTAGCTCAGTGCTACGCTCGGCCAGTGGAGGGAGCTGAGGCGAATGTCTGATTTCAGCAAAACTGCATTTCTCGAGAGGCCCTGCACTGTATATTCTTCAACATGGGTAAAATTCAACACTCTTCTGTTTAAAAACAGCTGCTGGAAAATCCTGCACACCAACACGCGGCTCCTAGGCCCCAAGCTCAAGAATTCCCTCCCTAAACCTCTCCACCTCCTGCTTCTCCTTTAAGGTACTCCTTAAAACCTACCTCTTTGACCCAGCTTTTGAGTATTTCCTTCTTTGGCTTGGTGTCAATGTTTGATTATGTTCCTGTGAACTTTTTCCTACATTAAAGACGCTATATAAATGCAATCTGATCTTGTAATCCTGACCCAGCCTAGGTGCAGGCCCAGCCGAGCTTCTTTTAAAAAGACACCAATCCACAACTTTTGTTGTCCGGTTTCCATCAGAATTGAAGTTATTTGGTTCAAAAACTAGCACAGTGCAGCCTCAACGCTAACATTAAAAAAAATTTGTTTACAGCCATCCCTAATTGGCCTTGAGAAGGTGCTGGTGAGCCACCTTCTTGAACCGCTGCAGTCCGTGTGGTGAAGGTACTCGCACAGTGCTGACTTTGTCGCAGCGGTTTGTTACAACGGAGTGGCTCGCTGGGCCATTTCAGAGAATAGTTCAGAGTCAACCACATTGCTGTGGGTCTGGAGTCGCATATAGGGACCGGGTAAGGTCGACAGATTTCCTTCCCCAAAGGACGTTAGTGGACGACGTTCAGGCTTGGGCCGATAAGTGGCAGGTAACATTCGCGCTACAGAAGTGCCAGGCAATGACTATCTCCAACAAGTGAGAGTCCAACCACCGCCCCTTGACATTCAACGGCATTACCATCGCCAAATCCCCCACCATCAACATCCTGGGGGGTCACCACTGACCAGAAACATAAATACTGTGGCAACAAGAGCAGGTCAGAGGCTGGGTATTCTGCGGCGAGTGTCTCACCTCCCGACTCCCCAAAGCCTTTCCACCACCTACAAGGCACAAGTCAGGAGTGTGATGGAATACTCCCCACTTGCCTGGATGAGTGCAACTCCAACACTCAAGAAGCTCAACACCATCCAGGACAAAGCAGCCCACATGATTGGCACCCCATCCACCACCTTAACATTCACTCCCTCCACCACCGGCGCACCGTGGCTGCAGTGTGTACCATCTACAAGATGCACTGCAGCAACTCACCAAGGCTTCTTCAGCAGCATCTCCCAAACCTGCGACCTCTTCCACCTAGAAGGACAAAGGCAGCAGGCGCATGGGAACACCACCACCTCCAAGTTCCCCTCCAAGTCACACAGCATCCTGACTTGGAAGTATATCGCCGTTCCTTCATCGTCGCTGGGTCAAAATCCTGGAACTCCCTCCCTAACAGCGCTGTGGGAGTATCATCACCACACGGACTGCAGCGGTTCAAGGCGGCTCACCACCACCTTCTCAAGGGCAATTAGGGATGGGCAATAAATGCTGGCCTTGCCAACGACGCCCACATCCCATAAACGAATAAAAAACAAGATGGGTTTTCATGACAATCCAGTAGTTTCATGGTCACCATCACTGATACTAGCTTCTTAATTCCAGGTTTTTTTTTAAAATTAACTGAATTTAAATCCCCAGCTGCCGTGGTGGGATTTGTACTCACGTCTCCGGATTATTACTCCGGGCCTCTGGATTACTAGTCTAGTAATATAACCACTATACTACCATAGCCTCAAGAAAAGCAATGCTTCAACCACTTTGCTGAACTCCCTTCCTGAAGGCACTGACTCTTGCACTGCCACAGGGCACCGACAGCCAGTGGCCAGTCATCGTGTGAAGTTAAGATTCACGAGCATGAAGAGCATCACAGCCGAGCCTGATGCTGTCCTCACCCCATGGTTGAACAGCCTCACTTTTCAGCAGGGGTCAGAGGGCAACAATCAGGAGCGGTGACCTTGGTTGATTTACCACCCCGGCCTAAGATCAACTTGACTGCTCAAATGGCTGAGTTCAGCTAACTCAAGGCGGACATGGGACCTTCTTGTCGGTCTAGTTTAGCCCTTCAGCTTTATCCACCAAGCTAATGGCAGGAATTAAGTTTGATTTTTCGTTTATAGAAATTTGTCTAAAGCAGTGAGTGATGGCATCAGCCAAACCGGCCTGGAGCCACTGTCTAGTGATACAGAGCAGCAGAATCAATATTAGTAGACAGAGTCATTAATCACAGGTTCAGCACGATTCAGATCCTGTGCACCATCTGACCCAAGGACTGATGATCACAACTTCCTGACTGATATTCAGAGCACCTCACTAATTAAAGTCATCCAGAAATGGACACACAAAAGAAATTTCAGTCTCAGCTCCTTGAAAATGGTGGTTTAACAGGGTCCCGACAGCAAGACCCCTGTCCTTAAGGCACTGCAGTGTGAAGCAAGTGGGGGCCCTGATCGATGGGCAGTGTCAGACCGCCTGTTAAGATCGCAGCGCAGTGACGCAAGAGGAGTTTCCTCAGTTGTGGTGGAAGTGATCCAACATCACCTCAGCATTGAAGTCACCGCCGTCACAGAGTCTCCATTACAGCCTACATTACTCTCGACTAGGAGGCTGTGACCCCCACTTCTGTTGAGATAGACGTAACAATTCCACAATCCTGTAATAACCCGGCTTTCATTGCAAGCTGCCAACGCGCCAATTATTCTCTCTCCTCACCCACTCTCAAAATAAGTCCGTGGTTGCTCCAAGTTAAAAGGTAAAGTCCATCACCTAGGCACTTTCATCCCATCTCCTCTCACCTTCACTAAATGTTACGCTATATTAAAAATAAGCCACCAAATTCAGCACAAATACAACAAATCTCTAATAGCCTTGTTATGTACATCACTCTTTGATTGCATGGCTGGCAAAGGTGGCATTTAACTGAGCCACATAGATCAGGAAAGCCCTGGGTTAGCTGATTTCAGCAAACGAGGTAGCTATAACTGAGCTTGGTGCTCTTGGTTGTGGGAGGGGTAAACCCCAGGGTCCCACTTCTGATGTGTACGTATGCGGACAAGCTCAGGCTTTGCTGTAATACCCCACCCAGAGTGGAATAGCCTACTGACACATCTAGGCTCACGCAGGAAGAATGAGCACGTAGGGGTATTAGAGGGTTGGCAGCACCTGCTGAGCCATCCCTCCGTCAGAACAGACAACTTACTGAGGGAGGGGATAGAGAAGAGAAAGAGAGAGAGAGAAAATTGGCCCAAAAAGCTAGTTACTAACTACATACTGAATAGCCAGATCTGACTGGATTACAAAGAACTTACACACAAGTCGTTCAGACTCGGCTTGTTTAAGAGTTGACTTGGAGGCAGCAACACTCTGGATAACTGATCAGCCCTATTCAGATCACATTACACGCCTATACAGAGAGTGGGCGAGAAACAGTACCTTACATGTGCCCTGCTTTTATTAGCTGGACTAGCAGACGGTGCCTGGTGGAAGTCTCGGTTGCTGTCATAAGCTCACTGCATCACACAGTATATCAGAACAATTCAGGATCGCCACCTTCGAGCAACTTTGAGAAAGAGCATGGTAGAGGTTTTAGGATCTTCAGCAAGCTTCTCACAAAGTTAGAGGCTTACCAAAATGAGCAGTGGTCTGCTTCCATCAGCAGTGCCTATGCACCTACTACAGTCCATGAACGATTGACCGGTCTACAGCCATCTCGAGGAAGCCACTGCAGTGGTTAAATGGGAGTGATGAGTGTGCAAGGTGGCACTGACATCACCCGTTCTGGATGGTTTAAGCCACAAAGGCAACACATCACTGCTGCCCAGCCAGTGCCAGAACACGAAAAACACAAGCTTTTGCCAACCTGTCAAGGATAAGATGTGTTGGGTGAATCCATGCTCAAAGCATTGGCCTCTCATTGGCTATGTCACAGTTTGACTGTGATAATCACGGGACACCAAAACCACCAGGACAGAGCCTGAAGACTACTGGACTGGTCCCTGCATGCTTAGGTCAACATTGCTGTTGCTCACGGTTCAACCTCATCAGGAAGTCCGCTGCGCTCCTTGATCAAGAAATGCTAGCTTGTCTCAGAGGCAGATTGGAGAGAGGGATTGTCTCTCTTGGGTCAGCATGGTGTCAGGTTTCACACTAAACTCGAAGTACCTGTATCACATAGTTGTGACCTCAACTCTATGTTGAATCTGGTCATAATATCCCTGTCACATCAAACAGCTCAAGTTGCACCTGGACCACTATTGACACAGATGACATAAGGAATAGGAGCAGGAGTCGGCCACGCGGCCCCTCGAGCCTGCTCCGCCATTCAATAAGATCATGGCTGATCATCTACCTCAACTCCACTTACCCGCTGTATCCCCATACCCCTCGATTCCCTTAGTATCCAAAAATCTCTCGATCTCTGTCTTGAATATACTCAACGACTGAGCCTCCACAGCCCTCTGAGGTAGAGAATTCCAAAGTTTCACCACCCTCTGAGTGAAGAAATTTCTCCTCATCTCAGTCCTAAATGGCCGACCCCTTATTCGGAGACTATGACCCCTATTTCTAGACTCCTCAGCCAGGGGAATCATCCTCCCAGCATCTACCCTGTCAAGCCCCTTAAGAATTTTATGTTTCAATGAGATCACCTCTCATTCTCCTAAACTCTAGGGAATACAAGCCTAGTCTATTCAATCTCTCCTCATAGGACAAACCCCAATTCCCAGAAATCAGTCTAGTGAACCTCATCGAATGCTTTCTGAAAATTCAAATACACTTCAATCAATACAAATAAGGACAGACTTCCCGTGGGTTTCTGTGAACTCAAACGCGCCAAGTGTTCACAGGGAGACAGAGGAAAGGTTTTAAGGACGTATTGAAGAGCAACCTGAATCGGTGCAGCACTGAAACAACAGCAAGCACGCCAGGCAGCTTTTATCGCAACGACAGTGGGCAATTCTGGAATGAAGCACCATAAACACCAGGAACAATTGCTGCAGAAACAACCAAGTAATGGAAACACTGCCAAAAGCCCTGCCCTTCACTGACTGGATACAATTCCAAGAATGGATCCATAGGGAGTCACTTGCAATCTTCCTGATTGAAGCCCTAATGACCATTTGGGGACAGGATAAAACATTTCCAGGATAAGTGAAGGAAACTACAGTATACAGTGCAAATGCAGATTGAAAAAAACCTGCAGTGTTAACAGAGTAGATCAATCAGGATAACACAGTGAGAGGTGTAGGGGAGAGCCAGAGTGCACTGTGGGGGGTGGGGGAGAAGAGAGAATACATGGGGGAGAACCCTCATTTGGAGTCCATCTCAGTCTGCCATACAAGCCAACGCTGACTTTGCTACGTGCCAGCCTGCAAAAATTAACATGCAGGTACTCTTCTCTCTTAGGCAGTCCCTCGGAACCGAGGATGACTTGCTTCCACATTAAAAATGAGTTCTCAGGTGACTGATGAGTCCAATGTGGTACCTACAGTCTCTGTCACAGGTAGGGCAGACGGTGGTTGAAGGGGCGGGTGGGTGGGGTGCTTGGGTTGACGTGCGCTCCTTCCGCTGTTTGCGCTTGGCTTCCGCTTGCTCCTGGCGAAGAGACTCAAGGTGTTCGGCGCCTTCCCGGATGTTTCTCCTCCACTTTGTGCGGTCTTGGGCCAGGGATTCCCAGGTGTCGGTGGGGATGTTACACTTTTTCAAGGAGGCTTTGAGGGTGTCCTTGAAGCGTTTCCTCTGCCCACCTGGGGCTCTCTTGCCGTGCCGGAGCGCCGAGTAGAGCGCTTGTTTTGGGAGTCTCGTATCGGGCATGCGGATGATGTGACCCGTCCATCGGAGCTGATCGAGCGTGGTCAAAGCTTCGATGCTGGGGATGTTGGCCTGAGCAAGAACACTGACGTTGGTGCGCCTATCCTGCCAATGGATTTGCAGGATCTTGCGGAGGCAGCGTTGGTGGTACCTCTCCAGTGCTTTGAGGTGCCTGCTGTACATGGTCCATGTCTCTGAAATATACAGGAGGGCAGGTATCACTACTGCTCTGTGGACCATGAGCTTAGTGCCGGGTTTGAGGTCCTGGTCTTCAAACACTCTCTTCCTCAGGCGACCGAAGGCTGCACTGGCACACTGAAGGCGGTGTTGGACTTCGTCGTCTGCCCTTGTTGACAGTAGGCTCCCGAGGTATGGAAAGTGGTCCACGTTGTCCAAGGCCTTGTCGTGGAGCACAGCAAGGCTTGTACAGCAAGTAATTAGGAAGGCAAATGGAGTGTTGGCCTTTATTGCAAAGGAAATGGTGTATAAAAGCAGGGAAGTCCTGTTACAACTGTACAGGGCGTTGGTGAGACCACACCTGGAGTACTGCGTACAGCTTTGGTCTCCTTATTTAAGGAGGGATATACTTGCATTGGAGGCAGTTCAGAGAAGGTTCACGAGGTTGATTCCTGAGATGAAGGGGGTTGTCTTATGAGGAAAGGCTGAGCAGGTTGGGTCTATACTCATTGGAGCTTAGAAGAATGAGAGGGGATCTTATTGAGGGGGATTGACAGGGTGGATGCCGAGAGGATGTTTCCCCTCGTGGGGGAATCTAGAACTAGGAGGCATAGTTTCAGGATAAGGGGTCGTCCATTTAAGACGGAGATGAGGAGGAATTTCTTGAGGGTGGTGAATCTTTGGAATTCTCTTCCCCAGAGAGCTGTGGAGGCTCAGTCGTTGAGTATATTCAAGGCTGAGAGACAGATATTTGTGCTACAGGGGAGTCGAGGATTATGGGGAAACAGGCGGGAAAGTGGAGTTGAGGCCAAGATCAGATCAGCCATGACCTTATTGAATGGCAGAGCAGGCTCGAAGGGCCGATTGGCTGACTCCTGCTCCTGGTTCTTATGTACAGACCTTCTCCTAATCATGGAATGTGCTGGCCAGAGTGGTAAATGCAATTTTGCCCAGCCGCATACGCCCAAGATTTGCATCATAGCAGTACTGTTACATCTGCCACCTTGCATAAGACTTGCACACGTGCAGTGTTCTCCTTATTGCCAAATCCACCCTCCCGGTATAAAGGGGGCAATTGTGCAGCGCAGGAAGCAATGGCTTAGAAGTGCTAACTGTTTGGAGTTTGAAACAGTTTGCCATTGCCTTCTGAGTGCAGTGTAATCAGTGTCTGATGCAGTGCAGAACAGGAGACAGGAAGTGTTTTCACCTTTGCAAAGGCTGCTTCCAAAACAAAGCCCTGTTGGACTGCACAAAGAGACACAGCTAAAGAAAGCCTGAAAATTAACCACAAGCAAATACACCTCTGATCAAATCACAGTAAGTGCAGCAGGAAGGTTTTAGTGGTGTTTGTAGCTGAAGTCTGAAACCGATATATATTTAAAAAGAACCTCCCTGTTGTTAGTGTGTACAACTCCAACTCCACCACACCAAGCACGCTCAGTTGGATCTGTTCAGTTGAGTCAAAACATCACATTTTCATTTTACTCTTCTTACCAGTTTCAACCCCTCCTCGCCTGAAGCTGTCAACTCCTTGCTGGGATGCAATTTAATGGGCCCTCCTCCTCCCCTCACAGGCTCCTTGCCTGAAAGAGCCTATACAGCCTTTCATGGACTCAAGATGCCCCAAAGTGCTTCGCAGCCAATGAAGTACTTTTTTTTTTTTTTTTTGAAGAGTAGTCACTGTTGAAACGTGCCACCTCTGTTGAAACAAGGAGGAATAGGCAATCCCGGCAGGTACACCAGAGAAGCAATGGAGAGCGGTGGAGTGGTTGACCATGTTGAATGCTGCGGAGGACAGGGAGGGATAATGCACCCTTGGTTGCATACACATGCCATCTGTGACTTTGACCAGGGCGGACTCTGTGCTCTGGGCAGGACGGAAGCAGACTGAAGGGATTTGAAATGGGAAATTAGGAGAAACGAGCACAGAGTTGAGTGCCAACAATGTGTTCAAGGACCTTAAAAAGGAAAGGGAGGCTAGAAATGAGACAGAAGTTGGAAACGATACAAGGGTTCACAAGAGGACACATCCAACACTCCCCAAAGGGAAACTTAGTAAAGCTGCAGCAGACAGGCTCAGACAATGCCAGCGCCTATGATATTTCAAAATAAAGAGATTCACTGCAAGTAGCAAAAAGATTAAGTTTACTTGACAGGATGCCGAGTACAAGCTCTAGACCTATCTAAAGGCCTGTTAATTTGTGGGAATTTGGCAGCAGAAACACAGCGCTCTTGCTTTCGACAGCTCCCAAGTATAATGGCGATGAACCCAGAGTTCTGACAGTTAAATGCTTACTCCTTATTCAAGGCTGCCTGGGTTCAAGCCCCGTGTGCCAATGGGGGGAATTTCTATTTTTTGGAAGCGTAATGTGTTGTAATATCAGGTCACAATCAGCCACAGTACACAATACAAGTGGGTGAGAGGAGGCAACTGTGCCGTTTCAGTGCTGCTGTCTCATGGTCCGATCAATATGGTAAAAGACAACAAAGTGTGGGGACTCAAGACAATTTTATTAAGTGATGATTTCGTTAATTATGTTAGGTCCTACGATCACACCAGTACAGGATCAAGTTGGCTGCATATAGTGACACCACTATTTCCGGGCAGAATGAAGATGATTGGGTAATTCCCCCGACAATCACGTTGCAAGTGGCTGGGATTGATTGTACGCACATCATTCGTATTGTGTAACTATCCTCCACTCACTGCATTTTGCTGGAGAAATCATCCTGCTTTTATTGGGAGATGTTGCGGTCATGAGTTTTGTTTGCTGTAATTCATAGAGATTCTTTTTAAATAGACTCTAGTCTGTTTGCTGAGTAAATAGACTTTGTTTGCTGTAAATTCCAACCCCTCCAAATCTGGCTGACACAGTGGTGTCAATAGACACTCTGGATCGGGCAAGTTACTGTCTGGTGACCATCAGTTCTGACCCATCACACCAAATGGGACTACTTAAATCTGTGATGTGCAACACCCTGCAGGTGAAGCTGATGTGATCAAGGGGAGTGATCATGCAATGGTAGGAAAGAACTTGCATTTATATAGGGCCTTTTGTCCCAAAATACTTCACAGCCAATCAATTACTTCTGAAATGCAGTCACTCACCGTCATTGGGTAAGCAAACACGGCAGCCAATTTCTGCTCAGCAAGGTCCCAAAAACAGCTAACTGAAAAAAATGACCAGATAATCTGCTTTTGGCGGTGTTGGTTGAAGTATGAATATTGGCCAAGACACCAGGAGAACTCCCTGCTCTTCTTCAAAAAGTACCATGGGATTTATCCCCACCCAAAGAGGCAAATGGGCCTCAGTTTAATATCTTACCCGAAAGACGGCACATCTGATAATTCAACACTCCCTCAGAGCTGCACTGAAATGCCAGGCTAGATTATGTGCTCCAGTACCTGGAATGGGGCTTGAATCCACAACCTTCTGAATCAGGAGGGAGAGCGTTACCACTTTCGGCGTAAGCCGACTTTCGGATGAGATGTTAAACAGAGAATGTTTAACGTTACATTGGTGACCCAACGATGTGAGTACGGGAGCTCATCAATTCCAACACTACAATTGGTGAACCCGTATCCGTGAATGATTTTCATGGTAGCAACGCGCGCCTGAACCTTATCTTCCCACAAGACGACCGACGCACAACCGACGAACAACCACGGAACAGCAACCGCCTAACACTGATTCCTCCAAAGGCGACCCCGTCTTTGCGAACGTATTCGCAAGGTAAGCGCAGCCTGGAGCAGATCCCGTTTGACACGGACAAAACTCAACCGGACCCTGTTTTTTTTTTTTGTGAGCAATTTTCACAGAAGAAGCACGCCATGGAAGCACCAGCCGTTTTGCTGTCGCTACCGCAATCCAGGGAGCCACAGTCTCCCTCGTGCTTTATACCGGTAGAAGCCCCGTTCGACGAGAACATCGATGCGGCGCCGACCACGCACTTGCTCACGGTCCCCGTACTCATCTTTCCTACCGTCACACGGATCGTCCGCCTCTACGTCTAAAGCAACAGCAAGTATACATCTCTCCAAGCGCAGGGTACAGCATGTTCGGGCCCACAAAATCGGAGCGTGCCCTGCGGGGATACCACGAGGACTCACCCCCGCGAACCACGAGGACCCATCCCTCGCAAACCACGAGGATCCATCCCTCGTGAACCACGAGGACCCTGCCCTCATGAAACACGAAGACTCGTTCCCCGCCGACGACGCACCAGCCCGTCAGCCTGCTGGTTGTGTTACCTGCTACACGTTTAAGTGCGAACGAAAAGCGTTGCCGCCCTCACGGCTGTTTTCTCCTAAATCTACAACAACTACAAGTGTTGCCGCCCTCCAGGCAGAGTTTACCCCTCCCGAAAGCAACAACAACCTGGACCGTTGCCGCCCTTTCTCCAGTTTTCCCTTTAACAAATGCGAACGTCTACTGAAGCTGCACACATCGAGGACGGGCCCAACGGGCATCCTGCGGCCGCGATCAGCCACGTGAAAGTTGCTGGCCTCACCGATCGCTGATCAACGCAGCAACTCTTCACCCTCCGTTGTGTTATTGTCATAGCACTATGGCACGCACCGTTCCGTGCGTTCCAGCCTCCCGAAGGTTTCGCTCACCTGTCGGCGAGTTCACCGACCTCGCCTGTCAAGTCCTTCTGGATCGCTCGTTTGGCATTCCTGCAGAGTTCGTCAGAACAAGGACTTGTTTCAACATCAACGGAGACATCGCCCGCGTCCGCCCAACCTGCCCGTCACTCTGACAAGGCCTGCTGTTTCGCACGTCTCCACGGTCCTTCGCCTGATGGATACGTTTTATTCGCCACGACGCGCGTAAGGATCCGCTCACGAGCAGCATCTTCAGACCTCGCCTACCAAGTCGAGACAGCACGACCGCCGTGACCACCAGCTCGTCAGACCATCTCATCCTTGGACTTTCGTTAAAGCGAATTCTGGGGGGGCCTATGTGGCGGTACCACCGGTTGTCCCTTACATTGAGATACATAATTCCCTTTAACTTACCTTACTGTATGTCTGTTACTATACTCAGGCTTCTCTCCTGTACTCTGACGTCAGAGCTCGGAACCTTCCAACAGTAGAGCTCGGAACCTGCTGGCAGTTGAGCTCGGAACCTGCTGGCAGTTGAGCTGGAAAACTTCTAGTTAGTCCTCGTGGCGTCCCTGCTGGGGAAAGACCTACACCACGGTGCTCCTACAGTCAGCCATCTTACCTGCTACCTTACCTGTTGTATTTAACCTGTTCCTGTAAATAAACAACTTATTTATAGTTCGTCGAAGTCCAACTCGATTATTTAGTGGTGATGCACTCGAACCGCTACAGATGTCTGCCCTCTCAGGTGGACCCCATGGCACTATTTCAAAGAAGAGCAGGAGAGTTCTCCCCGGCGTCCTGGCCAATATTTATCTCTCAACCAATATCACTAAAAATAGATTATCTGGTCACTATCACATTGCTGTTTGTGGGAGCTTGCTGTGCACAAATTGGCTGCCGCGTTTTCCACATTACAACAGTGACCACACTTCAAAAGTACTTCATTGGCTGTAAAGTGCTTTGGGACATCCTGAGGCTATGGAAGGTGTTGTATAAATGCAAGTCTTTCTTTAAAAAAAAATCCCGATCAATGAATGTACTTGCAGTTTTACACCGCCTTACTGCATCTCCAAGTCTTTCACATTCAATAAGCCAACTTTTCGAATTAGTCACTTACATAGGCAAACATGACCACGGTGAGGATTGTCTCCAAATCACATGGCTCAGAAGAGGAAACATGAATTGTATGGTTAGGGAAAACCCATCTATGTTTGGGTGACGTGAATCAGTCTGAGCTCTGCTGCTCCGCCTTCTTCCTCTTCCCTCTACCGAACTGCTCATGTGAATGTGAAGCTGGGGTTCTGCTTTAGTTGTACCAAGTGTGTTAAACACAAACACACAATCCCAGGCTGTGCATCGGATTCATTGCTGGTTTTTTGAACGGAATTCCAGCACCAGTTGTGACACCTTTTCCTGCAATGGTACCTTTATTGGTCTGCAGATTGACGGGTCACTCACTCAATCCAAAACATTTAGCAAGCGATACTTCAAGCATTCGACTTCATCACTGCTACACTTGAAAATAGCCTGTCACTCACTCGGGACAATAACCCAGCCCCCCTCCCACAAACAACAGGCCCCAAAGAGTTTGGGGTGGGGAGGGTGAAAGAAAAATAAAATCCTCTCAACGAACAGTAAACGATTACAGTCGACTCCTCTTAATTTAAAGTTGCTTAATTCAAATTACAATTCAATTTTTCCAACACGACATAACTAATTTGGGGTGTTATTTGTAATGAAGTTTACCCGTCTGGCTACACCTTTCACCACGTGCCTGCCCAAACAACCAACTCCACTGGCACCTTCTCCTTTGAGCATCTCACCTCGTTCCACCCCCCTCGCGCCTCATTTAAAATCCTCACTCTCTACCGCCCACTCACATTTCTCACCGAGATATCTTCACCGCTTTCCTCCCTCAACCTCTGCACCGAGCGACTTCTCGCCCTCGGTGATTTCAAGCTCCATCGCAACTCATGCTCATTCTCCTGCGTTCACTGCCTTCCTATCCTCTGTAAAGCTCTCCCTCAATATAAACTCCACTACCCATATTCACGGCCACCCCCTCGACTTCACCATCTCACGTGGCCTCGCTACTCCTGTTGTGGCAATCACAGATAAGGCCATCTCTGATCACTTCCTTGTATCACTCTCCATCCATATTCCCTTTCCGACCCCACTTCATTGCGTCTGCCCATGGAAAAAAAACTCTCCTGCAAGTCACTTACATCTGCACTTTCAAAATTCCAACTTTCTAGCCTTTGGCCCTCCATTCACCACAACATTTCTGCAGCTACCGATCTGCTCAACCACACCCTCACCTCCACGTTTGATGCCCTTGTCCCCATTCAAACCATTACTCTCCCTCATCCTGGTTGTTACTCCTGGTATAGCCCTCATCTCTGCTCCCTTAAGTCCAAGGGATGCAGACTTGAACGCATATGGTGGACAACTGGTTTAACCATTCATCGACAGATTTGGCTGGACCACACAACGCACTACCGGGGGCCCTGCTCTCTTTTGCCAAAAGCGTTCACTATTCCAGGTTCATCCAGGAATGCAGAGATAACCCCCGACTTCTCTTCTCCACTACAGTCTTCTCAAACCCCATTTCCCTGCCTCCTCCACCCTCATCTCCTACAAGGAGCTCATGGACTTTGTCACAAAGATAGAGGATCATCCGTTCAGTTGCCTCTGCTGCTTCCCTCCCTTCCACCGGGTCAAATTTCCCCTAAGGTTCCCTTCTGCCCTGGTCCTGAACTCGCATCTTTCTCTAGTTTCTCCCCTATCTCCCATCATGCCCTCTCCGAGTTCATCTCATCCATGAGACCCACCTCCTGCTCCCTTGACCCTATTCCCACCAAACTGCTGACCACCCAACTTCCCTCCCTAGCCCCCATGTTAGCTGATGTTGCTAACGGTTCCCTCTTTGAAGGTACTGTCCCCCTCCCCTTAAACTCTGCCATCATCACCCCTCTCAAAAAAAAAACCCTTCACCCCCTCTGTCCTTGCAAACTTCTGCCCCTGCAAACTACTGCCCCATCTCCAACCTCCCTTTCCTCTCCAAAATCCATATCCATCTTTCCCACAACTCCATGCATGAATTCCTCCAATCAGATTTTCGCCCCTGCCACAGTACTGAAACGGCCCTTATCAAAGTCACAAATGACATTCTATGTGACTGTGACCGTGGTAAACTATCCCTCCTCGTCCTTCTCGACCTGTCTGTAGCCTTTGGCACAGTTGACCACACCATCCTCCTCCAACGCCTCTCCACCATCGTCCAGCTGGGTGGGACTGCACTCGCCTGGTTCCATTCTTACCTATCCAGTGGCAGCCAGAGACTCACCTGCAACGGCTTCTCTTCCCGCTCCATTACCTCTGGTGTCCCCCAAGGATCTATCTTTAGCCCCCGCCTATTTCTCATCTACATGCTGCCCCTCGGTGACATCATCCAGAAACACATCAGGTTCCACATGTACAGTGACGACACTCAGCTCTACCTCACCACTACCTCTCTCGACCGTCGGCCGCCAAATACCCCCCACTGATTTGTCACACTGCTTATCCGACATCCAGTGCTGGATGAGCAGAAATTTCCTCCAACTAATTATTTTGAAGACCAAAGCCATTGGCTTCAGTCCTCGCAACAAACTCCGCTCCCTAGCCACCAACTCCATTCCTCTCCGTCAACTGTCTGAGGCTGAACCAGACCATTCGCAGCCTTGGTGTCGTATTTGACCCCGAGATGAGCTTCCAACCACATATCTGCTCCATCACCAAGACCGTCTGCTTCAACCACCATAACATCATGGATTCTGCCCCCACCTCAGCCCATCAGCTGCTGAAACCCTCATCCATGCCTCTGTTACCTCTCGAGTTGACTATTCCAACGCTCTCCTGGCCAGTCTCCCATCATCCACCCTACAGAAACTTGAGCTATCCAAAACTCTGCTGCCCATTTCCAAACTCGCACCAAGTCCCGTTCATCCATCACTCGTTGGCCTATATTTGCTCCCAGTTCAGCAACGGCTGAATTAAAAACATTTCATCCTGGTTTTCAAATCCCTCCATGGCCTTGCCCCTCCCTATCTCTGTAATCTCCTCCAGCCCTACAAGCCTTCAAGATTTCTGCACTCCTCCAATTCTGGCATGTTGCATATGCCCGGTTTTAATTGCTCCACCACTGGCGGCTGTGCCTTCAGCTGCCCAGGCCCTAAGCTCTGGAATTCCCTCCCTAAACATTTCCACCTCCCGCTCCTCCTTTAAGACGTTTCTTAAAACCTACCTTTTTGACCTAACTTTTGGTCACCTGTCCTATTATCTCATGTGGCTTAGTGTCAAATTATGTTTGATAATGTGTATAAAATTATGAGGGACCTAGATAGAGTGGATAGGAAGGACCTATTTCCTTCAGCAGAGGGGTCATTAACCAGGGGGCATAGATTTAAGGTAATTGGTAGAAGGATTAGAGGGGAGTTGAGGAGAACTGTTTTCACCCAGAGGGTGGTGAGGGTCTGGAACTCACTGCCTGAAAGGGTGGTCGAGGCAGAGACCCTCATCACATTTAAAAAGTACTTGGATATGCACTTGAAGTGCCGTAACCTCCAGGGCTACGAACCAAGAGCTGGAAAGTGGGATTAGGCTGGAGAGCTCTTTCTCAGCTGGCACAGACACGATGGGCTGAATGGCCTCCTTTAGTGCCGTAAACTTCTATGATTCTATGAGCACGCCTGTGAAGCACCATGGGATGTTTTACTATGTTAAAGGCGCTATAGAAATGCAAGTTATTGTTATTTATCTAGCTTCATTCAATTTATTGGATGATTCAAGTTCTTTCAGCACAAAGAGCTTCGAATTATCAGGAACGGACTGCAACAGTCTGCTTTTTCCCCCACTCCTAGTGCACGATTTGGAACCGTGCCCTTGGGCTGCGGTGTTGGCCAAACAGAGAAGCTGAGTTGGTACAGGGAAGTCACAAGTACAAAAATAGAACGCTGTTTTACCAGATCAGAAAGAAAATCCAAAGGGCAGGTTGAGAGGGAGCTTTGTACACGTAGGTAGCTCATTCAGAAATGCCTACGGCAGTTAAATTATATACTGCCTCAGACAACCTCTATAAAACAAATTACATCAAAATAGCTCAGCAAACTGAGGTTTGATGACTTAAAACCGAGGCTGGTTTGGAGCAATGCCCTGAAACGTTAACTCTGTTTTTCTTTCTCCGCGGATGCTGCCTGACCTGCTCAGTGTTTCCAGCATTTTCTGTTGTTATAACAAATCCCCTGGACCTGATGACCTGTATCCTAGGGTTTTAAAAGAGGTAGCTGCAGAGATAGTGGTTGCACTGGTTTTAATCTTCCAGAATTCCCTAGATTCTAGAACAGTCCCCAAGGATTGGAAGGTAGCAAACATAACCCCGCTATTTAAGAAAGGAGGAAGAGAAAAAATAGGGAACTCTAGGCCCGTTAGCCTGACATCAGTAGTAGGGAAAATGCTAGAATCTATTGTTAGGGATGTGGTAACAGGGCACTTCAAAAATTATAATATTAGGCAGAGTCATCATGGTTTTATAAAAGGGAAATAGTGTTTGACAAATCTGTTAAGAGTTTTTTGAAGATGTAATGAGTAGGATGCATAAGGGGGAACCAGTGTATGTGGTGTATTTGGATTTTCAAAAAGCATTCGATAAGGTGCCACAAGAGGTTACTATACAAAATTAGGACTCATGGATTGAGGCTTGGTTAATGGACAGAAAACACAGTAAGAATAAACAGGACTTTTTCAGGCTGGCATGCTGTAACTAGTGGGGTATCGCAAGGATCAGCGCTTGGGACTCCGCTATTTACAATCTATATTAATGACTTGGACACCTTACACTCAGACCCTTCATCCCCTTCATCTAAGTTTGCTGATGATACAAAGTTAGGTGGGAAAGTAACCCGTGAGGAGGACACAAAGAGGCTGCAGAGAGATATAGACAGGTTGACTGAGTGGGCAAGAACATGGCAAATGGAATACAATGAGAGGAAGCGTGGTGTTATCCACTTTGGTAGGAAAAAACTAAAAAGCAGAATATTTTTTGAATGGTGAGAGACTGGTAAATGTTTGCACTCAGAGGGACCTGGGTGTCCTTGTACATGAATCACAGAAAGTTAACATGCAGGTACAGCAAGCAATTAGGAAAGCAAATGGTATGTTAGTTTTTGTTACAAAGGGATTAGAGTATAAGAGTAAAGAAGTCTTACTACAGTTATACAGGGTATTGGTGAGGCCACACCTGGAGTACTGTGTACAGTTCTGGTCTCCGTACCTAAGGAAAGACATACTTGCCATAGAGGGAGTGCAACAAAGGTTCACCAGGCTGGTTCCTGGGATGGGGGGATTGTCCTATGAGGAGAGATTGAGTAGACTGGGCCTATATTCTCTAGAGTTTAGAAGAATGAGAGGTGATCTCATTGAAACATAAAATTCTTAAGGAGCTTGACAGGGTTAATGCTGGAAAAATGTTCCCCCTGGCTGGGGAATCTAGAACATGGGGTCGGCCATTTAGGACTGAGATGAGGAGAAATTTCTTAGAGGGTTGTGAATCTTTGGAATTCTCTAGCCCAGAGAGCTGTGGATGCTCAGTCATTGAGTATATTCGAGACTGAGGTCGATAAATTTTTGGGAACCAAAAGAATTATGGGATATGGGGATAGTGTGGGAAGGTGGAGTCGAGGTAGATCAGCCATGATCTCATTGAATGGCGGAGCAGGCTCCAAGGGCCAAATGGCCTCCTCCTATTTCTTATGTTCCACCCTACACACATCCAGGAAAAGGGCCAGAGCAACTACATAACTGCAGCCTGTGCACAACGAGACATGGAACTGCCAGCAAAAAAAAATCACACTAAAACAGTCCAACAGTGAGTGCGGCTGTGCCTTTAGACTGCACAAGTGAGGGTTCAGCCAGCAAAGACCCTTGAACCAACAGTAAGCTTAATGACAGAAGCTCACCTAAAATGCAAACCAATAGCCAAGAAATAATCATCTATTGCTGTGGGGTTTGGCGATGGTTGTAAAACATTGAAGGATTGTTAAAGGGAACCAGACACAGGAACTTGAACTGGTCAACTCACACACTTCCACTTACTGTGAAACCAACAGTCATTTCAGCCCTTTCCCACTTCACTGGCTACTCAGCAAACCAAATCCTCCTCTAGTCATCGGGCCTGGATGTTTGGAGCCTTGGGCACCGCCCTGAAGTCAACTAACCTCCATGGACTCCGGTTTTGATGAACAGACTGCCTATACTCTGTGGGCACACTGAGAAATCAACAGCTGATCCAGTGAGCTATACAGACCAGGATAGTCTAGTGCTGAGCTAACTGGTGGCAGAAGGGGCACTGCAATTGGTCTCAGTGACCCTGAGCAATGAGGAAAAGATTAGCCTGGGTTCCTGCTCCTAACTGCGATCAAGCAAACCCTACCGAAGTGTGTATGCGCAGATGTTAGGCAAGGACAACGCCCTCAAGAAATGACTCTGCTGCAATCACTGTCGAGGCTCACGTGAAGGGCCACATGGGCGAGACACTAAAGGGCACCCCACATTCATGGAACTATACTGCAGCAAAGAACTCATGCCTACAGCATGGGAGAAAATTAACAAGGGAAAAAAAAAAAATCGTGTGTCCAGGTTTAAACCACTTACACCTCTAATTCTGCACAGCCTAGCTAGAAGGGACTAGAAATTAACTGGTCCAGTCTAAACCCCGGCTACTTTTGTATGCAAATCAAATTGTATGCATGCAATTCCAATGTACCCTGAATACTTTTAAAGTGCATTCACCGAGTACTGTTTGGTCCTAAACTCCAACCTTCCACTCGCCCTACCCACTGCCCAACCGCCGCCCTCTCCGCCCACTGACCAAACTTCCGCCCTCTCTGCCCACTGACCAACCTTCCGCCCTCTCCGCCCACTGACCAACTGTTGTCTCTCAAGGGGTTTTATACCCTTACCTTTATAACAATTAAGGAGGACTCCGGAGTGGTGTCTTTAGTTAACGGCCATTTTATTTATAATGTGCTTCTTCACTCAATGCACTACATTTCCCATAGTGCATTGCAAATCACCACTACGGTATCCCCTGTGGACAATTCTAATACACATTCAAAATACACAACATATTTCCTCCCCCTTAAAATAGAATGTCCACAAAACAGAATAACTGAAAATGACTATAACTTTGGAAGAGAGGGTAGACTGCCTCTACATTCCGCTAACCCTGGGGATTATTCTGCCCCATGCACACAGGTTAGCACTAACTGTAACTAAGGCGCTCTGGAGGCTGCCTTTCTCTTTGGGGGGTAACGCCTAGTCTCAGGAGCTGGCTCTCCCGTGACCCTGCAGGCGTGGCTTCCTCCCTCGGTGGCACAAGAGTGGATGGTGCCACCGTCTCAGGGTCGAACGACCAGTCCCTGCTGGAGCCCCCAGCAGGTCCTTGATCCTCTGTTTCTTGGGTTACCTGTGGCGACTGTCTTGGCAGTAACTGGTCTACATGCCGTCTCCATGTTCGGTCGTCTCCGGTGCGGACTCGGTATGAAACGGGGCCCGTCTTTTGAATGACCGTAGCCGGGACCCACCGCTCCAGGGTGGTGTAGTTACGTGCGAGGACTTTGCCCTCCACCACAAAGTGTCGTTCTTTGGACCGTTGAGTTCGTCTGCTGACTTGATCCTACTGATTGGCATGCACCACTGCTTCTGTGGACGTTGGCCTCAGCGGGTCAAGGCGTGTCCGTAGCTGCCTTCCCATGAGTAGGTAAGCAGGAGATGCTCCAGTCATAGCATGAGGCGTGTTTCGGTATTTCAGCAAGAAAGCATTCAGGCGCTGCTTTAGAGGAGCATCACTTCTTGCCGCTTTCAACGCGTGTTTCAGCGTTCTGACAAATCTCTCCGCCAATCCATTCGTGGATGGATGATAAGGCGCGGAGAACGTGTGCTGGATTCCATTGCTCGAGGAACTCCTCCATCTCCTGGGATGTGAACTGTGTTCCATTGTCGGTTACGATCTGCTCCGGCAGACCAAATCGCCCGAACATCTCTCTGAGTCTCGATGGTTTTCTCCGTAGTGGTAGTGGACATTACTGCAACCTCCGGCCATTTGGAATGGGAGTCCACCGCGACCAGGAACATCGCTCCTTCCACTGGTCCCGCGAAGTCCAGATGGATCCGTTGCCACTGTGTCGCCGGCCATTCCCATGGATGCAGTGGCGCTCCTCTTGGCGTATCCCTGGTTGTCTCGCATGATGGGCATGATTTCGCTTCAACTTCAATTTCATGATCCAGACCGGGCCACCAGAAGTAGCTTCGTGCCAGCTCCTTCATCCGGACAATACCACAGTGTCCTGAGTGCAGCTCGTTGAGGACATGTTTCCGCAGCTTTGGTGGTATGATCACTCGCATGCCCCAAAGGAGGCATCCTGACGTGACAGACAACTCCTTCCCTCTTGACAGGTAAGGTAGGAGCTCAGGTGGTGCGTCTGACACCCGTGATCCGTCTCCTCGCATCACCCGATCCAGCACCTTGGATAGCGTAGGGTCCACTCTGGTCTCTTTCTTGACCTGCCGGGCCGTGACAGGGGCATTGCTCACCAATTCAAAGTAGAAAATCTTCTGCTCGCAGCCTTCGGAGGGCACAGGCAGCGGAAGTCTTGACAATCCGTCCGCATTGCCATGTGCTGCTGACCTCTGGTATTTGATGTTGTAATTGTGAGCGCTTAACATCAGGGTATTCCTGTGTGTGGACCAGAGATCGATGTCAGAGGACGATGATCCATCAGCAAGGTGAATTGCCTTCTGAACAAGTAGTGATGGAACTTTTTGATTCCAAAGATGATGCCCAAAGCCTCTTTTTCAATCTGCGGGTATTTCACCTCCGCCTTGCTCAGGGACCTTGACATGAATGCAATCGGCTTCTCTTCGCCTGAGGGAAAGATGTGGGACACGATCGCGCCGACGCCATAAGGCGACGCGTCACAGGCCAGCTGAATCTGCAACGACGGGTCAAAGTGCGTCAACACCCTGGGGTCAGTCAAAGCTGCTTTGGCTTTCTTGAATGCAGCTTCGCACTCCTTCGTCCACGCCCAGGCCTTGCCCTGACACAGCAACTCATGCAATGGCTTCAAAAGTGATGCCAGCTGTGGAATAAACTTTCTGTAATAGTTCAGGAGACCTAAGAATGACCGCAGCTGGCCGACATTTGTAGGTGCAGGAGCGTCAGCAATGGCTTTCGCTTTCGATGGTGCTGTGTGTAGGCCGTCCGCGTCGATGACATGGCCTAGGTACTCCACTGATGGCTTGAAAAATTCGCATTTGTCCTTGCGAACGCGTAAGCCATATTCTTCAAGTCTTCCCAGCGTCTTCGTCAGGTTCTGCAGATGCTCGTTGTCGTCCTTTCCTGTGACAAGGATATCGTCGAGATAACATTGTACCCCTGGAATGCCGCTTAAGATCTGGTCCATAGCCCGCTGAAACAATGCTGGTGCTGACGTTATACCAAAGGGTAGGCGGCAGTACCTGTAGAGGCCCTTGTGGGTGGTGATGGTGAGGTACTTCTGTGAGTCCTCTTCTACATGCATCTGCAAGTAGGCTTGGCATAGATCAATCTTGCTAAACTTCTGACCGCCTGCTAGACCCGCGAAAAGATCTTCAATGATGGGGAGGGGGTACTGTTCAGCTGAGAGCACAGGATTCAGTGTTACTTTGAAATCTCCACATAAGCGAACCGCGCCGTCACTCTTCATCCCTGGTACCACGGGCGTGGCCCACTCACTGTGCGAAACCGGCACCAGGACCCCGATCTTGACCAGACGCTCCAGGTCAGCCTCCACCTTTGGTCTGAGGGCGTAGGGAACATTCCTGGCCTTCAGGAATCGTGGCTGGCTGTCAGGCTTCACCTTGAGTTTGACCGTCATCCCCTTCATACTCCCCAATTCTCCGTCAAAGACAGCCGCATGCTTTGTCAACACTGCCGCTAGCCCCGCCTCTTCGACTGACACCGCATTCACTTTTTTCCAATCCAGATGAATTTTCTCCAACCATGGCCTGCCCATCAGGGATGGATAGGCACCCTTGACCACGTAAACTGGCAGCATCACGGTTTGTCCATTAAGCTCCACCTTGACCTCCGTCTTACCCAGCATTGGGACTGTTTCCCCAGTGTAGGTCTTTAAGATGAGCTTGGCCGGCGTCAGTGATAGGTGGTTCAGTTTTTCTTTGAATAGCTTCTCTGAAATCAAGTAGACAGCAGCCCCTGTATCCAGCTCCATTTTGACCGGTATGCCCTCTAGTAGTGGAGTGACTCCATAGCCTGATGAGCCTCCATTCACCGTTAACACATGGAGATTCAGCTCCCCATCAGAGTCTGTGTCACTGTCTTCCTGTTCTTGTTTCACCATGTGTAGGTTTTTCTTTTTAGAACGCCAGTTGGATGTGTTTCCTTGTTTGTTTTTGTGTGTCTCTGTGTAGGATTGTTTGCTTTGCCCTTTACACACACGGTCAATGTGTCCTTTCTTTTCACATTTCCGACAGGTCAGGTCTTTACACCAGCAGTCAGATGGCTGATGACCTGACCTTCCACATCTGTAACACTCTCTGGCGCATGTTTATCCGGTGTAGCTGCTACCCTGTGCACTCTTGTTGCAGCCCCCAACAGCTGTGCATCTTTAGCTGCTAACTCCATAGACACAGCGAGCTCCACTGCTGATTTAAGCGTCAGTTTGTCAGTCGTGAGCAAGTGCTTCTGTGTTGCTTCACATCTTAATCCACACACAAACCTATCACGGACAGTGTCATTTAGAGTTTCACCAAACTCACAATGCTCAGTTAGCTTCTTTAGCACTGCAACATATTCGGCTGTGGACTCACCCTCCCCTTGGTTTCGTTTGTGAAACCTGGACCTCTCGGCAATCAGCAGCGGCTTGGGTGCGAAATGTGTTTCCAATACTTCCACAATCTGATCATATGTCTTAGCGCCGGGCTTATCCGGGTGCATCAAACTCCGTAACAAGCCAAATGTTTTTGCTCTGATCACACTGAGGAACGTCGCCACTTTCACGTCATCTTTAATGCCATTTGCAGTCACGAAAATTCCGAAACGCTCTGTATAAGCACTCCATTGCTCCGCCGTTTCATCAAATGGTCCAAACGCTCCGGTTAGCATAGCCATTTTGTTATTTTTTTTTTTTTCTTTACAATCCTTTTCCTCCACTTTTTTAAAATTATTTTTACAGTCCTTTTCCTCCACTTCGTTTCACTGTATCGTTACTCTCCCCTTCTTATTTGTGTAACACACGAACCGCCACCTTTACGAGGCGATTGCATCAGCACTAAACTGCGGGCGCCATTAAGAAAAGACAGGAACTTCTTACTTTAAACATCGCCGATTCCAGTGCAAAGTGATGCGCAAGTCCGTCGTCCTCGTCGCCAGTTTTGTTGTGTCTCAAGGGGCTTTATACCCTTACCTATATAACAATTAAGGAGGACTCCGGGGTGGTGTGTTTAGTTAACGGCCATTTTATTTACAATGTGCTTCTTCACTCAATGCACATTTCCCATAGTGCATTGCAAATCACCACTACGGTATCCCCTGTGGGACAATTCTAATACACATTCAAAATACACAACACCAACCTTCCGCCCTCTCCACCCACTGACCAATCTCCAACCTTCCGCCCTCTCCACCCACTGACCAACCCTCCGCCCTCTCCACCCACTGACCAATCTCCAACCTTCCGCCCTCTCCACCCACTGACCAATCTCCAACCTTCCGCCCTCTCCACCCACTGACCAACCCTCCGCCCTCTCCACCCACTGACCAACCTTCCGCCCTCTCCACCCACTGACCAACCTTCCGCCCTCGCCACCCACTGACCAACCTTCCGCCCTCTCCACCCACTGACCAACCTTCCGCCCTCTCCACCCACTGACCAACCTTCCGCCCTCGCCACCCACTGACCAACCTTCCGCCCTCTCCACCCACTGACCAATCTCCAACCTTCCGCCCTCTCCACCCACTGACCAATCTCCAACCTTCCGCCCTCTCCACCCACTGACCAATCTCCGCCCTCTCCACCCACTGACCAACCTTCCGCCCTCTCCACCCACTGACCAACCTTCCGCCCTCTCCACCCACTGACCAATCTCCGCCCTCTCCACCCACTGACCAATCTCCAACCTTCCGCCCTCTCCACCCACTGACCAATCTCCGCCCTCTCCACCCACTGACCAACCTTCCGCCCTCTCCACCCACTGACCAACCTTCCGCCCTCTCCACCCACTGACCAACCTTCCGCCCTCTCCACCCACTGACCAACCTTCCGCCCTCTCCACCCACTGACCAACCTTCCGCCCCTCTCCACCCACTGACCAACCTTCCATCTCTCCACCCACTGGCTAATCTCCAACCTTCCGCCCTCTAGCATGGATTGAGGATTGGTTAACGGACAGAAAGCAGTGTATGAATAAACTGGTCATTTTCAAGTTGGCAGGCTGTAAACTAGTGACGTACCGCAAGGATCAGTGCTTGGGCCTCAGCTATTCACAATCTGTATCAATGATTTGGATGAGGGGACCAAATATAATATATCCAAGTTTGCTGATGATACAAAGCTGGGTGGGAATGTAAGTTGTGAGGAGGATGCAAGGAGGCTTCAAGGGGATATAGACAGGCTAAGTGAGTGAGCAAGAACATGGCGAAATGTGAAGTTATCCACTTTGGTAGGAAAAATAGAAAAGCCGATATTGGGACATGTTGGTGTTCAGAGGGGCCTGGTTGTACTTGTACACAAATTACAAAGTTAACATGCAGGTACAGCAAGCAATTAAGAAAGCAAGTGGTATGTTGGCCTTTATTACAAGAGGATTTGAGTACAAGAGTAAAGATGTCTTACTCCACACCTGGAGTATTGTGTACAGTTTTGGTCTCACCTAAGGAAAGATATACTTGTCATAGAGGGAGTGCAGCGAAGGTTCACCAGACTGGTTCCTGGATTGGGGGGATTGTCCTGAGGAGAGATTGAGTAGACTAGGCCTATATTCTCTAGAGTTTAGAAGAATGAGAGGTGATCTCATTGAAACATATAAAATTCTTACGGGGCTTGACAGGGTTAATGCTGGAAAAATGTTCCCCCTGGCTGGGGAATCTAGAACCAGGGGTCACAGTCTCAGAATAAGGGGTCGGCCATTTAGGACTGAGATGAGGAGAAATTTCTTCACTCAAAGGGTTTTGAATCTTTGGAATTCTCTAGCCCAGAGAGCTGTGGAGGCTCAGTCGTTGAGTATATTCAAGACAAAGAGCGATAGATTTTTGGATATTAAGAGAATCAAGAGATATGGAGCTAGTGCAGGAGGGTGGAGTTGAGGTAAAAGATCAGTCATGTTCTTATTGAATGGCGGAGCAGGTTCGAGGGGCCGAATGGCCTACTCCTGCTCCTATTTATGTTCTTTCTACCTACTGCCCAATCGCCAACCTTCCACCCACTGCCCAATCACCAACCATCCACCCTCTCCACCCACTGCCCAATCTCCAACCTTCCACCCACTGCCCAATCTCCAACCATCCACCCTCTCAAACATCCTGCCCAATCTACAACCTACTTGCTTTCTGAAGTGCGTGCCTCAACTCTGCTCTCATCGCTCCATGTTCCTAGCCCTTCTATTAGGCTTCCACCCAGTCACAACATCAAGAATGCACCAGTCACAACATCAAGAATGCACCAATCAATGTCGCCAATTACACTTTGTGACTGAATCAGCATCTCTCCTCAACTTCTCCACACTGTAAACCACTGCATTCACAGTGAACATTTCTCCTCTGTAGTCCACCTCCACCACACTGCTCTCGTCTGGCGCTACTCCTACTTGTCGCACTGCAGACATTACATTACTTCCAATAGCTTCTCCACCTGTGCCACACTTTACCTCTCTGTTGCCTCAGGACTCCATTCTTGGCCCTCGCCTCCATCATCATTTATATGTTGTCTTCTGTAATGTTATACTGGGTCAGCTTATGCTGATGACATTCAGCTCTACATCAGCACCTCCTCCATCGACCGACTGTTGTTGCCACCATCTCCAACTGCGATTTGATATCAAGACCAGGAGGAGCTAAAACTTACTTCAGCAAACCTGAAGCAATTTCTTGGCTCCTACAAACACCTATGTGCCTCCTGTCTCGACTCCATCCACCTCCGCGACTGTCACCTTAGGCTAAGTCTGAAGGTGTGGAACCCGGTTATGGTGCTCGACCGCGAGTTCTGCTTCTACCACCACATCCTTTCACTCATCGAGACTGCATGCTTTCACTTCCCTAAACTCACCCTCAACTGCTCCTGTACCAAAACCCTAATCCTATGCTTTCAGTAGCTCAGGGCTGGGATTCTGCAACACTCTCCATGCTAGCTTCCCTATTTCCTTCAGCCATAAACTGCAATTCATTCAGAATGCTGCAGCCTATGGCCCTCACA
Source organism: Somniosus microcephalus (assembly GCF_052327205.1). Lineage (NCBI taxonomy): Eukaryota > Metazoa > Chordata > Chondrichthyes > Squaliformes > Somniosidae > Somniosus > Somniosus microcephalus. The sequence continues at coordinate 16,959,087 of NC_141007.1, forward strand.
CACAACTCATCACCCTGGTACTTGTCGAGCTTCACTGGCTTCCTGTGTCCCAAAGATCAAACAAGATTTCCGTCCTCGCCTTCAAGTCCTACCATGGCCTTGCCCCTCTCTATGTGACCTCCTCCAGCTCCATGGCCCTGTACGCACCAACTGGTCCTCCAGCCTATTTCTTGCTCCCCACTCAACTACTGGCTGTAAAAAGAAAAAAACAAAGACTTGCCTTTATATAGCGCGTCTCATGACCTTGGGACGTCCCACAGCCAATGAAGTACTTCTGAAACAGTCGTAATGTGGGAAACGTGACAGTCAATTTGCGCACAGCAAGGTCCCACGAACAGTAATGAGATAATGACCAGATAATCTGTTTTAGTGGTGTTGATTGAGGTATAAATATTGGCCAGGACACCTGGGCGATCTCCCCTGTTCTTCATCGAAATAGTGCCATGGGATCTTTTACGTCCACCCGAGAGCAGATGGGGCCTCGGTTTAACGTCTCATCCAAAAGATGGCATCGCCAACTGTACAGCACTCCCTCAGCACTGCACTGGAGTGTCAGTCTAGTTTTTTTTTTGCTCAAGTCTCTGGAGTGGGACTTGAACCCACAACCTTCTGGACTCAGGCAAGAGTGCTACCCACAGCTGTCCCTACTCAAGCCCTCGAAACTCCTCCCTCAGAATCTCTGCCTTACCACTCCCTTCTGACTTTCAAAAGCCTCGTAAGATGCCCCCATTGTTGGTCATGACTCCTGACCTTCTCTTTCCACATCCGTTTGGTGTCCACTTGCTATCCGTTGCCTTGTAAACTTCTGAGGAGCCTCCCTATGTAAGGAGCACTAGAGAAGTGCAAATTGTTGATCCATTTAACCACAGTGTCCAGGAGCACTCCTGACATTTTTCAACGTACAGGAAACTTTGGTTTATCCGGAGGTTAACTGTCCGGAATGCTCAATCCACCTGCAAAATTCAGGAGTCGGTTCAGTTAAGTTTTTTTCTTTTCGTTGCTTTTTTTCTTCCACCAGTCAGGCTCTGCAAGGTCTAGCTAAAGCTGTTGCTTAGCTACAGACACGCTTGCAAGCTACAGCCGACTGTTTAGAAGCTGTAAGCAACAGGGTTTGTTGCTAGATACGGAGCTCAAAAGCTTCCGTATGTTTTAACATTAGCTTTGGTTTGTCCGGCAGTTTTAACGGGACGGCAACAGCTCGGTCCCGTCGGTGCCGGATATCACAAAGTTTCCTGTACTTGCAACAGGAAAGGCCTCACACATACATCACAGAAATCACAGAAACCTCTCAGTGCAGATAGAGGCCATTTCAGCCCATCGAGCCTGCACCGACACATATCCCACCCGATCCCCGTAACCCCTACACCAACACATATCCCACCCTATCCCCGTAACCCCACGTATTTAATCCCCCTAACACTAAGGGTCAATTTATCATAGCCAATCAACCTAACCCGCACATCTTTGGACTGTGGGAGGAAACCGGAGCACCCGGAGGAAACCCACGCAAACACGGGGAGAATGTGCAAACTCCACACAGTCACCCGAGGCCGGATTCGAACCCGGGTCCCTGGCGCTGTGAGGCAACAGTGCTAACCACTATGCCACCGTGCTTGAGGAGTTTTGTCTTTTGGCTTCTCTTCACCTGGTTGCTGCTAAAGGTTGTCTCAAGAGTGAAGACACAGGAAGTGTGCAAAATGTCTGCACTGCTTTGCTTTGATTTGCCGATTTGCTGCAGTGTCGGGTGCATGGAACTTAAACTGGTGGGGTCAGATCAGTCCGGGCATGTGGAGCTTTCGTTTATCTGAATGGAAGACTAAAACCTTTCGGGGGTGGGGTGTGAGGGGAAAGAAAAAGTAGAGAAGCAGGGGAACGATGGAACAAAATATAAAATTTCAAAACTGCTTTGGAAGGGAGCGCCTAACCCTGCTGACATAGGCATAGGTAGAAAAACAAACTGCTAAAGGTTATTTCCTGAAATTAACACTTGATTGGCCAAATTAGCGATTAATTTGGATGCAGATTAAACAGATTATAAACCCAGTTTCATTCAATGAGTCAAATCCTTGATGCTTCACCAGTAACTGGAAATAATCCAGCCACAATGACATTTAAAGTGCCGAATCAGGCAGCAGGTCCCCACAGAAATGGAAGGAACATAGCATGCAATGCCTGGGTTATGAGTGAATATAAGAAATAGGAGCAGGAGTAGGCCATTCGGCCCCTCGAGCCTGCTCCACCATTCAATAGGAACATGTCTGATCTTCTACCTCAATTCCACTTTCCCGCCGTAGCCCCATAGCCCTTGATCCCCCTAGAGTCCAAAAATCTGGCCATGGGTTGCAACATGATCATAGAACCGTAGAGCACGGAAGGAGACCATTCGGCCCATCGTGCCTGTGCTGGCTCTGAGTTACCAATTAGCCGCACTCCCCTGCTCTTTCCCCATAGCCCTGCAATTTTTCTTTTTCAAGTATATATCCAATTCCCTTTAGAAAGTTACTAATGAATCTGCTTCCACCGCCCTTTCAGGTGGCGCGTTCCAGATCACAACTCGCAGCGTAAAAAAATTCTCATCTCCCCATGGCTTTTTTGTCAATTACCTCAAATCTGTGTCCTCTGGTTACCGACCCTCCTGCCAGTGGAAACATTTCTCCCTATTTAATCTATCAAAACCCCTGATAATTTTGAAAACCTCTATTAACTCTCCCCTTAACCGGCTCTGTTCTAAGGAGAACAATCCCAGCTTCTCTAATCTCTCCACATAACTGAAACCACTCAGCCCTGGTCCCTGATATGAGATAGCAAAGATCAAGATGGGTTGTAGAGAAATTTTAACAGGTGCAGTCGTGATGTTACTGGACTAGTAACCGGTGGGCTGGTCTAATAATCTGGAGAATGCAAGTTCAAATCCCACGGTTGCTGGCCAGGGAGTCACTGCCTGTGACAGTCCGCACTAATGACCAGGACCCACTTGCTTTAAGCTCATGCGGCGATATTAGGACTGTGAAGCCTATTTATCACACGGCACCACAGGGTGTCACAACCATGAACACTCTACAAACCATTACCTATCTGTGTGCAAACCGAATTTCAGCCTAATGCAATCTGAATGGTGTTCCTCTCCAGTGAATGTCTTACAGAATAAGTAGCTCTGCAATTAGAACTTCATAGCAGACATTGTGGGCTGCAAAGCCCAGCGGGCCAATCAAAGCTTCCACTGGCTCTGATCAAACTATTAAAGGAGAATATCTCAATACAGCCAGAACCCAGCCCATTGCCTCTGCAGTGTTTGACATCAGTGGATCCGAACTCCGTTATACGTGGACACAGGCACTGATTGTTTTTTTTATAAACAGGAGAAGTTTACTGTCCTTGGTGGATGTTACAGCTACATCTGCATTATAAAGGTAGACTAATGCAGAAGGACAGATGTCTCAGCTGATGACAGGCCTTCACTGACCTGCTGAAATGATAGCAACTGAAACAGACTGCGTGAAAGTAGCAGCGGCAGGTTTTCTACAGATATTAAACTAAAAGATGCATGCCAAGACAGAAAGTTGTCAACCTTCCGCTGAAAATGCAAAACCCATGAGTGCGTCTGTGACAGAGTGCATGGTATAAATAGGACTGCTATAAACAGTATCACCACAAGTGTACACAGAACTGGGTTGTCCCATGCAAACAACATCAGTGTACACAGAACAAACTGGACTGCCCTGTGCAAACAACAGTGTACACAGAACGAACTGGACTGCCCTGTGCAAACAACATCAGTGTACACAGAACGAACTGGACTGCCCTGTGCAAACAACATCAGTGTACACAGAACAAACTGGACTGCCCTGTGCAAACAACATCAGTGTACACAGAACGAACTGGACTGTCCAGCTCATTCTAGGGCACAGTTCCACACGTGCCTAAGGCTTGGGCTGATAAGTGGCAGGTAACATTCGTGCCACACAAGTGCCAGGCAATGACTATCTCCAACAAGCAAGGGTCTAACCACTGCCCCTTGACATTCAACAGCATTACCATCGCCGAATACCCCACCATCAACAACTTTTTGGGGGGGGGGGGGGGGGGGGGGGGGGGGGGGGGAGAGTCACCATTGACCAGAAACTTAACTGGACCAGCCACATAAATACTGTGGCAACAAGAGCAGGTCAGAGGCTGGGTATTCTGCGGCGAGTGTCTCACTTCCTGACTCCCCAAAGCCTTTCCACCATCTACAAGGCACAAGTAAGGAGCGTGATGGAATACTCTTGTCTGGATGAGTGCAGCTCCAATAACACTCAAGAAGCTCGACATCATCCAGGACAAAGCAGCCCGCTTGATTGGCACCCCATCCACCACCTTAAACATTCACTCCCTCCGCCACCGGCGCACCGTGGCTGCAGTGTGTACCATCTACAAGATGCACTGCAGCAACTCGCCAAGGCTTCTTCGGCAGCACCTCCCAAACCCGCGACCTCTACCACCCAGAAGGGCAGCAGGCGCATGGGAACACCACCACCTCTAAGTTCCCCTCCAAGTCTCACACCATCCTGACTTGGAAAGATATCGCTGTTCCTTCATCGTCACTGGGTCAAAATCCTGGAACTCCCTCCCTAACAGCACTGTGGAGCACCTTCACTACACGGACTGCAGCGGTTCAAGAAGGTGGCTCACCACCACCTTCTCAAGGGCAACTAGGGATGGGCAATAAATGCTGGCCTTGCCGGCGATGCCCAGATCCCATAAATAAATAAACAAACAAACAAATGCCAGTCTCCATGTGTAAGCCTAGACAGTGAATTAAGACCATGGGAGCCTCACAACCAAGCTCGATACTGCCCACCCTATTTACATGAGCCCAACTCATTTTTTATTTGCCCAAATGATCAGAGGCCTGCAGTGAATGACTGAATTTCAATGACTGAATGACTGAGTTACAATGAAGTACTGCCATCTTACTGGCCTGCTGCTGTGGGTAACCAGGAATTGCAACCATATTTACTTAATACTGAACAGATGCAAGAATGAATGATGTATGTCTTGCCACAACTCCTGGCTTGCATCACTCTACTCCCCAAGAATCAGCAATCTTGTTCAAACTCATCTGGTCCAATGGGACGAAGGCTTCCTCAGTGTGGCAGCTGTCGGGTCCTATTGGAGGGACTTTAGACAGCCTCAAGCCAGGCCCCAAAGAGCATGGATTCAGCACAACAACGCCCTAACTCGGGACTGATGGGCCAGCTCACTCAGTGTGGGTGGCTGGTACAGGAAATGGAATATCCAGTGCAGTAGGGGGGTACATGCTTGTAGATGGGACAGTGTAGAGGCATCGATTCCATGGTGGATGTGATCTGGGAATGCTTGAAGTGGAGTGTTCCATTGGATAACACCCATTATCTTCATAGGCACAAATAAACAAAAAGGATCAGGAATCTCGCCACTTGCAATGATGGACTGGAGCTTCCAATGCCTGAAGCCACAAATGGCGAGAAGTGACGTCCTCCCAAGATTGTTGCTGGGGCCCCAGTTTGTCCAATGCTTATGACCTGAATTGAGAATAGAGTGGAGTACATTGAAGTTTGCAGAGGATACTGAGCTAGGAGGGGCAGTGAACTGCAAAGGAGGGCAGGAACATGCAAAAATATAGATACATTAAGTGGGTAAAACAATAGCAAATGGAGTTTGTTATAACAATGCATGGGTTGAACACTTCGGACACAAGAATGGCAGAGGGAAATAGAGTGTAAGTGGGGAAACACTGGGACTGGGTGGCAATGAATACAGAGTAATTGAAAGTTATCTCACCGCAAAAGGTGTCACAGGTGGATGGGTTCCATCACAAGGGTACAGAATATAAATGTACGGAAATGTTGTTGACACCTCATCTGGAATAGAGTGTTCAGCTTTGGGCACCCTACTTTGGGAAGGATATTCCAGCCTTGGAGAAAGCCTAGGGATCAGGATGACAACTGGGATGGAGGGACTGAGCTGTGATGAGAGACTGGATGAACTTGGGTTATATCCCCCAGAGATGAGGAGGTTATGGGTCGATCTGATCAAGACGTTTAAAATAATTAAAAGGAATTGACGGGGTAGATAGGAAGCGATATCCCCTCTAATAGGGCCAGTTTTGTCCAATAGAAATCGCTGACCAGCCACAGGTGAGGCTACAGCGACGCCAACGTTCCCTCGAATTTTTTGGCGCAATTTTTGTATTGAAAAGCCGGCTGCGCGGGAGCCTTGGAGTGCTGCGTGGCCGCACAGCTTGCAGGGAACATTTAGCGACACCGTTTTAGCCACATGCACTAATTTTAGTAGAAAACACCTTACATACACTCTCACAATACAGGTAAATGCACATCACGTGTGTATATTTAACAAATATCTACCACCATTCAGTAGCCAAGGAAGTAAAGCACTCACAATGATCAAAACATTTTTTTTTAACCAACAAATGCACAAAAAGGTTATAGCTCATGTACATATACTGTGCGAATGAGTATTGAGATCACAGGCCCAATGACGGTATCTATTACTCATGTTTATTTACTAGTCAGAAATACAATTAGCCAGATCTGGCTCACCTAACATATTGGTCAACACTAGTAGGTGAATCCAGAAGGGACAGGATCTCAGAATTAGAGCTATATCAGGTTAAAAGCAAATCCAGGGGAATTCATTCTTCACCAAGGTTCTGAGCTTCTGAAACATACTGCCCCAGGAGGCCACAGATGAAAAATCAATTGAGCTGTTTAAAAGGGAGATCAGTGCTCACTTGAGAAGCAAGGGTACTTAGGGATACGGAGAATGGGCAGGGAATTAGGATCAGATAAAAGACCCTCTATGGTGACATGACGGAGCAGGTTTACTGGGCTAAATGGCCAACTCCTGTTCACATCACAAAACACAGATTGGTGCCAACTCTTGCCCACAGGGTCAGTTTCTAATCTCAGCTGTGCTATTCCAATCGAGTATACGTTCACCACTGACTGCTTCCAGTGGCAGAAGGGTCGGTAACCAGAGGACAGAGTGACGGTAACTGGTAAAAGAACCAGAAGAGGAGGAGAATTTTGTTTACAGCGAGTTGTGGTGATCTGGAATGCGCTGCCTGAAAGGGCGGTGGAAGCAGATTCAACAGTAACTTTCAAAAGAGAACTGGATAAATATTTGAAGGGGGAAATTTTGCAGGGCTATGGGGAAGGAGCAGGGAAGTGGGATTAATTGGATCGCTCTTTCAGAGAGCCGGCACAGGCATGATGGGCCTCCTGGCCTCCTATTGTGCCATACGATTCCACGACTGTCAGTCTATTCCAACTGAGTGTATTCACCACTCTGTCGGACTACCTCCAATCGAATCTGCATTCAACGCAGTCAGTCTATTCCAATCAAGTCTGTACTCAGATTGCGATGCAGTAGTTGCTGTTTAGGGGTCACGTAGCTCATGCTCTTAGCTGCCAAGCGTTCCAAGTTCCCTTCAGCTTATTTTGCCAGTTATTTTTCCTGAACTAGTAGAAAAGTTTGACCTGAAGATAGGAACAGGGGGAGGCCATTCAGCCCCTCGAGTCTGTCCTTCTATTAGATCTTTGCTGATCTGTATCTCAACTCCATTTACCAGTCATTGGTCCATATCCCTGGATACCCTTACCCAACAAAAGTCCGTCGACCTCAGCCGGGAAAATTTCAACTGTCCCCCAGCATCCACATCCTTTTGGGAGAGTGTTCCAGATTTCCACTACCCAGTGTGAGAAAAAGTGGGTCCTGATTTCACTCCTGACTGGCTCTAATTTTAAGTTGCGCCCCTCATTCTGGATTCCCCCAACCAGAGAAAGTAGTTTCTCTGTATCTCGCTTATTGAATCCCTTTATCATTTTAAACACCTCGATTAGATCACCCCTCAACCTTCTAAATACAAGAGAAAATGAACTGCAAAACACACCCAGAAATGAGCAGGCCCTTTAACCGTGCAATTACCTTAAACATGAGCAACAAAGTACCTTCCTAGCACCATCTGTTGAGGCGTTGGCCCTGGCTGGTTTGCACGTCGCCCAATAACCACTGGGCTCTACCTTGCAATTGTCAGGGAGATAGTGGAGCACACAAACTAATCATCATGGTGAACAGCACGAGGAAGAAAACTGAACAGCTCCAGATCCTACCTGAATGTCTCAAGATGCAGAATCTTCAAGATATGATATTCAAGTACAGCATTACACAGACAGGGTACACCAAACACCGCAGGTTCCAGTTAGAGACAAGAGCATTTCAACATACGGTTAAAAATGAGCAAGATATATTTTCACACAACAGAGGACATATACGTGTGCACCAACAAGCCCGCACCATGAAAGCTGCCAGTAAGTTACTTCTATTGAAACAGCTTTAAAGAAAGGAGAATGGAACTTTACTCCACAGAAATTAAGTGAAGCCATTTCCTGTAAGGGAGTTTTGATGGGGGACACGGTGTACAGGAATCACACCGTGCCAGTAAGTGCCACAAGATTACAGACAACCCAACACTACCCACCCCATGAGTGTTGGGGAAGGCTGGCCAAACACTCTCACTTACGGGTGTGGTTTCATTTCGATGTAGTTCTTGGGGATGAAGCCATCTTTTCCATTCAGCTCAGCCTTGTACCAGTTCTGATCACACTCCTCGTTTAAAACCTGCAGAGATAACACACAAAGTGACAGGTTACACTAGGCAATGGACAGTTACACTGCAGTTTACAATACACTTTGCTTTATTTGAAATAAAGCTTCAGATTCTGGCCTGACTGAAGGGTCCCGATCCCAGGAACACACACGTAAAAATAGTCAGGACAAATCAGGCAGAAACTTTTCACCCAAAAGGTTATAAGTAATCTGTCGAAATGGACAGTATAAATGGGATCGGGGGTTTGGATTGAGGGACATACTGTGAAGGTGAGGCTGATCGGAGAGAGGGAAGTGTTGGCTAGGCTAATTCCTATTGCTAAAAACTTTTGTACTCTCCTGCGCTCAGTTATTTGTCTCTCTCGGATACACGATAGCCCGAGCTCGGGTGGGCAGCCTGCTCCAAGGCAATGTTGCTCTTTACTGGGGCAGGGGGTGCAGAAAGCGAGCATTTCTGGTAATGCTGGCCCTCAATAATCATTGCCCTAGATGTGCTGGAGGAACAGTATTGTTCAGAAACCGAAGCTCCGTTTGTTACGTTATGCCCTTATAATAAGCACCTTTCATGTCCTCAGGACGCCCCAAAGTGCTTCACAGCCAACAACGTCCTTGTTTTTGGAAGCGTAGTGACTGTTGCAATGCAGGGATGCCAACAAACACGACAGCCAATTTGCACACAGCAAGATTCCACAATGAGATAAATGACCAGATGCTCTGCTTTAGTGATGTCAGCCGAGGGATAAGTATCGGCCAGGACACCGGGAGGATGACCCGGCCAGGACACCGGGAGGATGACCCGGCCAGGACACCGGGAGGATGACCCGGCCAGGACACCGGGAGGATGACCCGGCCAGGACACCGGGAGGATGACCCGGCCAGGACACCGGGAGGATGACCCGGCCAGGACACCGGGAGGATGACCCGGCCAGGACACCGGGAGGATGACCCGGCCAGGACACCGGGAGGATGACCCGGCCAGGACACCGGGAGGATGACCCGGCCAGGACACCGGGAGGATGACCCGGCCAGGACACCGGGAGGATGACCCGGCCAGGACACCGGGAGGATGACCCGGCCAGGACACCGGGAGAATTACCCGGCCATGTTATGTCCACCCGATGGGGCCTCAGTTAAATGTCTCACCTGAGAGACGGCACCTGACAGTGCAGTACTGCACTGGAGTGTCAGCCTAGTTTATGGTGCTCAAGTCCTAAAGTGGGGCTTGAACCCACCACCTTCTGGCTCAGAAGCACGTGTTCTGCCACTGACCCAAAAGGTTATGAAGCTGGTTCACGCTTGGCCCATTGGCCATGCAAACACAGGGCCTGGATCCATTACCCTGGCACAGCTCCCTTCCACCCACTCTCGTATCAAAGCCACAAGTAAAAAAGATGTCTGTGTATGCATTCGCAGAGTTATCTATTTTTTTTTTTTTTTTTTTTTTGAGTCCCACTTGTAGTGCAGCGCTATGGTTTCACGACATCTACTTTAAAAATCCAGGCCAGGTGGGCAGGTCAGGATACCAGCACCAGATCAACACAGAAAATTCAATCGGAGGAGTGAAGAGCGAGCTCTTCAGTTAATTCTCCTAGTGTCCTGGAGCCACCGACTCTTTCTGGGGACGGTTTCTCAGGTGCTGTACTCCAAGTGGTCAGTGTTATAAATCTCATCATTCATCAAGAAACTACTCGTGAAATAACGCTGGACGGTCAGCTGGTGGCGCCGTCCAAGGAGTATAAATACTCGGGCGTGGGCCCAGCTTGTCAGGGACATTTTGTAAGACGAGGAACTAGTGAAGTACAACTAGACCTCCATGTTCTGAAACAAGTTGATTAAAGCCTTGCTTTATGCTCAAACCAAGTGTGTGGTGAGTTTTATTACGTCAATCAGTCCCTATGCGAGGACCAAGGCAGTGAGTGCTGACAGGCTATTCACCCATTGAGGGGGGGGGCGGGGGGGGGGAATCAGCTCCAATTCACATCCTCACCCAATGCCCATTTTCCAGCAAGTCTCTTTGGATTGCGATCAAGCACGTGGGATCCTGGCTGACTTCCTAGCCCAGGGTGGCAGAGGCTAACTGCTGTGCCTGTGCTGCTGCCCGAGCTGATATTGGCCAACTCAGTACAGACAAGGGGTGAATTTCAGCCTGTCTACATATGGCTCAGTTCCTTACTAGAACTTGCACTTACTAACAAGCCATGGAGAGCTGCTGTCTTGGATTTCTGAAGTATGCAGAACACTGAACGCCTATCTGTAATGTTCCGTTTTAATTTTAAAAAACATCAAACTGTCATGGATTTTGATCGAGTGCGATTAAATTTTCTCAAATTGCTGGAAACACTATCCATTCAGTAACCGCAATGTTCACTCAAATCCAAGGCACAGTCACTCAACATTTCTTTACAAGAGTTTTTTTTGCGTCACAGATCTCCACAGCAGACACTGCGACTGTTCACCTCGCTTCAGGTTTAGCTCCGATTTATAACGGGCAAGTTCACCTGACTTTTTAACTGCTGTCCGTCATTCAAAGAGTACGTAGGTAGGCAGTGCAGTAGGAAAATGACTTGTAAATAGAGTAAAGGGACTGTGATCCAGTGGGTTAACCTGTCCTTTCACCACATTTGTGTTTCAATCTAGTTGACGCGTCTCCGGGTCTCTGATAGGATCACTGGGCTGCACTTGTGAGCTAGATGGGTGTCGGAACTTTACATGAAAGCGGTCTGGATAATTCCAACTCTGGTGCTGGTGGACATGATCCCAGAGCACGACCCCGCAACCCCCACCCTGCAATTTCAATTGGAGAGGCCATAGAACAGCTAGGGTGGGAACTGAAGATGCTGGACTTGTGCCTCGGAGATGTTTTGAGGTGACAAATGAGGCTCGGTGTCGGGGAAGAGCAGGGGGAGCTTTGTGAGACTTCACGAGTGCTTGGTATCAACCCGTAAACAATAAAAGCCTCCAAAATTTTCATTCCCAGGCATCAACATCCCTCCCTTAAGGGGGTGAACAAGCTATTAAAAAGGTACATGTCATCTGTCCACAGGCACTCACTCACTACACTGCTGTCAGCGTGTGCAACACGATTGAACAACAAAAACCTTCCAGCAACAAGCCGTGTGGGTATTTTTCCAGTCAGTTATTTTTAAATCGATGTTTGAAGCCAAGACTGGGGCCGGGGGGTGGGGGTGGTGGAGAGAAGAGGGGGTGACAGGGTGGCACCTCCCTTAAAGCTGTACTGCAAACATTTGTTCACTAGTTTATCGCCCCTATGTAATCCCCCTGTTCTCACACATAGCCCCATCTAATCATTACAATCCAGAGTGGGATGTTAAAAGACCTGTCAGAATACCAGAACAAAATGTTTTACTGCTAGAGGCTATGGAGGTGGAGACTATCATTTAAAAGGGATGCGGGTAAGTTTCTTGAAAGGAATATAAAAGGATACGGGGAAAGGGCAGCAAAATGGGCTGAGAGTAGACAGCTCCAGTTGAAGAGCTAGCACAGGCACGGGTGCATGGGGCCGAATGGCCTCTTTCTGCGCTGCAAATTCTACGATTCCAACATCTCCAACAAGCCTTGAGGCTAGAGTTTGATCCCATTTTACAGATAAATAGCTGGCAATAGTTGCTACTAACTTGGAGCAGTGTCCTCTCACCGAACCCATTGTCAGCTCGAGGTCACCAGTTCGAGGTCACAGCACTGCAGATACATTTGGAATCAATTTCACGTCTGAATTTTTTTTTTAATAACTTATTGCCTCCACCTCTTATGGGCAGGCATAGCAGGATACTATCCCAGTGACCAGCAGCCCTCTCATGCCTCATCCTAGTTGCCATTCATCGGGACAGTATAGGTTACTCAACCAAGGGTGTATCGCAGACTGGCCTGGCCTTCCTTCTTCAGCAGGTGCATAGCTGCACTTCTCGGCAGGAGTCAGCAGCCAGCAATCAGGTGCATGAACCCAAAACTCCCCACCCTCAACGCTTGAAGCCACCAGCGGCACATATTCAATCACCACAGTGCACAATAAATCTTCAACTTCGTAGAGGCATTAGAGCCAGAGCCGTTTCATTTGAAGGCTGACACAGAGTTGTGGTTTTGATACGAGACCGTCAGCGGAAGCCTGCATTCTCATATCTGCTTCATCGGTGGCTGTAACATTATCTTCACTCCTACTTAGGCACACAGCCCATCCCAAGTGGGGCTGGTGACAGCCATCTCCCACACACAAACCATTTTGAAACTGAACCCCTTGAACGACTGAAATCAGCAAGCTTAACCCCTCCTCCGCACATGTTCCTCCGCTGCCACTCCCACTCCCAAGGTGAACAAGATATTAGGCTCCGCTGCCAGGAGTCCAGCAACAAAGCTCCATTTATACTGGTTTAGATGAAGGTCACATTTGAAACATCAGACTATCTCTGCGGTTCTGATGCTGACCATGCCGCAGTGTTTTATTCTAGATTACCAGTGTTTCATGTTCCTATTTATTTCTATTTACAGTAGCAGGGAAAGAGACATCGAGGAAACTAGAAACAAGCTTTGGGTTCCGGTGGAGCTCAGTTAGTGCCAAGGGATCTTTCACATCTACTCGAGCAAGTAGACATGGCTTGTTTAACCCAGAGTTATAGACAAACCGGTCAGTACTGTACCCCAGTGTAATACAGCCACAGACCTGTACCCACCAGTACTATACCCCAGTGTTCTACAGTGACAGACCTGTACCCACCAGTACTGTACCCGTGTTCTACAGTGACAGACCTGTACCCACCAGTACTGTACCCGTGTTCTACAGTGACAGACCTGTACCCACCAGTACTGTACCCGTGTTCTACAGTGACAGACCTGTACCCACCAGTACTGTACCCATGTTATACAGCGACAGACCTGTACCCACCAGTACTCTACCCCAGTGATATACAGTGACAGACCTGTACCCACCAGTACTGTACCCATGTTATACAGCGACAGACCTGTACCCACCAGTACTCTACCCCAGTGATATACAGTGACAGACCTGTGCCCACCAGTACTCTACCCCAGTGATATACAGTGACAGACCTGTGCCCACCAGTACTGTACCCCAGTGTTACCGTGACAGACCTGTAGCCCACCAGTACTCAAAGTCAGAGTTATACAGCACAGAAAGAGGCCCTTCGGGCCATTGTGTCCATGCCGGCCATCAAGCCCTGTCTATTCTAATCCCATTTTCCAGCACTTGGTCCGTAGCCTTGTATGCTATGGCGTTACAAGTGCTCATCTAAATGCTTCTTGAAGGTTGAGGGTTCCTGCCTCTACCACCCTTTCAGGCAGTGAGTTCCAGAATCCAACCACCGTCTGGGTGAAAAAGATTTTCCTCAAATCCCCTCACCTTGAAACTACACCCCCTGGTTATTGACCCCTCTACTAAGGGGAAAAGTTCCTTTCTATCTACCCTATCTATGGCCCTCAAAATTTTGTACACCTCAATCAGGTCCCCCCTCAGCCTTCTCTGCTCTAAGGAAAACAACCCCAGCCTGTCCAATCTCTTTTCATAGCTGAAGCGCTCCAGCCCAGGTAACATCCTGGTGAATCTCCTCTGCACCCTCTCCAACGCAATCACACCCTTCCTATAGTGTGGCGACCAGAACTGCACACAGTATTCCAGCTGTGGCCTAACTAGCGTTTTGTACAGCTCCATCATAACCTCCCTGCTCTTATATTCTCTGCCTCGGCTAATGAAGGCAAGTATCCCATCTGCCTTTTTAACCACCTTATCTACCTGTCCTGCTGCCTTCAGGGATCTATGTAAATGCACACCAAGGTCCCTCTGATCCTCTGTCCTTCCTAGGGTCCTACCATTCATTGTGTATTCCCTTGCCTTGTTAGTCCTCCCAAAATGCATCACCTCACACTTTTCAGGGTTAAAATCCATTTGCCATTGTTCTGCTCATCTAACCAACCTGTCTATATTGTCCTGTAGCCTGAGGCTTCCCTCCTCACTATTTACCACTCCACCAATTTTCGTGTCATCTGCGAACTTACTGATCATACCTCCTACATTCATATCTAAATCATTAATGTACACTACAAACAGCAAAGGACCCAGCATCGATCCCTGCGGTACACCACTGGACACAGGCTTCTAGTCACAAAAACAACCTTCGACCATCACCCTCTGCCTCCTGCCACTAAGCCAATTTTGGATCCAATGTGCCAAATTGCCCTGGATCCCGTGGAATCTTACCTTCTTGACCAGTCGCCCATGCGGGACTTTGTCAAAAGCCTTACTGAAGTCCATGTAGACTAGATCAACTGCACTACCCTCATCCACACATCTAGTCACCCCCTCGAAAAATTCAATCAAATTGGTTAGACATGATCGCCCTCTGACAAAGCCATGCTGACTATCCTTGATTAATTCTCGCCTCTTCAAGTGGAGACTAATTCTGTCCCTCAGAATTTTTTCCAATAATTTCCCTACCACTGATGTTAGGCTCACTGGCCTGTAATTCCCTGGTTTATTCCTACTACCCTTCTTGAATAATGGTACTATGTTAGCTGTCCTCCAGTCCTCTGGCACCTCCCGTGGCCAGAGAGGTTCTGAAAAATTGTGTTAGAGCCCCTGCAATCTCCTCCCTTGCCTCACACAGCAGCCTGGGATACATCTCGTCTGGGCCTGGGGATTTATCCACTTTTAAGCCCGCTAAAACCGCTCGTACCTCCTCCCTCTCAATACTAATTTGTTCAAGTATATCACAATCCCCCTGCCTGATTTCTATGCCTACATCGTCCTTCTCCATAGTGAACACAGATGCAAAATATTCATTTAAAACCTCACCTGCATCTTCCGGCTCTACACACAGATTGCCATTTTGGTCCCTAATGGGCCCTACTCTTTCCCTGGTTATCCTCTTGCCCTTAATATACTTATAAAACACCTTGGGATTTTCCTTTATTTTGCCTGCCAGTGCTTTTTCGCTCTCCTAATTTCTTTAAGTACCCCCCCTGCACTTTCTATACCCCTCTAGGGCTTCCACTGTTTTTAGTCCATTGTATCTGCCAAAAGCCTCCCTTTTTTTCCTAATCCATTCTTGTATATCCCTTGACATCCAGATTCCCTGGGCTTGTTGGTCCCACCCTTGACCTTTACGGGAACATGTTGCCATTGTACTCTCTCTATTTCCTTTCTGAAAGACTCCCACCGCTCTGATGTGGATTTTCCTACAAGTAGCTGATCCCAGTCCACTTTGGCCAGATCCTGCCTTATCATATTAAAATCGGCCTTCCCCCAATTTAGAACCTTTATTTCTGGTCCATCTTTGTCCTTTTCCATGACTACCTTAAATCTCACCAAATTATGGTCACGGTCACCAAAATGCTCTCCTGACACTTCTACCACTTGCCCGGCTACATTCCCTAGAATTAGGTCCAGTACTGCCCCCTCTCTTGTAGGACTTTCTACATGCTGGCTCAAAAAGCTCTCCTGGATGCACTTTAAGAACTCTGCACCCTCTAAGCCTTTCACACTCTGACTATCCCAGTTAATATTGGGGAAGTTGAAATCTCCTACTATTATTACCCTATTATTTCTACACTTCTCTGAGATTTGCCTACATATCTGTTCCTCTATCTCCTCCCGACTGTTTGGGGGCCTATAGTACACTCCCAGCAAAGTGCTTGCCCCCTTTTTGTTTTTAAGTTCTCCCCATATGGCCTCATTAGAGGAACCTGCTAAGATATCATCCCTCCTTACAGCAGCAATTGACTCCTTGATTAATATTGCGACACCCCTCCTCTTTTACAACCCCCCACCCCCCCTCTGTCTCGCCTGAAGATTCTATACCCCGGAATATTGAGCTGCCTGTCCTGCCCCTCCCTCAACCATGTCTCTGTGATAGCAACAATACCATACTCCCATGTGTTCATCAACACCTTCAATTCATCTGCCTTACTCGCAAGACTCCTTGCATTAAAATAAATGCCATCCAGCCTTGCCATACTCCCTTGTGCCGTTACATATTTGTTCTGCCTTTCAGGCTGACTTGTTTTTTTCTCTATATGCGGCTGTGCATCACCCCCTACTATAGCTCCACTCTGTATCCCATCCCCCTGCCAAGTTAGCTTAAATCCCCCCAACAGCACTAGCAAACCTCCCTGCAAGGATGTTGGTCCCATTCCGGTTCAGGTGCAACTGTACTGTATCCAATGTGTTAGTGACAGACCTGTACCCACCACTACTGCACCCCAGTATTATACAGCTACAGACCTGTACCCACCAGTACTGTACCCCAGTGTTATACAGTGACAGACCTGTACCCACCAGTACTGTACCCCAGTGTTATACAGTGACAGACCTGTACCCACCAGTACTGTACCCCAGTGTTATACAGTGACAGACCTGTACCCACCACTACTGTACCCGTGTTATACACTGACAGACCTTTACCCACCAGTACTGTACCCCAGTGTTATACAGTGACAGACCTGTACCCACCAGTACTGTACCCCAGTGTTATACAGTGACAGACCTGTACCCACCAGTACTGTACCCGTTATACAGTGACAGACCTGCACCCACCATTACTGTACCCCAGCGTTAGAGACAGACCAGTACTGTACCCCAGTGTTATACACTGAGACCTGTCCCCACCAGTACTGTACCCCAGTATTAGAGACAGACCTGTACCCACCAGTACTGTACCCCAGTATTAGAGACAGACCTGTACCCACCAGTACTGTACCCCAGTGTTATACAGTGACAGACATGTACCCACCAGTGCTGTACCCCAGTGTTATACAGTGACAGACATGTACCCACCAGTGCTGTACCCCAGTGTTATACAGCGACAGACCTGGACCCACCAGTACTGTACCCGTGTTATACAGCGACAGACCTGTACCCACCAGTACTGTACCCGTGTTATACAGTGACAGACCTGTACCCACCAGTACTGTACCCGTGTTATACAGTGACAGACCTGTACCCACCAGTACTGTACCCGTGTTATACAGTGACAGACCTGGACCCACCAGTACTGTACCCGTGTTATACAGTGACAGACCTGGACCCACCAGTACTGTACCCGTGTTATACAGCGACAGACCTGTACCCACCAGTACTGTACCAGTGTTATACAGTGACAGACCTGGACCCACCAATGGTGCAGCCTGGTTTTATATAAGTTAACATTTGACAGAAAACCAAGATTTGGAAAGAGCACAATTTGGAATTGTACGGTTGGGTAACTGAGTTGAAGTGCTCATCTGGCAATTTCACAGGCACCGTGTCATACTTTTAACTGGCATCCTAGTGACAGCTCTGCTGATGCTCAGCTCTGGGCTGAATGCACTTTTCTCTGGCTCTTTCATCCCACTTATAACTGCGTCTTCCCCAAATTCAGCAGCTCTGTGACTGTTGCAGCAGCTCTTGCCCAGGGCAGGAAACCTTTATGCAAATTATTGTGAATGGGAGTCCTGACCCACGCTCAGTGCACAGCACTCGGCTGTACGTTAAAATTTAGGAGCCCAATAGAACACCCATGAATCCAGAGTTGCCCTACACACAAATAGTGCAATTCTGAGCGGACAGGGTTCACCTGCAGTGCAATCGTTGGGTTTCCTGCAACACAGGCTTTGCGGTTATCTGTAAAACCAAACCTGGCGACACCACCATGCATATCCTCACTGCTTCCATCTAAGAGGCCAGCTCAGGCATTGCAACTTGAGATTTGTGTTTGAAATGGCATTGTGCTTAAACATCTGAACTGTATCCCGTGGGACAGTCCAAATGAAGCATACTTTAAGCAAAACCAGGTTACGTGCACACAATCCAAGTTTCTCATTATGACCAAAAAATGGTACCGCTCTGGGGAAACTTCCCGAGGACCGTCATCGCCACTCTGATCAGCAAGCAGTACACATCAGACAGGCAACATCCCAAAATTAAACAGTCTAGACGCAAGGTTAGCTCTATCTATTCATATTTCCCAGTATTGCGAAGGTCTCAACAGTAACTTGCATTTATATAGAGCCTTTAATGTAGTAAAATGTCTAAAGGCACGTCACAGGAGCGTTATCAGACAAAGGCTGATAAGTGGCAGGTAACATTCGTGCCAGGCAATGACTATCTCCAACAAGCGAGAGTCTAAACACCGCCCCTTGACATTCAATGGCATTACCATCACCGAATCCCCCATCAACATCCTGGGGGGTCACCATTGACCAGAAACTTAGCTGGACCAGCCACATAAATACTGTGGCAACAAGAGCAGGTCAGAGGCTGGGTATTCTGCAGCGACTGTCTCACTGCCTGACTCCCCAAAGCCTTTCCACCATCTACAAGGCACAAGTAAGGAGTGTGATGGAATACTCTCCACTTACCTGGATGAACGCAGCTCCAACACTCAAGGAGCTCGACACCATCCAGTACAAAGCAGCCCGCATGATTGGCACCCCATCCACCACCTTAAACATTCACTCCCTCCACGCACTGTGGCTGCAGCGTACACCATCTACAAGATGCACTGCAGCAACTCGCCAAGGCTTCTTCGGCAGCACCTCCCAAACCCGCGACCTCTTCCACCTAGAAGGACAAGGGCAGCAGGCACCTGGGAACACCACCGCCTCCAAGTTCCCCTCCAAGTCACACACCATCCTGACTTAGAAGTATATCGCCGACCCTTCATCGTCGCTGGGTCAAAATCCTGGAACTCCCTCCCTAACAGCACTGTGAGAGTATCTTCACCACACGGACTGCAGCGGTTCACCACCACCTTCTCAAGGGCAACTAGGGATGGGCAATAAATGTTGGCCTTGCCAGCAACGCCCACATCCCATAAAAAAAACCAAATAAAATAAAAATATTGACAGAGTCAAAGAAGGAGATATTAGGTTGCCAATGGTGGAGTGAAGGAACTGGGGGATGGGCAAGAGGCCATGGAGGAACGCAGAGATCTTGGAAGGGTGTAGGGCTGGAGGAAGTTAGAGATAGGGAAAGGCAAGGCTATGGAGGGATTTGAGTATTTTAAAATTGAAGTGCTCGATGACTGGGAGTCAATGTCGGTCAGGAATCACAGGGGTGAACAGGCCTTGGTGCGAGTCAGGATACGGGCAGCAGAGTTTTGGACGAGCGCAAGGAGGGTGGAAGATGAGAGAACAGCCAGCAGAACATTGTAATAGTCAAGTCTAGAGGTAACAAAAGCATGGATGAGGGCTCCAGCAGCAGATGGGCTGAGGAGGCGGCGGCGACGTGCGATATTACGGAGGTGGAAGCAGGTGGTCTTAGTAATGGAGAGGATATGGAGGCGGAAGCTTAGCTCAGGGTCAAATCAAACGCTGAGGATGCAAACAGTTTGGTTCAGCCTGAGACAGTCGCTGGGGAGCGTGATGGAATGGAGTTTATGATGGGGACCAAAGACAATGGTTTTGGTCTTTCCAATGTTTAATGGGAGGAAATTTTGGCAAATCCAGCACTGGATGTCGCACAAGTTTGACAACACAGAGGCAGAGGAAGGCGCGAGAGAGAGAGACAGGTGGCGGTGAGGTAGAGCTGGGCGTCAACCACCGTCAACGGATATGATATAATTGGGATTACGGAGACATGGTTCCAGGGTGACCAAGACTGGGAATTCAACATCCAGGGGTATTCAATATTCAGGAAGGACAGGAAAAAAGGAAAAGGAGGTGGGGTAGCATTGCTGGTTAAAGAGGAGATTAACATAATAGTAAGGAAGGATATTAGCTCTGATGATGTGGAATCTGTATGGGCACAGCGGAGAAATACCAAGGGGCAGAAAACGTTAGTAGGAGTTGTATACAGACCCCCAAACAGTAATGCTGAGGTTGGGGATGGCGTTAAACGGGAAATTAGAGACACGTGCATTAAGGGCACAGCAGTTATCATGGGTGACTTTAATCTACATATAGATTGGGCTAACCAAATTAGTAACAATACTGTGGAGGAGGAATTCCTAGAGTGTATACGGGATGGTTTCCTGGACCAATATGTCGAGGAACCAACTAAAGATCAGGCCATCTTAGACTGGGTATTATGTAATGAGAAAGTATTAATTAGCAATCTTGTGCGAGGCCCCTTGGGGAGGAGCGATCATAATATGATCGAATTCTTCATTAAAATGGAGAGTGAAGTAGTTGACTCAGACACTAGGGTCCTGAATTTAAATAAAGGAAACTACGATGGTATGAGGCACGAGTTCGCTAGGATGGATTGGGGAACGTTACTTAAAGGGTTGACAGTGGATAGGCAATGGCAAACATTTAAAGGTTGCATGGATGAACTACAGAATTTGTTCATCCCTGTTTGGCATAAAAATAAAACAAAAAAGGTGACTCAACCGTGGCTAACCAGGGAAATTAGGGATAGCATAAGATCCAAGGAGAGGACATATAATTTGGCCAGAAAAAGCAGCAAATCTGAGGATTGGGAGCAGTTTAGGATTCAGCAAAGGAGGACAAAGGGATTAATTAAGAGGGGGCAAATAGATTATGAGAGTAAGCTTGCAGGGAACATAAAAACTGACTGTAAAAGCTTCTATAGATATGTGAAGAGAAAAAGATTGGTGAAGTCAAGCGTAGGTCCCTTGCAGTCAGAATCAAGGGAATTTATAATGGGGAACAAAGAAATGGCAGACCAATTAAATACATACTTTGGTTCTGTCTTCACAGAGGAGGACACATAACCTCCCAGAGATGTCAGGGAACATAGGGTCTAATGAGAGGGAGGAATTGAGTGAAATCAGTATTTGTAGGGAAATGGTGTTAGGGAAATTGACGGGATTGAAGGCCGATAAATCCCCAGGGCCTGATAATCTACATCCTAGGGTACTTAAGGAAGTGGCACTAGAAATAGTAGATGCATTGATGGTCATCTTCCAAAATTCGATCGACTCTGGAACAGTTCCCATGGATTGGAGGATAGCTAATGTAACCCCACTATTTAAAAAGGGTGGTAGAGAGAAAACGGGGAATTATAGATCGGTAAGCCTGACATCGGTAGTGGGGAAAATGCTAGAGTCCATTATAAGAGATGTTATAGCAGAGCACTTGGAAAACAGTGACAGGATCGGATAAAGTCAACATGGATTTACAAAAAGGTAAATCATGCTTGACTAATCTACTGGAATTTTTTGAGGATGTAACTGGTAGAATAGATAAGGGAGAACCAGTGGATGTGGGGTATTTGGACTTTCAGAAGGCTTTCGATAAGGTCCCGCATAAGAGATTAGCGTGTAAAGTTAAAGCACATGGGATTGGGGGTAAGGTACTGTCTTGGATAGAGAACTGGTTGGCAGACAGGAAGCAAAGAGTTGGAATAAACGGGTCTTTTTCTGAGTGGCAAGCAGTGACTAGTGCTAGGACCCCAGCTATTCACAATACAGGAAACTTTCTGGTATCCGGCACTGATGGGACCGAGCTGGTGCCGTTAGATCAAAACTGCTGTATAAACCAGCGCTAATGTTAAAACAGAGCTTTTCAGGTCCGTGTGAATCAACAAACCCTGTTAAACAGTCGGCTGCAGCTGCAAGCGTCTCTAACTGAAGCTGTTGCTTAGCTACAGGCCTTGCAGAGCCTGACTGGGAAAAAAAAAGCAACAAGTAAATAAACTTACAAAAAACGGCTCTTGAATTTTGGTGGTAAATAGGACTTTTAACCTCTGGTTAAACGAAAAAGTTTATATATATATATATGAGCTAGACGAGGGAACTAGATGTAATATCTCCAAGTTTGCAGACGACACAAAGATGGGTGGGCGTGTGTGCTGTGAGGAGGATAGAGAGAAATTCCAGTACGATTTGGACAGGTTGGGTGATTATACTGCATTTGCCATGCATCTGCCCAATGTGGATAAATGCGAGGTTATCCACTTCGGTGGTAAAAACAGGAAGACAGATTATTATCTGAACGGCAATAGATTGGGAAAAGGGGAAGTGCAACGAGACCTGGGTGTCCTTGTGCACCAGTCGCTGAAGGTAAGCATGCAGGTGCAGCAGGCGGTTAAGAAGGCAAATGGTATGTTGGCCTTCATAGCGAGGGGATTTGAGTACAGGAGCAAGGATGTCTTGCTGCAGTTGTACAGGGCCTTGGTGAGACCACACCTTGAGTATTGTGCGCAGTTTTGGTCGCCTTATCTGAGGAAGGATGTTCTTGCCATGGAGAGAGTGCAGCGAAGATTCACCAGACTGATACCTGGGATGGCAGGAATGACGTATGAGAGATTGGGTCGATTAGGCTTATATTCGCTAGAGTTTAGAAGAATGAGAGGGGATCTCATTGAAACTTATAAAATTCTAACAGGACTAGACAGACTAGATGCAGGAAGTGTTCCCGACAGCGGGGTAGTCCAGAACCAGGGGTCACAGTCTAAGCCATTTCGGACTGAGATGAGGAGGAATTTCTTCACCCAAAGAGTGGTGAACCTGTGGAATTCTCTGCCACACAGGGCAACTGAGTCCAATTCATTAAATATATTCAAGAAGGAGTTGGATATATTTCTTGAGGCTAAAGGGATCAAAGGATATGGGGAGAAAGCAGGGACAGGGTACTGAATTTGGATGATCAGCCATGATCTCATTAAATGGTGGAGTGGGCTCGAGGGGCTGAATGGCCTACTCCTGCTCCTATCTTCTAGGTTTCTATGTTTCTATGTAACCTGACGTCATGTTTTCGGATGATGTTGCCGAGGGGCAGCAAGTATACGAGAAATACCAGCTCGGTATCTACCCAAGTACTGAACAAACCATGTCTAATGGAAGTGAAGGAGCTTCACCGCATTCTTCTTATTCAAGTTCCACCTGTCCACACATGGCAATACCAACAGCTTGTAGTTTAAGGTTCATGGTCAGGTTCTTCGCTCTATTTTCCAATGCTCCATCTTAAAGGACAACTGATGTCACACAGCTTCAGCTCTTGTTCAAGTACAACACTAAACCCAATCTGACATAGGAACAACCACCTGGGGACAAGGGTGGGGAAGGAGATGAGAGACACCCATCTGTTCCACTTCAGAGACTTGAGCATGCAATTCAGGCCGACGCTCCAGTGCAGCACTGAGGGAGTGCTACACTGTCAGTGATGTCGTCTTTTGGATGAGATGTTAAACCGAAACCCCGTCTGTCCTCTCAGGCGAACGTAGTGGATCCCATGGCACTATTTTGAAGAGGAGCAGGGATGTTCGTCCCAGAGTCCTGGCCACTATTTATCCCTCAACCAACAACATAAACAGAGTATCTTGTTATTATCACACTGCCGTTTGTGGCAGCTTGCTGTGCGCAAATTGGCTGCCGTGTTTCCTACATTACAACAGTGACTGCACTTCAAAAATAAAAAAAGTACTTCATTGGCTGTAAAGTGCTTTGGAACATCCTGAGGTCGTGAAAGACGCTATATAAATGCAAGTCTTCTTTTCTTCAACAACATTTTTACTTCTTTATTCACATGCTCCAAATACTGGAACTGCCCTAACGGTTGCCACAACTGTACGTGTGGATGCACCTCTGAACGGTTAAATCAAACCGGGGAATGAGAGATTGAGAGAATACAAATACGAGAAAGGGCAAAGCAGATACTGACATGGTCCACAGAGACAGACAGCCCCGTGGGGCTCCAGCACAACACCGAGGGTAGAAGGAGCGGTGGTAACTTGGTGAAGGAAGACAGCTCATCAAATTGAAGTCAAATTAATAGACACAGACTTTCAAACTGCTGTGCAAAGGTTACTGCAAAATAAATCTGACAAATTTAAACAAGTTATATATACAGGAAGCAAAAAACAAACATGACAACCAGCAGGTGCAGCTCAAACATACGATCGACAGTACCCTGTAGTGAACTACACACTGCCAGAACAAGCCAGGAGTGGAATATTACCAGAGCCATGGTGATGTAAATAGACTACTGAGCACTTGGTTTGAGTTTAAAACAAGGCTTTAATCAACTGTTTCACAAACATGAGATTCTAGTTACATCACTAGTTCCTGGTTACAGAAACATCCTGAGCAAGCTGGGCCCACGCCCGAGTATTTATACTCCTTGGACGGCGCCACCAGCTGGCCGCCCAGTGTTACTTCATGAGTCATGATAAGATTCATGACACCTGGCATCTGCAACCTTTTCGAAGTGATAAGCTGTTAGCATTCCATTTAATAGTCGAATCTCTGATAAAACACTGCCCTGACAGCACCAGAGCAGAGAGCGGCAATAGTTGAGATATGGAGAATCTCTTTCCCACCACCAGTAACCCTTCCCAGATAACTTCCAGGTACAGTTTAAACACTGAGAAAACATAAAATCTGGTTCATTTTTCCTGACACTTGATCAATGTGAATCTAAGTCACCAAGGTATCTTGGCCAATGCATGACCCTTTGTGCATCTACACTAGTGAGCGACCGAATAATGCAAACCCACCGATTCCTAAGCTTCAAACGAAGCTGCTTGCCTGGCGCGGTTTACTGGTAAACACTTCAGGATGGTCACATTGTTGTGTTTATCTGTAAACATCGGTGATTATAGAGATACCAGTATCGGTCACTTCCGAACGGTTTGGATGGGATTTGACACGGGAGCGCATATTACTGCGACATCCAGGAGGAAGGCACGACATTCTTCCAGCAGAGGGGCTGGAAACCAGCCCACTGGGGGTGCGAGGAAAGTCATTTTGGAAAAGTAGAAAATTCAATATGTACAAGTTTTCCACGATTTAAGTGCTGCTCTTGGTCAACCACGGAAAATAGCAGGTGTCAAAATATTTCAAACCCCCCCCCCCCCCCCCCCCAAATATTGTGTATAAAAGCTACAGCAGAGTCTCACCCCGACAGCAAGTGAGTAACTAGTGAGTAAGATAGCAAAATACTGCGGATGCTGGAAATTTGAAATAACAACAGAAAATGCTGGAAAAACTCAGCAGGCCAGGCAACATCCGTGGCGAGAGAAACAGAGTTAACGTTTCAGGTCGAAACCCGTCGTCAGGACTGAAAAAACACAGGAAATGAAACAGATTAAAAGGCCAGTTTGGGGGCTGGGAAATGGGGATGAAAACAAAAGAGAAGTGAAGAGACATTAAGAGGTATTCAAAACCAGACGAGATGGTGACAGGACTAGTGGAGACAAAAGACGGCTCTAGATGAGGTGTGAAATGCGCTGGCAGAATGGGAGACAGCTGCCATGTGGGAGAGAAAAAAGGTGTGGATAAAAAATATGTAAAAATGTAATGGGGGCCGAGGTTATGATCTGAAATTGTTGAACTTTATATCAAGTCCGGAAGGCT
Source organism: Somniosus microcephalus (assembly GCF_052327205.1). Classification (NCBI taxonomy): domain Eukaryota; kingdom Metazoa; phylum Chordata; class Chondrichthyes; order Squaliformes; family Somniosidae; genus Somniosus; species Somniosus microcephalus. Next base: position 16,985,000 of record NC_141007.1, read on the forward strand.
AGTGAGTAACCCTGTCATTCAATCAGCTGGGGAAAGATTGGGTTACTGCTACGCTAAACTAGAAATGCTCCCTTAAATGTGGGCAACAAGCTGCTAAATAGTTTTTTTTTTTATAAAGTTAAAATTATAAAGGACAGTCAGATAGGTGGACTAGAGAAAACCTTGAATGCAGGGAATAACTGGTCAGATTAATGGACAGAAAACTGTGGCAGAGCGTGGAGCTCTGCACCAGGAGCACTGAAGATGAAAATGTAGTGCAGAGTTACAACCCGACCAAGTTGGAGCTCCATTCTGGGGACAGGAAGATCTCTTATTGACAACCTGCGTTTCCCAGAGCAAGTCCAGTAAGAGTTGCACTGAAGGCACTATATGAATGCAAGTTGTTGTTGCAGATGACCACACTGCAGGCAGTGCCCAGAGGCGCAGCCCGACACTATTTTTATTTCTCACACCAGGGAAATTCCCTCCACAGCCATCTTCAGATATCGGGGAAAGCTGCCTGATCTGGGTGGAATTCTGGAGAGGCTCTGCGCTGTTCCCACTGGGAGCTGGGTTGCTGCTGAGCAAATCCGCTTTACTTAAAATGCCGTGCATTTATACAACGCCGTTAGCCTGGCAAAAACGTCCCGAAGCACTTCACAGGAGTGCAATCGGACAAAACAACCGACACCAATCAAAGGAGGAGATATTAGGACAGGTGATCAAAAGTTTAGTCAGAGGTAGCTTTTAAGGAAGAGAGGTGGAGAGGTTTATGGAGGGAACCCCAGAATTTAAGGCCTAGATGTCTAAAGACATGGCCGCCAATGGGGGGGCGGGCAAAGGAAGTCGGGGAAAAAGAATGCCCACCTTGGGAGCTCAGGTTTCAATGCAGCCCACAACAAGGGAATGAAAGGACAGAGTTCCAACCCACTGCACCACCCAAAAGCGAGATAGAAAATAACTGGGAAGATAAAGGTTTTAAATGCACTGAAGGCAAGCATTTCAATTCCCTCTAATGTTGCATGACGCAGCAGCAGAGCCTCGCCGTGAAGGCTCGCAGTGACTGCACTATTTATATAAAAATGCAAATGTATTCTACGCGAGTGCTTTTCATGTTAATCGTCCTGTCCCGGGGGCCCGTCCCAGTCAAATGCAAAACCAAGAAAAACTTTCCTTTACGATCATTAAGTCGTCAGCCAGAGCTCCGTGGTAAGTGCGTCTGACATTATCAGCCCAGTCAGCCAGTTTACAGCACTGTGCACAATCCAATGCCAGTTACAGCAGTCCTGGCACAAACATACTACAGGAAACTCTCGTTTAAACGGCACCTAAATATCCAGAATTCTCTATTAACTAGCAAAATTCATACTCCGAAAACACCACCTCAATAACCGGCAATGTTGCCGAGTCCGAGTCTCCCGCGGTGGCCGAGTTAGTCAGTGGGGGTAGTTCTCCAAACTGCCACTACTTGGCTTCTTGGCGCTGTCGGAAGTCGGAACACCTCAATCCCCCTGTAACAGGAGTCTGACTCTCCCGCGCTGCCGGTAGTCTCTTCTGATCCGCCATTTTACAGGGGTACTGTGTGTCTCCCACGCTGCTGGTAGTCACTGCATTGCATTACCCTCAACTGGCAGTACTGTACTTAATCAAGCATCTTCCACCATCCATTTAACACAACATTCTGTAGGTGAGTACCCAATTACTGTATACTGCACATTTCGATTTTTTAATTTTTCTTAGCCTCGGTAGATAACCCTCCCAGTCATCCGGAATTTTTGATCAACCAGCAACATGCCGGTCCCGTCGGTGCCAGATACCAAAGAGTTTCCTGTACAACAAACCCTGCATGGACTCCTTGCTCTCCCCTCCCCCGCGGGGCCTGCACGGGGTTAGTAGAGTTCGGAGGCTGCCCGCCTCCTGCTTGACTGCTCAGATTATACACTGCCCGTGCTGAAAACAGACAGCAGCGACGCAGCATTCCTTCAATTTCAGTTCTCTTTCCTTTCCAAGTATTTAAAAATATTAAATCCAGCTGAAAAAGTCAGAGGAAACCGCGAGTATCACTGGATGAAAACTGGGGAACATTCATAGTGACAACGAAACTCAAAGTCTCCTACACACTCACTCAATTAGGGAGCACCAGCCCTGTAATTGAGGCAAGTCAGCATTGTACTTTCTGACAATGGACTGCAAACAACTCACTCAGGTTTTGATTGTTCGACAATTTCCACATCCCTTTATATAGAATTACAGAAATTACAGCACGGAAGCAGGCCGCTCGGCCCAACCAGTCCGTGCTGGCGTTTATCCTCCGCCGGAGCAGTAATCCTAATCCCATGCTTCCACTCTGTCCCATATCCCTTTTTTTCCCTTTTCCTTCAACCACCTAACATGTTCTTAAATGTTAACATGGTCTCTGCTTCAATCACTAACTCTGGTAGTGCATCCCATAGCCTCAAGCCTCTGTGGAACAACTTTCTCCTGCTGTCTGTCCTAAACCCCTTGCATTTAATTTTTTATCTATGTCCTCTCGCCCCAGACCATTCAATCACCATCAACAGCATGCGGGGAGGGGGGAAGACAAGGAAATGCCATTGTAAAATAACCTGGCACAATTAGTTTTCCATAAACCTGAATATAAAAAGCCTGTTTTTACAGGGCAGTCTATTCCTCTTTGTTCAAGAACGGATACCTCGAACCTTTGGGGTACATTTGGAAATATTGCATTGGTTCAGGTATACTCTATATTGCATCACCAGGTAAGACATTGCCACTCCGCTGTACTGCAGGGCACTACTTTCGAACAAAGTTGAAGATGTTCAAATACTGAGAGACTTGGACTCGTACCCAGCAGACACCAGCCTTTCATGGGATCAGTCTGGATGAAGAATGCCTTTCAGCTCACTTGTATCCAAATGACGGCACCTGTGACAATGCAGCATTCCCTCCGTACTGCATTGATGTGTGGGTCTACATTATATGCGGGGCCAGAGCTTGAGCCTATAACCTACTTACCCAAAGGTGAAACTGAGCCACGCTCAGACTGAGGGGACAGGGCCCCGTCAGCTGGCTGCAAGAGTCCAAAGTGAAAGAAGTTTGTGCCGTGTCCATCTGACTCAGTGGGCCTACAGCACAAAACCATTCCCAACTCAGCTGGCACCAAATTGGAACTCCAAATCAGAGAGGCCACATCCAACCCTGACCCGAGGGTTGGGTGCCTGAAAGAGTTCCATTCCCCAGCAGTGACATTGCTCAACAAAATGACCAGAAAAATGAATCAGTACTTTAGGGAATAAGCTCATCAGAAGCGCACCAACAAGTAAAAACAGGAGACTTCATTTGAAAAACCAAAGCCATCGTCTTTGGTCCCCGCCACGAACTCCCTACACTTGCCACTGCTTCCATCCCCCTCCCTGGCCACTCTCAGGTTGAACCAGACTGTTTGCAAACTCAGCAACCTGTCTGACCCCAAGCCGAGTTCTCGACCCCATCTCCTCTCCATCACCAAGACCATAAATAGCGCCGGTCTCCACCCTTGCCTCAGCCCATCTCCCTCTGTCAGTTCATCCAATTCTCTATTTTTATTCCATTGCTTGCCCTCCTCCCCCAAAAGTACTGACTCTTGCTGTGGTTCAGTTCCAGATGCCAACAACCCTCTGGTAGCTCATCGAAGCGGCCATTCTGCATGGGTGGCCCTCGGCAGCGAGTGTTGGGAGGCTAGTCAACCATAGAAGACGTCACATTTGAACCCAATCATTTCCTCACTCAAATGTCCACATAGGTGCTCTTCCCAGCAGGGACTAGACAGCAACTGGGAAATGGAATACTGCCCGATTTCCCAGCCCTATCCCTGAGATATGATGGTCAACTGTAACGCACATCAGCCAACGGTGACATCAGCTAACTCAGCAGAGACAGGGGATTGAACCTGGTACTTTCTGGTCTGTATTGCACTGGCAGTGTCTTTACCCACTGACACCCCTTGGTCCACTATCCGTATTACAATGGCATAGGAATTAGCTGGAAACCAACTGGGATTTAATTTGCTCTGAAGTAAATAATTAATGAGCTGGGAGATCCTAACTGAAATGCTTTTCACAATTTCCTCCATACTCAGGTTATGTCAGTCCACGGTGCTCCTGATAAAGGCGCGCTCTCTCACCAGCCCATCTAACTCAATGGCTACAGCTAACACGAAGCGTCACGATCTGCGGCATGATGTGACCGACTGTAACGACATGCTCAAAGTGCATGGCCTCACACCAGGAAAAAGCAGACTGCACAGGACCAGGAAATGCAATGAGTCGGGCGCCTCCTGGGAATTTTCCACAGCCAAGTGCACGCTCCGCTCTTCCCCTTCCTGCGTTTCCCCATACTCAGCCCTCCCCCTTCAGTCGGAATCTTCACCCCCGGGGGAGGGGAAGCAACAGCAGGCAGTGTTTGATATGGACTACATCTTTTAAAGAAGTCCGCATAATTCAATTCCAAAGACGGGCACATTGAAAATCTACCCAAATGCAGCGTTTTCCCACTAAACCGTGCTCGCCCCAAACATTTCCAGCGGATTATTGTGCCAGTGTACACTGCAAAACAAAGGTAGCCCTGCAGGTCACAGATTTTCAGTCGCTTTCTATGTGTGTTACTGCACCGCGCTCTGCTTTAATTCTCTCTTGTAATAGATCAGAGTAATATCACAAACAGTGATACGTTCTACACTAATCACCTGGGGAGAAGGAGGGGACGAGAAATGGATTTCTATTCTTCATTTACTCCCCCAGCGCAGACACATGTCCGAACCATTTCTAGCACATGACTTTCCATGCTTGAAAGAACTGTACTTTGGGTCAGTTGGTGTTGGCTGCTCCCAACAACACACTTCCAGTGCCAACCTGCTCACTTTCCAGATTTAGCCTGCTCAGTGGCCGTGTTGCTCCTTGCACATCTAACCCGCCAAGCCGGGCAGAGGGATTATGACCGTCCTGGAATAATCTGCATTGCAGGTGGCAATATTTTGGAGCTGCATTCAATTGCAGAAACCATTGTTGGAGGGATCCCAGGGAACATTAACAGAGTGGGGAATGTTTGTGTAAAAAATGGAGAGTTTGGTTTCTTTTTATTAATTTAAATGTTTTCACCCTCCCAAATGATTTCACCATGACAAAAATCTAGGCTGACACTCCAGTGCAGTGCTGAGGGAGTGCTGCACTGTCAGAGGTGCCGTATTTCGAATGAGACGTTAAAAATCGAGGCCTCGTCTGCCCTCAGGTGGACATAAAAAAATCTCATGGCACTATTTCGAAGAGGAGCAGGGGAGTTCTCCCCAGTGTCCTGGGGCCAATATTTATCCTTCAATCAACTTCACTAAAACAAATAATCTGGTCATTATCACATTGCTGTTTGTGGGAGCTTGCTGTGCGTAAATTGGCTGCCGTGTTTCTTACATTACAACAGAGACTACACTTCAAAAGTACTTCATTGGGTGCAAAGCGCTTTGGGATGTCCTGTGGTCATGAAAGGTGTTCTATAAATGCAAGTCTTTCTTTAAGGAAACTACTAATCTGTTTCTCTCTTTCCACCCCCCCCCCCCCCCCCCACACCAGCTGAAGCCGTGCCCTCAGTGGGCCAGGTCTCCGGTCATACACTCAAATGTGCAGCTGAGGGACATGTGGTACCAGAGCTAGACTGGGTATGGTACTGTAGTGGTTATGTTATTGGGCTAGTAATCCAGAGGCCTGGACTAATAATCCAGAGAATACAAGTTCAAATCCACCATCGCAGCGTGAGAATATGAATTTTGTTTTCAAAATCTGGAAATTAAAATGGCATCAGTAAAATTGACCATGATGTTGTTAGATTGTCGTAAAAATCCGTGCTTACCCGGTCTGGCCTTTGTGACTCCAGTCCCACACCAACGTGGTTGGCTCTTAATGGCCCTCTGAAGTGGCCTAACAAACCACTCAGTTTACTTACTACCTTCTCAGGGAAACTAAGGATGGACATTAAATGCCGGCCATGCCAGCAACGCACACATCCCGAGAATGATACAAGAAAATATATATTTACTGTATTATGGCCCAGCCCAGGCTCTGGCTGATTCCCTGCCACACGATCAGTTCTAGCCAAAATGCAGTCAGGAAACAGCCAATGGTTTCACCAATATTGGCCAGCAATGACTGTCCCTCGCCCAGTGTACCATCCATCTCCAGATGCTGGGACTTCCTTATTTTAATATCAGGTCTTTCTTCCTCTCATCCCCCCGCCATTTTCTCCTCCTAACCCCAACTGAGGGACACTCTTGACTGGCCTGAAGTGAAGTGAGGAAGTCTCAATGGCACGATGATTAAACTCCCCTGTCCTACCACCCTTGCAGGCTGTTAACCCACTGATGAACTGAGACACTATTGATTCATTATTACTCAAAATACTAGATCTCCCGTGGCAATGCTCAGAGTTGGGGGATACGCGAGTGTGACAGGAAGTGCGCGCTATGTACAAGAGTTAATATATTCAATAGGTAAAAGGTACTTTCATTTTAAAAACCACATTTGGGTCACCGACACCATATCCTCCTCCATGGCTGTTCTCAACAGCTGTGTTTCTGTGGTTTAGGCTATCTGCAGCCTTCAGTTAAATTACTGCCTCATTTCTTGCTCAGGTTATCAAAGGTGAGTATCAAGTACTTGCACTTATATTGCACCGCTCACGACTTTGAGACGTCTCAAAGTGTTTTGCAGCCAATGAAGTACTTTTGAAGTGTTAGTCACTGTTGTAATATAGGAAACGTGGCAGCCAATTTGTGCACCAACAGCAATGACCAGGTAATCTGTTTTGGGTGTTGGTTGAAGGTGTTGACCAGGATACCGGGGGGTGAACTCCCCTGCTCTTTGAAGTGCCATGGGATCTTTTACGTCCACCTGAGAGGGCAGAGGGGCCATTGGTTTTGTCTGAAAGCTGGCACCACTGGTGGTGCGGCACTCCCTCGGTGCTGCACTGGAGTATCAGCCTCGATTATGTGTTCAAGCCTCTGGGGTAGGGCTTGAACCCACGACCTTCTGACTCAAGAGGCGAGAATGCTACCAACCACTGGGCCAAGACTGACAACAGTGCACAAAATAGAACACGTTCTTCCCTCTTTGCCCAGAATCAACCTCAAGCACTCCCAGAACCACGGATGCTGAGCAGCAATCCTACTTGAATGGATGAGACATTGCCACTTCCTACACCAGACATCCTTGTAGCATCCGTATGAATAGGCTATCACTGTGAGCTTCTATATGCCAGGATCCGAACTGAGAATGCTGCAGACTCATTTGACACAGGATCCGCCCAACTAACCACACAAAGGAAAGTTTCAGCCCACCAGTCTACGTTCAATTTGAACCAAAATCCCAGAGGTGAGACAGCGCGCTAACACTACACCAACCAGCCCTTGTTTATAATCATACAAAAATGCTTCCAGTCACACTGCACTTTTTCTATGATGGGTCTTGGTGGTTGTGCACCAGCACTCTTGCCTCAGTCAAAAGGGCTTGAGGCCATAATCTGGGCTGACACTCCGGTGCAATACTGAGGGGAGTGCTGCACTGTCGGAGGTGCCGTTTTTTGGATGAGACGTGAAACCAAGGCCCCCCATCTGCCTGGTCATGTGAATGGAAAAGATCCCAAGGCACTATTGGAAGAGGAGCGTGCAAATTCTCCCAGTGTCATGGCCAACATTCCTCCCTCAATCAACATGCCAAAACAAATTCAGGGGTCATTCATTTACTGTTTGTTGGGGATCTTGCTGTGCACAAATGGATCGAGGTAGTTCAGCAGCAGCACTCGTGCCTCAGTCAAAAGGACTTGAGCCCATAATCTGGGCTGACATTCTAGTGCACTCCAATGGCAGCATTTGCCCACAGCCGTGACTGCAAAATCCGAAGTCATTTAATGGCCTGCTGTACCTTGGGACTTCCCGAGGAATTGAAAGGTGCATCCTAAACCCAAGTTTAGAAAGTATTCGCTACAGGTGGAATACATGTTAACAGCAGTTTTGCTTGCTTGGTTTTATTTCCCCTTGCAAACTGAAAAACGGGACATGCTTTCCAGCGTTCCCCAAACCCACCTTAAACAGGACATTCTTCGCCCTATGGTAACTTCAAATAAATGTGTAAAAAAAACACAAGGAAAAAGGCAACAGGAAATGGAATATCAAGTGAGGCTGGTCTAAAAATACATTTATGGCGGGGGGGGGGGGGGGGGGGCAAGCGATACTTCAGGAGGTTAGATTCAAGTCAAGAGCTATTCGTTCTGAAGCCAAGCCAGTCTTGCTCAACACAAGATAAAATCACCAGGGATGTTGCAGAGGAAACACTGCATGAAACATCCTTCCTCGAATGGATGAGTCTACATTCAACTGTCAAACAATGGAGCGAGCCTCACACTCAGCGCACAGCTCCAGCCTTCCAGCTGCAGCTCGCCGGGCTGAAGGAGAGAAACCTTGTTGACAAGGGAAAATAAAAAGGAACCTTCGATATTGCCTCCCCACCAGCCCCTCCCATTTTGCTCGGGCCCTGGCATGATTCTGCCGGGATCGTTTCATCAGAAGTACACTGAAGTTCCAGAACGTTACTCAACTTGTGCACTGATAAAACTCGAGGGTAAAATGGGTGGAGTTTGTCTCCTCGCTCCCCAGTGAGGGAGCTTCAATGAGTTATAAAACCCCCCCAAAAGATGAAAAAGTGTCAAGCTTGGCACACACAGTTGGTAGCACTCTCTTACATCACAAGGTCACAGGCCCGACTCCAGGACTTGTGTGTACAGTCTAGGCAGACACTTTAGTGTAGTACTGAAGGGGTGCTGCATTGTTGGAGGTGCTGTCTTTCAGATCAAGCTTTAAACTCGGGCCCCTTCTGCGTGTTAATCGCACTTGCTGTGCTGAAACTGCCTGCCAGGTTTGCCTATGTAGCAACAGTGGCTATGCTTCAAATAGCAAGTGCCTGAAAGATGTGATAAGGCGCTTTATAAGAAAGAGAAGAACTTGCATTTGTATAGCGCCTTTCACGACCTCGGGACATCCCAAAGTACTTCCCAGCCAATTAAGTACTTTTACAATTAAGTGTATGAAGTCTAGAAACTTGTAATAGAGAAAAGCGGCAGCCAATTTGCAAACAGCAAAGTCCCACAAACAGCAATGAGATTAGTGACCAGATAATCTGGTTTGGTGATGTTGGTTGCTGGATAAATGTTGGCCCAAGTGAGAGGGCAAAGCTACAGCAGATGGAGTTCAATGTGCAGATGTCAGAGTTCACCAACCGGATTGAGAAAGACAAATTGGAATACGTTAATGGCGAGAAGCTAGGAGCTGTGGTGGAGCAAAGGGATTGGAGTGTCCATGTACACAAAATCACTAAATGTTAGTGCCCGGGTACAAAAAGTAATTTAAAAAAGCTAATGGGATGTTGGTCTTCATCTCGAGGGGGCTGGAATACAAAAGGGGAGGACGTTGTGCTTCAGTTATACAGAGCCTTGGTCAGACCTGATCTGGAGCACTGCGTTCAGTTCTGGACACTGCACCGCAGGTGACACTTCCAAAGCAATTCACATTCAAACCACAAGGATGACTGCGACATTTGACCCTGCTTCAGCAGCATTTGGCCAATTTAAAACACAAGTTGGATTGACAGAGCACCTTTCATGTCCCAAAGCACTTCCGAGACATGGGGAAAATGGACTACGAGCCCAAGGATAAGAATTTTCAACTCGAGGCATTGAAGGGGTTGGGGGGTGAGGGGCTGGTGAAAGATGTGCAGGACGATACAGAATAAGATATGGACAGCAGAGTTTTGAATGACTTAGAATTTATGGGGTGGCAGCACGGAGAGCATTGGAGTCTGAATGTGGAGGTGGCAAAGGAGTGTTTCAGCAGCAGATGGGCCGAGGTAGGGGTGGAGGTTGAAGTAGGCAGTCTTTCTGAAGTAGTTCTAAGGTTGGAAACTCAGTTTCGGGTACTAACCCCTAATCCATCCAATTTAGAATTTTTGCTTCTTAGTCAACAATCCAGTTTGACGTGTTTGCGGTCCATTCGGCAAGGGACGAGCGGTGGGATGGCATTCCCACTGATTTTCAGGAAAGCTCCGCACGCATCGCCCATTGGCGATTTTGAGGCTCCCCAACGCTATTTGGCTCAGAGAGCTTATCCAGCGAGTACCTAAACCACACAGACCAGGACGGTTGCAGCTCCAGTCCCTGGTCCGTGCCGAGTTGCACATCTCAGCCAGTGCGGAGGTAGGAGTTTACAGCTGTCCTCGACACTCCTGGGTTAGTGGGGCAAATCTTGGCACAAATAATATCGGACGTACACATGCAAAAAGCTGGGCGAGAACAGAAATGTATTTGACCATGATGCTGCCCCATCAAGCAGTCTACCAACATTCAATGCAACATGTGAATAATAACCACTTGAGGTATCCAAGTGGAAATGTATCCCAGCAATGAGTTAATGCCTTCAGGGAAAGGGTCAGAGGAAGATAATGACACGGAAAAAACAGTGGGAGAAGGTTATGTGGGGGGAGGGGTGAAAAGAACAAACTTTGTGCAGTCACATATCGTATTTTTTTCAGATTATACTGACTGTCACCCTAATTCATTCTCCCGGGACTGCAACACCAGAGCAGCGAACTTCTGCCCAAGGCTTTTGGTCGCCTGTGCTGGTCCCCACCAACAGCCCAGATAGATCATGGGCATGAACCCACGCCATGCCACACACGAACCCACGCCATGCCACACACGAACCCACGCCATGCCACACACGAACCCACGCCATGCCACACACGAACCCACGCCATGCCACACACGAACCCACGCCATGCCACACACGAACCCACGCCATGCCACACACGAACCCACGCCATGCCACACACGAACCCACGCCATGCCACACATGAACCCACGCCATGCCACACATGAACCCACGCCATGCCACACATGAACCCACACCATGCCACACATGAACCCACGCCATGCCACACATGAACCCACGCCATGCCACACATGAACCCACGCCATGCCACACATGAACCCACGCCATGCCACACATGAACCCACGCCATGCCACACATGAACCCACGCCATGCCACACATGAACCCACGCCATGCCACACATGAACCCACGCCATGCCACACATGAACCCACGCCATGCCACACATGAACCCACGCCATGCCACTCAAGGGTGCCACGTGCTGGGGCTCCAAGCAGTGCCATTTTCAATTGATTTAAAAAAAATTAATTAAACTATTTTCTGCAAACGCTTGAAGCTCCCCGCCAAGTCGCACAGGACATATCGCCAATCCGTCATGGTTACTGGGTCAAAATCCTGGAACTCCCTACCCAACAGCACTGTGGGAGTACCTTCACCACACTAGCAGTTCAAGAAGACGACCCACCACCGCCTTCAAGCTCAACTAGAGAAGGACAATAAATGCTGCTTTTGCCAGCAATGCCCATATCCCTAGACTAGAATTTAAAAACATGCTGCGGTGGGGTTGTTATACAGTCACTGTATTAATAAGGAAGCAGAATAAAATACTTGCATTTATATAGTGCTTTACCACACTGACAAAAAGCTTTACACAATGAACTACTTTGAGTGCAGTGTGGGCCCAAAGCCATAACGAGTTATAAAAGGTTGTAGATAAATCCAAACACACTGTATGGAGTATAGCCGGGCAGAGCACAGCATTGTTAGCCAGCACTCAGCATTAGGTTGCAGCTTTGCCCGATCCATAAGTTCCCCATGCACAAGTGGCTCAGAACCAGTTTCACCCACACCAAGGATTGCACGTCAAAGTTCAAGAACTGAAGTCACAGTTTTATTGTGCTTAGTGGGTGTTCGTGTCACTGCAGCCAACAGTACTGCAGAATAAACTTGCCATATTTACTAAAGCAAGCACCAGGGACCATTGCTGCATGAAGGGGGGAGGGGGTTATTGCAGAGAGCCTGGGGTCCTGGGCCACATTGGTAGAACGTGGACCCTTCACACAACAACCTGGAGAGCCGTTTCACACCAGCGCCTTTTAAAAGGCAGTACAGTGCTGCGGGAGCATCTCCGTCCTATTTAACAACCTAATACGGCTGGACAGTCAACTGATGCCTTCCCCATCCAGAGCCTCTGGCCAACATGCAGGTGCGAGCCAACACACTTACGGTCTGGCTCCTCCACAACCACCAGGAACTGGCACCGCACCCTGGCCTGGAGCGCGACAGGAATATTACTCTGCGTCTCGCCTGCCCCATACCAGCATGCGCTTGGTGCCGGTGCGAGGAGCAAAAAGCTGTTCCAGTCCCCAGCACCGACAACCCTCACTCAATAATGACTCATTTAACAAGAAGTGCTGCTAAACAGTGTACCGTATTGTCAGGGAGTTAAGCAAATTAAAACAGCACCCCGCCGCCCGAGAGTCCAACAAATACACCAACTTTAGCAACTGTAAAATCGTTTTAGCACTGTAAACAAACGACTTATTCAAAGAAAATATGTACTAATATCTACGCTATTTAACGCAGCTGCAATTAACTGGAGAGCATCTAGTCGCAAAAATGTAACCGAGGTTCAGTTTGCCAATCTGGTGTCACAGTGAAGATGAGGAGCGTCCCGTTCAGCACCAAACACAAACGTGATAAAGAGCAGGGCCAACATCTGGCAGCACTACACAGCGTGTGCCTCTGAAGGACAGAGGGTGGGGTAGAAATCTGCATGTGCGTGGAGGATGAGGGTGTTAGGAAGACGGAAGGGAGGAGTAGAGGAGTGTGCCTGCGAAGGACGCGAGTGCGAGGCAGGGTGGAGGTTTATATTTTACAAGACACGATCCACCCAAGGCAACAGTTCAAATGAAGGATATTTGGACACTCCTCAGAATTCAATTCCCGTCCTTTCCTAACACCACCTTTTGCTGCCAATGTACAGGCAGAGAGCGCTTTAATTGGCCCCGGGTACAAGCGCCATGAATCAGACAGCATTAAGTCAGCAGCACAGGATGTCACATCAGCTGAGCTGCTCATTCCAGAGCACGTCTCCCCTGCACAGTGATCCATTTCCTGTACGATAACTGGCTACAGCACTTTCTAGATGGATTTAACTCTTACGCTCAGTTTGTGACCTCAGGCAGAAGTAAAATAATACAATGCTGCTGTAAAACTGGTATACCGAGGAATCGGGTGTCAGTGAACTCGAACACCCTCTCCACTTAGGGGACTTCGGTCTGAATCTTGTCCAGAGGGAGGGGGCAGAGGGTCTCGCACTCCCCCCAGAGGGAGGGGGCAGAGGGTCTCTCGCACTCCCCCCAGAGGGAGGGGGCAGAGGGTCTCTCGCACTCCCCCCAGAGGGAGGGGGCAGAGGGTCTCTCGCACTCCCCCCAGAGGGAGGGGGCAGAGGGCCTCTCGCACTCCCCCCAGAGGGAGGGGGCAGAGGGTCTCTCGCACTCCCCCCAGAGGGAGGGGGCAGAGGGTCTCTCGCACTCCCCCCCAGAGGGAGGGGGCAGAGAGTCTCTCGCACTCCCCCCAGAGGGAGGGGGCAGAGGGTCTCTCGCACTCCCCCCAGAGGGAGGGGGCAGAGGGTCTCGCACTCCCCCCAGAGGGAGGGGGCAGAGGGTCTCGCACTCCCCCATAGAGGGAGGGGACAGGGGGCTTCTTGCACTCCCCCCAGAGGGAGGGGGCAGAGGGTTAACTGTGAAATTAGTCTATGCAGTCTCAAACCAATTTCTAGTGATCTGAGCAACAGCACAAAACCACAATTAGCAAAGAACTAACATAAGATGTGTCATATTATACAGAGGGCACTGTGCGGTCCAACAGCTATTCAAGTTTTTGCTAGCTGTCTGTATGCAATCACAGTTTGAGTGTTATGGTCATCATATATCACTGCAAGAGCTTTTTAGGGATACCAGGGAAAGGGTAGGGCCCATTAGGGACCAAAGTGGCAATCTGTGTGTAGAGCCAGAGGATGTAGGCGGGGTTTTAAATGAATTTTTTGCATCTGTGTTCACTATGGAGAAAGACGATGCAGACATAGAAATCGGGCAAGGGGACTGTGACATACTTGAACATATTAGCATCGAGAGGGAGGAGGTACTAGCGGTTTTAGCAGGCCAAAAAGTGGATAAATCCCCAGGCCCGGACGAGATGTATCCCAGGCTGCTGTGGGAGGCAAAGGAGGAGATTGCAGGGGCTCTGACACAAATTTTCAGAACCTCTCTGGCCACAGGGGATGTACCAGAGGACTGGAGAACAGCTAACGTAGTACCATTATTCAAGAAGGGTAGCAGGGATAAACCAGGGAATTACAGGCCAGTGAGTCCAACATCTGTGGTGGGGAAATTATTGGAAAAAATTCTGAGGGACAAAATTAATCTCCACTTGGAGAGGCAAGGATTAATCGGGGATAGTCAGCATGGCTTTGTCAAGGGTAAATCATGTCTGACAAATCTGATTGAATTTTTCGAGGGGGTGACTAGGGGGGTGGATGAGGGAAATGCTGTGGATGTGGTTTACATGGACTTCAGTAAAGCTTTTGACAAAGTCCCGCATAGGAGACTGGTCAAGAAGGTAAGAGCTCATGGGATCCAGGGTGCCTTGGCGCGTTGGATCCTAAACTGGCTGAGTGGCAGGAGGCAGAGGGTGATGGTCGAAGGTTGCTTTTATGACTGGAAGCCTGTGTCCAGTGGGGTACCTCAGGGATCGGTGCTGGGTCCCTTGTTGTTTGTGATCTACATAAATGATTTGGATGAGAATGTAAAAGGTATGATCAGTAAGTTCGCAGATGACACGAAAATTGGTGGGGTGGTAAATTGCGAGGAGGAAAGCCTCAGGCTACAGGACGATATAAACGGGTTGGTCAGATGGGCGGAAAAGTGGCAAATGGAATTTAACCCTGAAAAGTGCGAGGTGATGCATTTTGGACGGACAAATAAGGCAAGGGAATACACAATGAGTGGTAGGACCCTAGGAAGTACAGAGGGTCAGAGGGACCTTGGTGTACATGTACATAGATCCCTGAAGGCAGCGGAGCAGGTAGATAAGGTGGTTAAAAAGGCATATGGGATACTTGCCTTCATTAGCCGAGGCATAGAATATAAGAGCAGGGAGGTTATGATGGAGCTGTACAAAACGCTGGTGAGGCCACAGCTGGAGTACTGTGTGCAGTTCTGGTCGCCTCACTATAGGAAGGATGTGATTGCTTTGGAGAGGGTGCAGAGAAGATTCACCAGGATGTTACCTGGGATGGAGCGCCTCAGCTATGAAGAGAGGCTGGACAGGCTGGGGTTGTTTTCCTTGGAGCAGAGAAGGCTGAGGGGGGACCTGATTGAGGTGTACAAAATGATGAGGGGCATAGATAGGGTAGATAAAGAGGAACTTTTCCCCTTAGTGGGGGGGTCAATAACAAGGGGGCATAGATTCAGGGTAAGGGGCAGGAGATTTAGAGGGGATTTGAGGAGGAACTTTTTCACCCAGAGGGTGGTTGGAATGTGGAATTCAATGCCTGAAAGGGTGGTAGAGGCAGGAACCCTCACAACATTCAAGAAGCATTTGGATGAGCACTTGAAATGCCATTGTATACAAGGCTATGGACCAAATGCTGGAAAATGGGATTAGACTAGACAGGGATGGATGGGCGGCGCAGACACGATGAGCCGAAGGGCCTCTTTCTGTGCTGTAAAACTCTATGACTCTGACATCCTCAGCCCAACCATCCTAAGCTGCTTCATCAATGTCCTGCCCGATGTCACAAGGTCAGGAGTGGGGATTCCAGTGTTCAGCTGAAAATGAAGCAGCACATGCCAGCCTACAACAGGTCCTGGGTGGCATCCAGTCTTGGGATGACGAACAGCAGATAACATCTGCATCATTTAAGTACCAGGTTATGACCTAAGCACCTCCCCTGGATCTTCAGTGGTACACCATCTCCAAATCCCCCACCAACACCTCGGGGGTTACAATGGACCAGAAGCTTCAACTGGGCATGCCCTATCCAGACCTTGCCTACAAAAGCAGGGCAGAGGCTGGGTCCTCCTGACCTCTCAAAGCCTCTCCACTATCTACAAGTCTCAAGTCAGGAATGTGAGGGAATACTGACTACTTTCCTGGATGGGTGCAGCTGCAACAGCACTCAGGAAGTTTAACACCATCCAGCACCGACTAAACCGCTTCACTGTTTGAGGTGTTAGCCTGACTTAGTAACTAGCACTCTTGCCTCGGAGTCAGATGGTTGTGGGTTCAAGACCCCGCTCCCGAGACAAAATCTAGGCCAACGCTCCAGTACATTACTGAGGGAGTGTTGTACTGTTGGAGGTGCCATCTTTCAGATAAGATGTTAAACTGAGGCCCCGTCTGCTCTCTCAGGCAGATTTAAAAGATCCCAGGGCACTATTTCGAATAAGAGCAGGGAAGTTAACCCCGGTGTCACAGAAATCACAGAAACCACACAGTGCAGATAGAGGCCATTTCGGCCCATCGAGCCTGCACCGACACATATCCCACCCGATCCCCGTAACCCCACGTATTTAATCCCCCTAACACTAAAGGTCAATTTATCATAGCCAATCAACCTAACCCGCACATCTTTGGACTGTGGGAGGAAACCGGAGCACCCGGAGGAAACCCACGCAAACACGGGGAGAATGTGCAAACTCCACACAGACAGTCGCCCGAGGCTGGATTCGAACCCGGGTCCCTGGCGCTGTGAGGCAACAGTGCTAACCACTATGCCACCGTGCTGGTCAATATTTATCCCTAAACCAACATCACAAACAGATTACGTGGTCATTATCACATTGCTGTTATTGGAACTTGCTGTGCACAAATTGGCTGCTCCCACTACCAGATTTGTACCCAAGTGTTCTACAGTGACAGACCTGTACCCCCCAGTACTGTACCCGTTATACAGTGACAGACCTGTACCCACCAGTACTGTACCCGTTATACAGTGACAGACCTGTACCCACCAGTACTGTACCCCAGTGTTATAGTGACAGACCTGTACCCCCCAGTACTGTACCCCAGGGTTATAGTGACAGACCTGTACCCCCCAGTACTGTACCCCAGTGTTATAGTGGCAGACCTGTACCCCCCAGTACTGTACCCGTTATACAGTGACAGACCTGTACCCACCAGTACTGTACCCCAGTTATAGTGACAGACCTGTACCCACCAGTGCTGTACCCGTTACAGTGACAGACCTGTACCCACCAGTACTGTACCCCAGTTATAGTGAGACCTGTACCCCCCAGTACTGTACCCGTTATACAGTGACAGACCTGTACCCCCCAGTACTGTACCCGTTATACAGTGACAGACCTGTACCCACCAGTACTGTACCCCAGTGTTATACAGCGACAGACCTGTACCCACCAGTACTGTACCCGTGTTATACAGCGACAGACCTGTACCCCCCAGTACTGTACCCGTTATACAGTGACAGACCTGTACCCACCAGTACTGTACCCCAGTGTTATAGTGACAGACCTGTACCCACCAGTACTGTACCCGTGTTATAGTGACAGACCTGTACCCACCAGTACTGTACCCGTTATACAGTGACAGACCTGTACCCACCAGTGCTGTACCCCAGTGTTATACAGTGACAGACCTGTACCCACCAGTACTGTACCCCAGTGTTATAGTGACAGACCTGTACCCACCAGTGCTGTACCCGTGTTATACAGTGACAGACCTGTACCCCCCAGTACTGTACCCGTGTTATACAGTGACAGACCTGTACCCCCCAGTACTGTACCCCAGTTATAGTGACAGACCTGTACCCACCAGTACTGTACCCGTGTTATACAGTGACAGACCTGTACCCACCAGTACTGTACCCGTTATAGTGACAGACCTGTACCCCCCAGTACTGTACCCCAGTTATAGTGACAGACCTGTACCCACCAGTACTGTACCCTTGTTATACAGCGACAGACCTGTACCCACCAGTACTGTACCCGTTATACAGTGACAGACCTGTACCCACCAGTACTGTACCCGTGTTATACAGCGACAGACTTGCATCCACGAGTACTGTACCCGTTATACAGCGACAGACCTGTACCCCCCAGTACTGTACCCGTTATACAGCGACAGACCTGTACCCCCCAGTACTGTACCCCAGTTATAGTGACAGACCTGTACCCACCAGTACTGTACCCCAGTTATAGTGACAGACCTGTCCCCACCAGTGCTGTACCCCAGGGTTATACAGTGACAGACCTGTACCCACCAGTACTGTACCCGTGTTATACAGCGACAGACTTGCATCCACGAGTACTGTACCCGTTATACAGCGACAGACCTGTTCCCACCAGTACTGTACCCCAGTGTTATACAGTGACAGACCTGTCCCCACCAGTGCTGTACCCCAGGGTTATACAGTGACAGACCTGTACCCACCAGTACTGTACCCGTGTTATACAGCGACAGACTTGCATCCACGAGTACTGTACCCGTTATACAGTGACAGACCTGTACCCACCAGTACTGTACCCCAGTGTTATACAGTGACAGACCTGTACCCACCAGTACTGTACCCGTGTTATACAGTGACAGACCTGTACCCACCAGTACTGTACCCCAGTGTTATAGTGACAGACCTGTACCCACCAGTACTGTACCCCAATGTTATACAGCGACAGACCCGTACCCACCAGTACTGTACCTCAGTTATACAGTGACAGACTAGTACCCACCAGTACTGTACCCCAGTGTTAGTGACAGACCTGTACCCACCAGTACAGTACCCGTTATACAGTGACAGACCTGTACCCACCAGTACTGTACCCGTGTTATAGTGACAAACCTGTACCCACCAGTACTGTGCCCCAATGTTATACAGCGACAGACCTGTACCCACCAGTACTGTACCCCAGTGTTATACAGTGACAGACCTGTACCCACCAGTAATGTACCCCAGTGTTATCCACTCAGTGTTCTCTTCAGACTAACTGCTGGGCGTTCTTCACAGTTCAAGTGGACACAGAACAAATATGCCTCATGCCCACCATTACACTTCACTGAAATCCTGGTGCTAACACTGCCATGCATTTAGTCAGGTGAGCAGCTCTTTTTTATTTACTTTGAATGCTGCAATATCACTTGACCTGAAGAGTAGGTGGTAGCAGGATTATTTGATGGTATAATGTGCGTACAGGAAAACATGCAGATGCTTGAACACCTCTGATTCAGCTACCTGCCAGATGAGTGTTCATTACAAAGGTCCCTTCATGGTACACCAGTCAGGTTATTACTAAATTCCAACAAACCAGTTCTTCTACACAAGTAGCCATTCAGAAATAGAAAGACTTTGCCCTCAGATCCATTTTTTGGTTGGCCATGATGCATAATATGACTAGCGTGAAGGAAGTAGTGAATCAGCTTTATTTATCTCCCCAATGTTGACTGATAATCCCCCATTGGCCATTTGAATGCTGTTCCTGGAGCAGAAACACAAGATTAATCTGTGACCTGTGTGTCTCAACATAGAAACATAGAAGATAGGAGCAGGAGTAGGCCATTCGGCCCCTCGAGCCTGTTCCGCCATTTAATGAGATCATGGCTGATCATCCAAATTCAATACCCTGTCCCTGCTTTCTCCCCATATCCCTTTAGCCTTAAGAAATATATCTAACTCCTTCTTGAATATATTTAATGAATTGGCCTCAACTGCCTTGTGGTAGAGAATTCCACAGGTTCACCACTCTCTGGGTGAAGAAATTCCTCCTCATCCCAGTCCTAAATGGCTTACCCCTTATCCTTAGGCTGTGACCCCTGGTTCTGGACTCCCCCGCCATCGAGAACATCCTTCCTGCATCTAGTCTGTCTAGTCCTGTTAGAATTTTATAAGTTTCAATGAGATCCCCTCTCATTCTTCTAAACTCTAGCGAATACAAGCCTAATTGACCCAATCTCTCTCCATACGTCATTCCTGCCATCCCAGGTATCAGTCTGGTGAATCTTCGCTGCACTCTCTCCATGGCAAGAACATCCTTCCTCAGGTAAGGCAACCAAAACTGCACACAATACTCAAGGTGTGCTCTCACCAAGGCCCTGTACAACTGCAGCAAGACATCCTTGTTCCTGTACTCGTATCCTCTCGCTATGAAGGCCAACATACCATTTGCCTTCTTAACCGCCTGCTGCAAGGAAGAGGAGGAGGAAAGGAAGGAAAAAAAGGAAAACCAGACGTACCAAAGCATTTTATGGCCAATGAAGTACGTTTGAAGTGGTCACTGTTGTAATGTAGGAAACGCGGCAGTCATTTTGTGCACAGCAAGCTCCCACAAACAGCAATATGATAATGGCCAGATAATCTGTTTCAGTAATGATGGTTGAGGGATAAATATTGGCCAGGACATCGGGACAACTACCCTGCTCACCTTTCAATAATCAACAGCTTCTTTTGTATGGTCGTAGCAAAGCAAATCAGATGTCAATATCTAAGCCAGATATCCAGGCCAAAGCTTCCGGTGTCACAGCGTGGCTAGCTTGTAGGCTGCCTGTGAATTTCCTCTGAGGGCAGTGCTCAGTGATGGGTCTGATCAGGAGCTCCACAGTCGCACGATGGGGATGCTTTAGTCTTCCATCTATTCCACCTTTCAATAGTGTCACAGCATACTTTACATCCACCCGAGAGGGCGGATGGGGCCTCAGTTTAATGTTTCATCCAAAAGATGGCGTCTCCGGCAGTGCAGCGCTGGGTCAGCCTGGATTATGTGCTCAAGTCTCTGGAGTGGGACTTGAACCAGAGGCGAGAGTGCTGCTACTGATCCGAGCCACAGCTAACACCCTCACTGTGTCTCTGGTGCCCCCATGCTCACCAATATTTTAGCTGATATATTTATCCAACCATCACAGAGATCTCACCCATTACTAGTGAGCTGCACTGTTGGGTACACACATCGGATAAATATCGTATCCAATTGCCTCTGGCTTTGAGCACTTTTGATATGGTGCTGGGATGCCAAAACCTCAGTGTGTTGTACCCGCTCTTTTAACAGTGGTTATTGTGGGGCCATTGAAGAACCAATAGTAAGGAAGGAAGCAAATAGTTTGCACTGCCTCTGGAAGCAGCTCGAGATCCATGAAAAGTTTGTTCTCGGATGTTACCTGTGTCCACAGTGGGAGTACCGTACTCCTGCCGATGGCGCGTGTTGATGTAAAAGCCACAGTTAAAAGGAATGAGCCACGAACCCAGCCAGTGTTTCGCAAAAATCGAATTAAAATCGAACTTGGCCTTAAAATGCAAAACACCATCACCAGTCGTCAGCCTACCTAACGCTTGCCCAAAGTGCAGCCCTGCTACATTCATCCCAAGTTTCAGATGCTACTATTGGGCAGCGGAGACCCAAGTCATTGAGCCCCGGTATAAAACCATGTCTTAGAATGAATCAGACCACCACCTTCTGAACCCCCAGCCACTATGTACACGCCTCCCGCCCCCCATTAAGGGAGAATTGACGAGGTATGGAGTTGCATCCGAAACACCACCATCTGCAGCAATATGCATGAAGGCCAACTTAAAATCACACATCCCATACAAACTCCAAACATCTCATCCCTCCATGTCAAACGACCGCTGGATGGGCTGTGGCCAGATGAGACCCTCCTCCACACACTCTGGTCACATCCCCACATTAAAGCCATTCCGTAGAGCAGTCCAGGAGCCAACTAGGGACAATCGATCTTGCAATCCCAGAGGACTTCACTCAGCCTTAGCTGGACCTGCCCACTGGAGAGGAGAGTCCCTGACGATGAGCAGGCTAGGACAATGCTCGCTACCAGCCGCAGGAATATGCGTGCTCCTTTGGGGCAAGGTGCAACACCCTCCTCACAAGTAACATGGCTAAAACAGATGCAGAACCTCTTCACGGAACCGGGGCGATACCGAGGCTCTGGGGCGCATTTTTGGAGGCTCGTAACATAAAATTGCCCCCCTTCCCCCCAGCAGAGCCCACAAGGGGCAGCGAGCTCACCGACCCCCCTTGTTCCAGGTCTAGTTAATGCCCAGATCCCAAAACAAAACAAACTGCTTCATTTTCCCTCCCCGCCCAGCTTGTTTCCAATACAAGTGCAGTCAGCCGGAGTAACCCAGACGTGACGATGCATTCCGACCTCAAACATGCGTCAAAATGTACATGGACTTCAGAAAATGTGTCACCTAAATACAATAGCCTCAACATATACATACCAGTGTACATCTTAATGTACAACAGCTTTATATAATGCATGTGAATATACACCTAAAATATACAATGGCCTCAAGAAATGTGTGAATATACACCTATACGTACAATAGCTGCATTAAAAGTGAATGTACTTTGTAAACCCAATTTAAAAAGCAGCTTCTCTGTCTGATCAACCCAAGATGCATGGCAGAGAATACACTGATCCAACTGCACGTGTCAAAAGGCTTTGCTAAGCCACAGGTTAGACATTTGTGATGTTTCTGGGATACAGCGCAGATGCTCAGTTCCTCCGTGAGACAGCCTGGATTAACAGGTCCTTGATTGGAGACAATGTGGTCAAATAATTGAGTCATATTCTAGTAGAGTCAGGTTTGTGACCAGTGTCATTTGGTCTACATGAAGCTGTTAAACCAGCTCTCTTTCTCTTAAGCTTCTTTCGAATCACTTTTTTAAAAAGCACACATACCACTAGATTGCGTGGGAACCAAACATCTAACCACAGAGTAAAACCAGAACCAAAAAGCTCACCGTGTATCCGGAGACCCACCCAACCTGAAATGATGAGTTCCAGCAACTGCCCGAGCTCTGAGCCCCTAAAGTCTGTTCCAATGGGATCCATGGAAATTGTGCCATTTTAATTCAGCCTGCTGTGATCTATAGCACGAGTTACATCAAATGAGCTGCACACGTTCTGTACAGTGCGAGAAGGGATTTGTTTTAGGGTACAAACAAGATGAATTTCCACAGATCAGCCTGCCGTACCTCAGTCTAGGCTTGTGACCTAATCTCACCTTTACTGCCCTATCTTGGTACAGCCTCAACTGCTTAATGTCCCAATTCAATCCAACCTGATGACACGTTTTTAATAGTGGAGATTACACTAAACCAATTTACAACAGGGTGGGTTCATGTGGAACATGTCGGATTGTCTAGTACCTGGACAGCCGAACTGTTCTCCATTAACTATACCTTCCTGTAAAGACATGCAACCGATGCCACTGAACAGCTTTTAATGTCAAACCCTGACATGTTTTGCTTGAGTGAGAAACTGTACCGACTATACTCAAGGAGTTAGGGAAATCCAAGAGCATTCAGATTGAGTAGAAAGTTGAAGTACTGTTTTTAAACTTTGTTTTTACCTCCATAAACTTAAGCTCATCCAAAACTCTGCTGCCCGTATCCTAGCTCGCACCAAGTCCCGTTCACTGATCACCCCTGTGCTCGCTGACCTACATTGGCTCTCGGTCCAGCAACACCTCGATTTTAAAATTCTCATCCTTGTTTTCAAACTCCTCCATGGCCCTCACCCCTCCCCCATCTCTGAAACCTCCTCCTGCCCTACAACCAATGTTCCCCCTACGGTGCGTGGGCGCGCATCAATCGGGAGGTCCCGCGCTGGCCCCTCATAAGCTGGTGCCACTGGAAAATTTAAAAGGACCGCAAACGGGAAAAAAAGAGGGAACATTGTCTGCAGCCCTCCGGGATCTCTGCGCTCCTCCAATTCTGGCCTCTTGCGCATCCCTGATTTTAATCGCTCCACCATTGGTGGCCGTGCCTTCAGCTGCCGAGGATCTAAGCTCTGGAATTCCCTCCCGAGACCTCTCCACCTCTTTCCTCCTTTAAGACGCTCCTTAAAACCTACCTCTTAGGACAAATGACCCAGAGTTGGTCAGACATCTCACGTGGCTCGGTGTCAAACTTTGTTTGATAACACTCCTGTGAAGCACCTTGGGATGTTTTACTACATTAAAGGCACGATATAAATGCAAGTTATTGTTGTAATGCAACCAGAGCAAATATAGGCTTGTGCGGGTCCAGCTATTGGCCCAGTCTATCACACAGCTGAATGCTCGGATAAACTTTGGAATGGTGTGGCCCACAGGGGTTTCTGAAGCAGTTACAGATCAGCTCAGTGTATTACCTTAGCTGCTTCGTATAGGGACGGTGCCTCAAAACCTTGTGACCATTTACACCTTCTATTAATAGAGCTTACTCATGGGTATATTTGGCTTGGTGACTCAAGAGTGCATCTTTTTTTTTTTAAAGATACGTCAGTTCCCAGGATACTTCCCTCTGGAAGGAGAAGATAGGATAAGTTCAGTGCAGCATATGGAACAGAACAGGAATGCAGCCAGAATTTACAACTGTTGACAATTATATCTCAGAAATCTCTTCTGACAGCTAGTGAAGTGCAGCGCAAGGCTGGTCCAGTGCTTCACTATTCAAAAGGCCGTAAGCACTCTCATGACAGGCAAGTAAATTAACTTTGTATCTGAATTGATCGCTTCGTGCTCCCGTGAAGCTGCCCTGCACTGCTGAGCTCCCTCCAAAGGACATGGTCACATGCATCACCAGGTGCACTTACAAATCAACACCCAATGGCTGAGATTCCCATTCATAAGATTTACACCAAGAAATGCTTCAAGCACAATTATGGGGGGCTGCTGAAGTTACGTGCATTGACTTGCAAAAGCAAATTGATGATTGTTGGGTGGGGGAGATGTTGAGCAGAAAGCCATTGGAGAGGGTTGAGAGACAGTGTGCAAATTCTTTCCATAAGATGTAAATTAATTTGGTTAACAACAGTCCGTTACCCACGTGGAATTCAGGAGAACCTTCTTTACCGAGAGTGGTGAGAATGTGGAACTCGCTAACTGATGGAGTGAGTGGTTGAGGCGGATAGCATAGATGCATTTAAGGGGAAGCTGGATAAACACATGAGGGAGAAAGGATTAGAGGGTTATGCTGAAAGGGTGTAATGAAGTAGGGTGGGAGGAGGCTCGTGTGGAGCATAAACACCGGCACGGACCAGCTGGGCCGAATGGCCTGTAGGAAATCTGCCCAGCCAGAGTGACTCACACAAGTTACTCCTTCATCCATGTGGAGGACCCTCGCACCTCTGCCCTGCTGTGGCCTATTCCAGAATTAGATGGCGGGAGGGGGGGGGGGGGGGGGGGGGGGGGGCCAGAGCAAGATGGAAGCCAGAAGTCACACACTGGAACATGTGCTAACTTCATTTTTGGAGTTTTGATACCACCACTGGGGGTTAGTCAGAAATTAGACAGGGTGGACTAGATAAGAGAGACACACATTAAAAGGAAAGGCCACGAACTCGTCGATCACTTCCAATCCCCCCCACACCCTAACTCTCAGCATCCACCTGTATTGTGAATAATCCTGGTGTTTCTGCTTTTACTGCTCTGCCTGGCAGATTAATCCAAAGGTGCATCACCGTTTGAATAAAGGCCTTCTTCCTAACTTACCTGTTCTAAATTTACTTTTCACTAATTCAAATTTAGATCCTCTGGCTGTACTTTGGAATACTATCCTGGATTTAGCCCCCACCTTAGTAACTTCAAAGTCCTTTATAATTCCATTATTTTATATACAGGTAGAACATCCCGAATCCGGCAACCTCAGGACCGAGGCCGAGCCGGTTTTCTGGACTTCGGAATGTGTTTCTAATGTCCAAAGTCCAGAAGCGCCCAAGCCCAGGTTGCGATGTTTCTGGACTTCGGACACCAGAAACACGCGCCGAGTCCAGAAATGCCTGGGCCCAGGTTGCGCTTTTGGCAAGCCTCCCTCAGGGTGTCCGGATTCTGTAACATTTTACGGATTCCGGACCCTTGCCACCAATCGTCCCGGAGTCCGGAACTCCAGATTTGGGACACTCAACCTGTATATATTAAAAAATGCTAGAGTGTCAGCTGTGGCTCAGTGGGTAGCACTCTCGCCTGAGTCAGAAGGTCGTAGGTTCAAGCCCCATTCCAGATACTTGCGCCCATAATCTAGGCTGACACTCCCAGTGCAGTACTGAGTGAGTGCTGCACTGTCGGAGGTGCCATCTTTCTGATGAGGCGTTAAAACAAGGCCCCATCTGTCCTCTCAGGGGTAAAAGATCCCATGGCACTATTTTGAAGAGCAGGAGCGTTATCCCCGGTGTCCTGGTCAGTATTTAACCCTTGCTGCAAGCAAAATGGCCACCAAATTTACCAGGTCGCTGCTCAAAGCAATGCATTCTACGTGAAGCTCTTTGGGATGGTCGAGGCAGGTAATAAGACACTAAATAAATGCAAGTTTATTCATCCTTCCTTCCTTTATCCAGATAAGCAGTGATTCACCCTGGGTTTAACTAACTCGGCGCAGAGTAGCGAGCAAACCTGGAATTTTCCAAATAGCTCAGCTCCTGGTCGTCAGCACAGTGGCCTATGTTGTAATGTTGAAGTCTCCTAACCTGCAGATGTGTGGAGATCACCTGGGCTGACAGTCCCATGTCAAATCATAGAATGGTTACAGCACAGGAGGCCATTCGGTCCGTCGAGCCCGCGCCGGCTCTCTGCAAGAGCACTTCAGCTAGTCCCACTCCCCAGTAGCCCTGCAAATATTTTTCCATCAGGTACTTATCCAATTCCCTTTTGAAAGTCACGACTGAGTCTGCCTCCACCACCTCTCAGGCAGTGCATTCCAGATCCTAACCACTCGCTGCATAAAACAGTTTTTCCTCATGTCGCCTTTGGTTCTTCTGCCAATCACCTCAAATCTGTGTCCTCTGGTTCTCGACCCCTCTGCCAATGGGAACAGTTTCCCTCTATCTACTCTGTCTAGACCCCTCATGATTTTGAACACCTCTATCAAATCTCCTCTCAACCTTCTCTGCTCTAAGGAGAACAACCCCAGCTTCTCTAGTCTATCCACGTAACTGAAGTTGCTCATCACTGGAACCATTCTAGTAAATCTTTTCTGCACCCTCTCCAAGGCCTTCACATCCTTCCTAAAGTGCGGTGCCCAGAATTGGACACAATACTCCAGTTGAGGCTGAATCAGTGTTTTATACAGGTTCATCATAGCTTCCTTGCTTTTGTACTCTATACCTCTATTTATGAAGCCCAGGATCCCGTATGCTTTTTTAACCTCTCAACCTGCCCTGCCACCTTCAACGATTTGTGCACATATACCCCCAGGTCTCTCGGTTCATGCACCCCCTTTAGAACTGTACCCTTTAGTTTATATTGCCTCTCCTCATTCTTCCTACCAAAACGTATCACTTCGCACTTTTCTGCATTAAATTTCATCTGCCACGTGTCTGCCCATTCCACCAGCCTGTCTATGTCTTCTTGAAGTCTATCACTCTCCTACTCACTGTTCGCTATACTTCCAAGTTTGGTGTCATCTGCAAATTTTGAAATTGTGCCCTGTACACCCACGTCCAAGTCATTAATATACATCAAGAAAAGCAGTGGTCCTAGTACTGACCCCTAGGGAACACCACTGTACACCTTCCTCCAGTCCGAAAAACAACCGTTCACCACTACTCCCTGTTTCCTGTCACTTAGCCAATTTTGTATCCATGCTGCCACTGTCCCCTTTATTCCATGGGCTTCAACTTTGCTGGCCAGCCTATTATGTGGCACTTTATCAAACGCCTTTTGGAAATCCATGTACACCACGTCAACCACATTGCCCTCATCAACCCTCTGTTATCTCAAAAAACTCGATCAAGTTAGTTAAACACGATTTGCCTTTAACAAATCTGTGCTGGCTTTCCTTAATTAATCTGCACTTGTCCAAGTGACTGTTAACTTTGTTCCTGATTATCAATTCTAAAAGCTTCCCAACTACCAAGGTTAAACTAACTGGCCTGTAGTTGCTGGGTTTATCCTTACACCCTTTTTTGAACAAGTGTGTAACATTTGCAATTCTCCAGTCCTCTGGCACCAGCCCCGTATCTAAGGAGGATTGGAAGATTATGGCCAGTACCATCGCAATTTCCACCTTTACTTCCCTCAGCATCCTAGGATGCATCCCATCCGGTCCTGGTGACTTATCTACTTTAAGTACAGACAGCCTTTCTAGTACCTCCTCTTTATCAATTTTTATCACATCCAGTATCTCCACTACCTCTTCCTTCACTATGACTTTGGCAGCATCTTCTTCCTTGGCGAAGACAGATGCAAAGTACTCATTTAGTACCTCAACCATGCCCTCTGCCTCCACGCATAGGTCTCCTTTTTAGTCCATCAGCCCCACCCCTTCTCTTACTACCCGTTTATTATTTATGTCTATAGAAGACTTTTGAATTCCCTTTTATGTTAGCTGCCAATCTATTCTCATACTCTGTTTGCCCCTCATTTTCTTTTTCACTTCCCCTCTGAACTTTCTATATTCAGCCTAATTCTCACTTGTATTCTCAACCTGGCATCTGTCATACGCACTCTTTTTTCTGCTTCATCTTACTCTCTATCTCTTTCATCATCCAGGGAGCTTTGGCTTTAGCCCTACCTTTCCCCCCCTCGTGGGAATGTACCTCGACTGTACCCGAACCATCTCCTCTTTAAAAGGCAGCCCATTGTTAGATTAGTTTTGCCTGCCAATCTTTGATTCCAATTTACCCGGGCCAGATCCGTTCTCAACCCACTGAAATTTGCCTTCCTCCAATTAAGTATTTTTACTCTAGATTGCTCCCTGTCCTTTTCCATAGCTAATCTAAACCTTATGATACTGTGATCACTGTCCCCTAAATGTTTACCTACTGACATTTGCTCCACCTGACCCGCCTCATTCCCCAGAACCAGATCCAGCAATGCCTCCTTCCTCGTTGGGCCGGAAACGTACTGATCAGGAAAGTTCTCCTGAACACACTTCAGAAATTCCTTCCCCTCCCTTTTACTATCCCAGTCTATATTAGGATAGTTGAAGTCACCATTATCACTACTCTATAGTTCTTGCACCTCTCTAATAACCCTGCAAATTTGCTCCTCTATATCCTTCCCGTGAGTTGGTGGCCTATAGAATACACCTAGTAGTGTAATGGCACCTCTGTTAATTCTTAACTCTACCCAAATAAATTCTGTCCTTGATCCCTCCAGGACATCCCCTCTCTCCAGCACTAACATTCTGCTTAACCAATACTGCCACACCACCTCCTTTCTTTCCTTCCCTATGTTTCCTGAACACCCTATAGCCAGGAAAATGTAAAACCCAATCCTGCCCTTTTTTGAGCCAGCTCTCAGTTATTGCCACGACATCATGTTTCCACGTGGCTATGTGCATCTGCAGTTCACCAACCTTATTTACCACGCTTCGTGCGTTTACACTCATGCACTGTAAATCTATCTTGGACCTTCTTGTACTCTCTCTTAGTCTGACCCCACCTAATACCTTACTGTTTCTTACTCCAGTGCTATCTGTCTCTCCTAATCCTTTGTGCACTTTGTTTCTCCTTCCTAATGCTACATACTGGTGCCCACCCCCCTGCCAAATTAGTTTAAACCCTCCCCAACAGCACTAGCAAACCCTCCCGCAAGGATATTGGTAGCAGCTCTGTTAAGGTGCAACCCATCCAGTTTGTACAGGTCACACTGTCCCAGGAATCTGAAGGCTTCCCTCCAGTCACGTATTCATCTGCTCTATCCTCCTATTTCTAGAACTCGCCAGCTCGCGCCACCGGGAGTAATCCAGAGGTTACTACCTTTGAGGTCCTGCTTTTTAATCTCTTTCCTAGCTCACTAAAATCTGCCTGCAGGACCTCATCCCTCTTTCTACCTATGTCGTTGATACCAGCATGGACCACGACCTCTGGCTGTTCACCCTCCCCCCTCAATGTTCTGCAGCTGCTCAGTGACATCCTTGACCCTGGCACCAGGGAAGCAACATACCATCCTGGAGTCACGTCTGTGGCCGCAAAAAACGCCCGTCTGTTCCCCTAACTATCGTGCTTTCCGGTTCTTCCTCCTCTTTCTCCCACCCCCCCCACCTCCGTACAGCTGAGCCACCCGTGGTGCCGTGGACTTGGCTCTGGCTGTACTTCTCAGAGGAATCATCGCCCTCACCAGTAATACTGGTTGGAGAGCGAGGTGCACTCAGGGTACTCCTGCACTACCTACCTGGTCCTCCATGTCTGTCTGGCAGTCACCCATTTCCTCCCTGCCTGCACACCCTTATGCTGTGGGGCGACCACCTCCTGAAACGTGCTATCCACGCAGCTCTCAGCCTCACGGATGCACCGCAGTGATGGCCAGCTGCTGCTCAAGCTCCAAAACCTGGAGCTCGAGTTCCTCCAACTAACGACACTTCCTGCACATGTGGTTGTCTAGGACACTGGAAGCATCCTGGAGTTCCCACATGGCACAAGATGTGCATTCCACGGGACGGAGGTGCCCTGCCATGCCTCTACTTAATAGATTAACTAACCTAACAAATAAACTCAAGGCTTAAAAAAGAACAATCACCAGCTGCTCACCAATTTGGGCTTTTTCTCTTCAGCTCCTTCCCTTGTGCCGACGTCATTTACCTCACTCCCTGACGCTCGCACTCCCTCCGGACTCTTGGGCCTACCTTTATCTCCAGCCGCTCCTCTTTCCCCCTCAGCTCCCAATTCCCACTCTCTCCAAATTCCCAATGTAGCACTGTGTCGAGAAGTACTCCATTTAAGATCACTCTGTGTAGCCCACTCTCTGTGCAGGACACGACCCTGATCTAATACTGCTGCGACTTTGACAATCTTTGGAGGGGGTCGACGAGTCTGCCATTGGGACAAAGGAGCCAGATTTACCGGCTTGTGGACGCTAACCTCCATCAACCTTTGAACTAAAGCAAGACCAGTGTAAAAGCAGCTCAGGTTACTAGGTGCAGATAGCTGTGTACGGTGTCGGCTGGTTACTTATGGATGGTGTCACCTATTTTGACAGATATATCAAACATCTGAATGTTGTTGTAATGTTAAGGGTGTTGCACAATATAGCAAACCAGGTGATCACACCTACAAACCACTTCCTGTTACTCAGTCCTTGGCTCAGAGATGCATCAATTTTCCCCATGCATAACTTCTCCGAGAAGTTTGCAGTCACACACTGACACAGGCATGGCTGCCATGATTTCCTGTTTTCCAAAGTTGCAACACAAATGACTGCGTTGGGAAACTCTTGGATTTCAATCAGTTTTAGACTTATTTCAGTGAAAGTAGAAATACTTTCAAATGCTACTATTCAACCGGCGAGTTAATCAGGGCAGCACTCTCACACCTAGCATCTGGCTCGAGTTGGACAGAGTTAGAGTCTGTGTGTGTGTATACTGTACGCCTATTGTTCCTACTGTCACTGCTCCACAGATGATCAGCAAAATGGCAGGCAACTCTCACATATGAACGCTAGCCTCCCTCCTGCTGAATCCAGAAGCAAGGTGTGCGAGTGGTGCCCAGATTAATCGGCGGGCGAGTCTTCCCTCCGCCCCAATTCAAGCCGTGGGGAGTCGCAACCACAGTTATTCATGACAACGTGTGTTACAGGGCAGTGCCTGTTTCTAAGATCTTTACAAGCTCATTCACTGCTTTTTGATGTCAGAACGCTTGCTAAGTAAAGAATTTCCACCTGACCTTTTGTGACTTCAACAAGACTTCACATTTGAATTTCTACACAGAATAATTGTACTTTTTTGGGCCGATTTCTCCCCCCGCCCACCCCCAGTGCTGGGGTACGAAGTGTCAACAGCTCCTCTGCCTCCACCAAACCCAGCCCCTTTTTGATATCACCTACGGGCTTGAACCTGGTCAATAGTGCCATGGACACCAGGGTTCTCCTGTGGAAGGGGAGCGCACTACACGAGTCATAAACACGCAGTGCTGCCGAGTATTTTATCTTATTTCATTTAGAAACAAAGAAAGGCATGACACTGCCACGGTTGAGCAGAGTAAAAAAAAAGACAATGCAAATTGAATAGTACAGGAAACTCTTTGGTATCCAGCACCGATGGGACCGGCGTGATGCCGGTTGATCAGAAATTCCTGATGACGGAGAGGGTTATCTACCGAGGCTATTTTTAACAAAGAAAAATTAAAAAATCAAGAAATGTGCAGTATACAGTAATTGGGTACTCACCTACAGAATGTTGTGTTAAATGGATGGTAGAAGATGCTTGATTAGGTACAGTACAGGTAGACTACCCTTTATCCGAACTTCCGAAAACCGAAACCCTCTAAAAACCGAAGGTTTTTTCGTTCAGCGTAAGTCGTGCGCACGACCCCCGCCGGCCCCGACCCCCCGCCGACTTACGTTGAGCGTCAGCGTAAGTCGTGCGCACGACCCCCCGCCGGCCCTGACCCCCGCTGGCCCTGACCCCCGCGGACCCCCCCCCCCGCGGACCCCCGCCGACTTACGCTGAGCGTCAGCGTAAGTCGTGCGCACGACCCCCCGCCGACCGTAAGTCGGCGGGGGTCGGGGTCGGCGGGGGTCTCGGCGCCGGCGGGGGTCCGCGGGGGTCGGTGCCGGCGGGGGGGTCGTGCGCACGACCCCCCGCCGACCCACCTTCCGAAATTCTCCGAAAACCGAAACACGGCTGGTCCCGAGGTTTTCGGATAAAGGATAGTCTACCTGTACTGCCAGTTGAGGGTAATGCAATGCAATGACTACCAGCAGCGTGGGAGACACACAGTACCCCTGTAAAATGGCGGATCAGAAGAGACTACCGGCAGCGCGGGAGAGTCAGACTCCTGTTACAGGGGGATTGAGGTGTTCCGACTTCCGACAGCGCCAAGAAGCCGAGTAGCGGCAGTTTGGAGAACTACCCCCACTGACTAACTCGGCCACCGCGGGAGACTCGGACGCGGCAACATTGCCAGTTATTGAGGTGGTGTTTTTGGAGTATGAATTTTGCCGGTTAATAGAGAAGTCCGGATATTTAGGTGCCGTTTAAACGAGAGTTTCCTGTAATTAGATGACTGGTTTAAAAGCCTGAAGAGTTCAGGAGGAAATGAAGATCGAGGGCGATAAGGATGTACACAGATGGTATTGTGGATTCAGACCCTCAATCAGCCCAAACTGCTAAGTTCCCAAATCAGCTGCATTGCCATGTGGAATGACAGAGATTAACAGTTGCGTGTTTTGGCCCGGAAAGCAAGTGGGGGGGGGGGGTTGGAGAGAAGGAGACGAGGAACATACCTACTAGACAGGTTGGGAAAGAGTCATACCACCGTGCAATTCTCAGTTCCCTCCTCGGTGAGCAGGACAGGCCATTAAGCATATGGAGACGTCACATTTTGGGTCAATTCACATTAGGATAATGCTATTAAGTTAAACTCAACTCACAAGGGGATTAAATCCACAACATAGTCTGAATTCTAATCTGCATTTCAGGAAACTGTGTGTCTGCCCAGAATGGTGCATCCGTATACTTCATCAGCTTCAGAGGTTGGATGAAATCTTCTAATAAACAAACAGTCACTCATGTTGGAATGGCTTCATTCCACTGAGTGCAGTTGGGGGAGGGACAGCTGCCAGGGGCATCCACCCAGGAAGGGTGCAGATTTAACTAGCATCTGGACTGGCTCATCCCAGGGCAGGGAGAGCTGGAGGAGGGTTCAAAGAATCATGTCTTTGGTTTTCTGGCCAGCTAAGAAAAGACTGGCAGTAGAGATCGAGAAGGCAGGCAGACACACTCGAGTACGGGTTCACTGCTCTAGTTCAGAGCCGATGAGCTACAGAGAAAATTACTAGAGCGGAAAAGTGTACTTAGCCCACTAACTGGGACACTGTGGTGTGCTTGCTATTTTCCAAGTGCAAATCAGTGAGTTTGAACATTTTTTTTCATTAATTCACGGAATGTGGGCGTCGCTGGTAAGGCCAGCATTTATTGGCCATCGCCAATTGCCCGAGGTGGTGGTGCCGAGCCATCTTCTTGACACGGACTGCAGCGGTTCAAGAGGGTGGCTCCCCATCACCTTCGAGGGTGTACATCTCTCCCAAGTACAATGCTTATCCCTCTCCCAGAAAACATGTTGCCAAAGATAGATTTAGACCCCACTCCAAGACCTCATAAATCACCAACTGATGTGAAACTAGCACGACAGCATTAATGTGCAATATGTCTGAGCCACAGACCCAGCCAACCAAGGGAGTCGCGGGATCTCCCTGCTGCGATGCCTGTAGCCATACTGCACTGTATATGGTGCAATGGCTTGAGTTGCAAGTGAGGTTTTATTTCCCCGGCTCTGCGCCTGGAGAAAGCTGTTTAACAGGAGGAACAGCGCACAACAACCAAACAATACCTCAGCTGGCAGTTGCAATAAAAAGTTAAACAACAAAGCTTTGTGTGTTACTTGGACTTTATGCGAAGTCTGGTTCTGCAGCAGAAATTGTGCAACGGTAATAGTTCAATGGCGTAGCTTTCTGTGCTACTTGCCTTATGCCTACAGTGTGCTCCCACTGGTCACAGGAGACGGACTCTTTTGGACTGCACCCTTCACATTTGAAACTTCAGCAGGGAAACCAGAGCAAGTGATCTGGCCAATGATGCAGTAAAATAAATAATGCACGTTTATTATTCTTAGTTTTAGAACTCAAAGGGAAGCTGTATCCCTACACTAAGCTTTGAATTTAACAGCCGCTATGCTAACGGGAACTCTGATCGTGTCAATCGATAGGTTAAAATTTGCACTCAAATAGACTTGTAAAATCCACACAAGCAAACTCATGCTAGTGTTGAAATATACTCAAATCACATAGGAATGCAAAGGACTGGACGAAGCCACCTGTAGGGCCAGCTTGGCTCGGTTGGTAGGACTCTTACTCAGAGTTCGACCTGCTGTGATTTCCAGCAAAGTTTTTTGGGTTTTTTCTGTTTTTCATACAGACCCCAGCATCTACAACATTTGACCCCTTGTGAGCCCACCTCATTGTTCTTTGATGTAATGTTTTCCTGACTGACCTGTTTGGACACCATTCACATTGCTGTGATTATCTCTCTGCCGAGGTGTGATAAAGGGCAGTTAGAAAGATTACCTGTAATCATCTGGCAGTGTTCTCTGACACTATATATGCTGTGCCTATTTGCATCTCTTCACTTCACCTGACAAAGGAGCAGCGCTCCAAAAGCTTGTGATTTCAAATAAAGCTGTTGGGACTATAACCTGGTGTTGTGTGACTTCCCACATTTGTCCGAGTTTGAAGGTTGTGGGTTCAGGTCCCATGACAGGACTTGAGCACGTGATTTAGGCGAACACTCCAATGCAGTACTGAGGGAATAACAACAGAAGACGCTGGAAAAACTCAGCAGGCCAGGCAACATCTGTGGAGAGAGAAATAGAGTCAACGTTTCAGGTCGAAACCCTTCTTCAGAACTGAGGGAATGCTGCACTGTTGAAAGGAGCCATGCTTCAGCTGAAGCATTAGATCAAGGCCTGGCCTGCCTGTTTAGTGGCTCAAAGTTCCTAAGATGCTACTTGAAGAGCAGAGTTCTCACTTCGTGGTCAGTCAATATACCTCCTCACCCAATACCCTCAAAAAAAGTTGAGCGCAAAATTTGCCTGAAATAACAATCTAAACAGTCTGCTCATCTTCAATAAGGAACCCCTTCACCCCCTCCTCCAGCTCTTGCTTCTCCGGTGTAAATGACTGCAGTCTCTTGTAGCTGCCTCCTACAGCACTGGTGCATACTCCAAGGTTCACAATACGCTTCAATGCCAGAACATCCCCACTGTATCACTAACCAGAACTCTGCACAGTACTCTGAATGGGGCCAAACCCATGCTTTATACAATCTCATCACTTCCTGCAACTTATGCTCCATTACTCTGACTGTACACCCGAAGTTAGTTTGTTTTCATTTCTGTTGCCACACACTGTACCAACAGTCTCAATAAGCTATTTACAAGTACCTCCACACCCCTCTCCCGTGGCTTGCGCTATAGATGAACACTACTTCTCTTACTCTCACCACATCACATTAATATGCATTAAAACATCAGCCACTCGTCAGCCCAGCTTCCTGGTTTATCTCCATCCAGTCTACTGGTTCCAAGTTATTTGTGTTTACCAGTTCTTCCCTTACCTGCAGGACTAGCAGTCAGACATGCTGCACAGATCTGTTTGAGGACAAGAGCCTATCGCAACCAAAGGCACACAGCAGGGGTATAGAGTAGACGAGGTTGAGATTATTGTTGACCATGTGCTGCAGTAACAGAAGTTACGCACATTACTAAAACTATTTCTATCCCAGTCTCAGAACGGGTGCCACAAATAGAGAAGCAGCAATTGTGAACTTGCACATAGCAGTGGACACATGCCTTAAGTGCGTGACTGCAGCAGCATATCCTGGTCTCTAGGGAAAGAATTTCACCATCACCTCCTATAAATGGCAGGCTGCTATAAACACCAGTCGCAGACAGCAGCGCGGTGTTGGAGCACAAAGTGATCGGCTACTTCCAAGGTCTTCATTCCACATTTACACAATCCCTGTACTGCAGGGCCATGCACAACTCAACTTCCTCAGCTTCTGCCACCTCAACTCTTGATCCCACAACTTACAAATCTTGTACAAAACAGGTCAATGTCACTGGCTCTCTCATGCCCATTGATTATAAACGCACTCTTTATTGGTATATGCACATTATATGATCGCTTCAGTTTCCCAGCCACTCAACAGATGGCTCATCTTAGATTTGTTCTGTTCATTCAGTACAATCATTTCTTTGATGACACACTTAAGGCTCCAGACAGTGCAAGTGTAATAATGCTTCGTTGACTATGATCCTAACTGAGGCAGTACCATTGTGAAACTCAGCTATAGGCCTTACACCCTTCCATGGAGGCTGCAATGTAGTAAAACTTTATTGTACTCCTCCTATATACCAGAACTTTTGATCCAACAAAACACAGTTTACAGTACAACCATTAACAGCTTGCCCACAAGCATCCTCCGACACTGCATTTTTGTATGGCTGCCAAGTACAGCATTCTAGAGCAAGCTTTTTCTCTCCATGGGGCTTTTCCGCTAAATATTTACAACAGTGGACCACAAAACGGATTATACAGCAGAGGCGCGAACATTTTGGTCCTGGTATATACAGGGAGAATATTCACCTACAGAAGTACTCATCCTCCGCCAATCTAGCCTGGAATTCAGCTAACGGTTCATTAACACTCGCAGGGAAGCATTCCAGCAAGACGAGCACGGGTCTGCTACCTCCAAGGATGCTGAGCGAGGAGATTCGGTGCTCATTTAATCACATTCAGCATGCTAAACTGCTGGGACGGAGCCACTCGCCCTGGCCTCGCTTCCAATCAGATATTAGCTAGTTACTGAGTCAGTAAGACACGCTGCCTCCCAAATGAAAATGGAAATTCTTGGAAATTCTTGGCAAAATTGAGTTTGATTTTCAGCCTGTTCTCCAAAAATTCTTTAATCAATCACTGCAGTGGGACAATGCATTTCATTAGTAGACTTATCTGTTGTATCAGAGGCAGGACTCCTTCAGGGGAGAACACATGCACTAGGCCCTCAAACTGTAGAATATCACTGCATTTATGAATAAACTTTGTATAAATGTATATTTTATAGTTCCACAAAGATATGAAATTCTCATACATGTAGCTTGTAAGGAACATTTGAACCAAACCTGCCGCCATGACACTCCGGGCCACGGCGTCCATGGCGAGCACGTGAGGATAGAGGTAAAAAGGGCCTCCCCTCTGCTCCTCAACCGAGGTCTGATGGGCAGGAGTCCGAGATGGAGGGAAGGGAAGTGGTGAAGCTGAGCCCTTACCATCAGTCAACTGTTGAGCCATCTCTTACAAAAGACTGGCGAACATGACCATGCCATGGTGACCATCTCTCCCAGCATGCTATATTTGGCGTTCAGTTTTTATAAACAATCTCTCTCATTCTGCTCCTGCGCCGTTCACCTTCCAGTTTCTCTAACCCAGCACCTAAATGCCCCTCAACCATGACCACGTCTGCCCCCACCAATACACACCCCCGGGCCATCCAGCTTTCTACAGCCAAGGCTTGCTGAGATTCCAGATCCCCAAGTAAAATGGGCACGGTGACAAAGTGCCAACCAGAGTGGTTTTCAGCCAGTGTTCTAGACTGGCGTGGGTAAACTATTTGGAACAGCCGAGGTACTCAAGACTCAGGGAAATTAAACTGAAAGCAAATTTCAAGAGAGAATAATTGTGCAACAGCATTCAATCATGTCGAGACACAGCTACACAATCAATCCCTCCAGCTCCATATCTCCCAGCCCCACCTACCGACCACTTCACCATATCCCCCAGCCCCACCTACCGACCACCTCACCATATCTCCCAGCCCCACCTACCCGCCACCTCACCATATCCCCCAGCCCCACCTACCGACCACCTCACCATATCCCCCAGCCCCACCTACCGACCACCTCACCATATCCCCCAGCCTCGCCACCTCACCATATCCCCCAGCCCCACCACCTCACCATATCCCCCAGCTCCAACACCTCACCATATCCCCCAGCCCCGCCACCTCACCATATCCCCCAGCCCCACCTACCCGCCACCTCACCATATCCCCCAGCCCCACCTACCGACCACCTCACCATATCCCCCAGCCTCGCCACCTCACCATATCCCCAGCCCCAACACCTCACCATATCCCCCAGCCCCGCCACCTCACCATATCCCCCAGCCCCGCCACCTCACCATATCCCCCAGCCCCGCCACCTCACCATATCCCCCAGCCCCGCCACCTCACCATATCCCCCAGCCCCACCACCTCACCATGTCCCCCAGCCCCGCCACCTCACCATATCCCCCAGCCCCGCCACCTCACCATATCCCCCAGCCCCGCCACCTCACCATATCCCCCAGCCCCGCCACCTCACCATATCCCCCAGCCCCGCCACCTCACCATATCCCCCAGCCCCGCCACCTCACCATATCCCCCAGCTCCAACACCTCACCATATCCCCCAGCCCCGCCACCTCACCATATCCCCCAGCCCCACCTACCCGCCACCTCACCATATCCCCCAGCCCCACCTACCGACCACCTCACCATATCCCCCAGCCTCGCCACCTCACCATATCCCCAGCCCCAACACCTCACCATATCCCCCAGCCCCGCCACCTCACCATATCCCCCAGCCCCGCCACCTCACCATATCCCCCAGCCCCACCACCTCACCATGTCCCCCAGCCCCACCACCTCACCATATCCCCCAGCCCCACCACCTCACCATATCCCCCAGCCCCGCCACCTCACCATATCCCCCAGCCCCGCCACCTCACCATATCCCCCAGCCCCGCCACCTCACCATATCCCCCAGCCCCGCCACCTCACCATATCCCCCAGCCCCGCCACCTCACCATATCCCCCAGCCCCGCCACCTCACCATATCCCCCAGCCCCACCACCTCACCATATCCCCCAGCCCCGCCACCTCACCATATCCCCCAGCCCCGCCACCTCACCATATCCCCCAGCCCCACCTACCCACCACCTCACCATATCCCCCAGCCCCACCTACCCGCCACCTCACCATATCCCCCAGCCCCGCCACCTCACCATATCCCTCACCTCGGCCCCACCTACTCACCACCTCACCATATCCCTCAACCCATTTCATGAAGTCTTTCATTGAAATCTATTGAAACTTGCAGTGCCTTTATTCTGTGCCTGTAACATGTCTTGCCAGAAGTTTTGAAGCTCGTTCACTAGCTGCTGTGATTCTGGGCCTGTTCTGGTTTAGATTACAGGAAAGCAGTGTTCACATGCATTTACACTGCTACCTCCAGATCCCTCATCACAGCAGCAGGTTCCTAGACTGTTTTTCATGGGTCTACCATTCTGCCATAAGAAAAAGAGACGAGAATTTAGAAACGTAAATTCACATGAGAATGGCCACCGATGCTGGACTTCCAGAATCCGAATTAAAGCCTAGCAGCCCGAGCCAGAAGAGTGCGAGTTCAAGCCCCTCTCCAGGACCCGAGTACATAACTAGCTGATTATTCAGCGCAGTACTGAGGGAGTGTGGCAATGTCAGGGGGGCCCGTCTTTTGGACTGGACGCCAAACCAAGACCCTGCCTTCCTGATCAAGTGGATGTAAAAGGCACCATGGCATTAATCGCAGGAGAGTAGAGAATTATCCCAGTGTCCCGGCCAGGCCAACATTCCTCATTCAATCAACCCCCCACCAAAAAACAGATCAACGGGTCGTTTTACTCATTTGCTGTTTGCGGACTGCCCGTATGCCTATGTAACAATGACTACACTTTAAGAGTAAAGCACTTTGAGGCGTCCTGAGGATACGATAAGACTATATAAATGCCAAGCTTTTTCTTGCTTACCTCTAACACTCGGCTTGTACGGCAAGCGGCATAGAGTCCAGAAGGGAATGCATTCTGCTCAGCAAAATCAAAATTCCTGACTATCTAATGGTTCCCTGGACAACCAGTACTCGCTTATATTCTTCAGCTGTCAGTTCCAGTGCTGCATTTCCCCTGCCACCAACAGCAGCAAAATTAACTTGCAGGATTTTTTTTCTGAAGCAGCTACCCAGAAAACCCCCTTAAAAGTGGGCCCTCCTAACTGCTGTCAGTCTCCCCCGGGCTGGGTAATGTACTGCTCCAGTAGTGATGTCAATGTGTAAACACAGATATTCTCTCTACTAGTAGTGGGCTCAATGTATGGACATTGGCACAAACACTGTGCAAACCATCAGTCAAGCTGCGCGCGCGCGCACACACACTGAACAGGGAGTCCCAAAGTGCAGCAATTTACAGGCCAAACTGCCACACTATCTGCAACACAATGCGGCCAAGCAGTGTAAACATAGGAGCAGGAGTAGGCCATTCGGCCCCTCGAGCCTGCTCCGCCATTCAATGCGATCATGGCTGATCATCCAAATTCAGTACCCTGTCCCTGCTTTCTCCCCATACCCCTTGATCCCTTTAGCCTTAAGAAATATATCTAACTCAGTAGTTAGCCCACTCTCCATAGACCTGGACTGCGATATAAAAGGCAACTAGCAACATGGTGAGAACTGATGCACCCGGCCTGAAAGGCCATTATAAGAAACAAACAAACCAGCCACCAGCCTTCAGTTAATGCAGCTAAATAAGGCATCAATAAAATTAAATGAGGCAGTTAAGTTTAATTAGCTGACAACCTAGATGAGACAACACCAATAAACTACCCAAGTCCATGGCTGTGCTCATGTGTGCACAAAAGGCAACTTCTGTTAAGTGTCACATTTCAAGCTCCAATGTTCCACTGTCTGGTTAAGCATGCAAAAGGGCAGCATTTGCATCGCTCAAGTGTTCAACCAGACTAAAATGTTACTCTTTACGAGCTTTACTTTTACCAAAGGGCTGCCCTTTCTCCCTTCTACACACTCGGCCTTCCTACATTACAGCAGTGACTACAATGCAAACTTACTTCATTGGCTGTAAAGTGCTTTGGGACGTCCTGAAAGGCACGGTGTCAATGCAAGCTTCTCTTTGCAGTGACCGCCACCAGATTGGATAACATCTTTTGTTGACTCCCTCAACTACATGCTGCCCCTTGGCAACATCATTTTCAGACATGGAATCAGCTTCCACATTCATGCCAATAACACCCAACTTCAGTCCACCTTTCAACTCTCCGCTATCTCTGTGCTGTCAGGCTGCCTGTCTGACATTCAGTCCTGGATCAGCCCCAACGTCCGTTAACTAAATTATGGGGAAAACTGGCCAGTATCGTTGGCCCTCTGCTGCAAATTCTGCAGCCTCGTCACCGACCCCATTCCTCGCCCTGGCCAGTTTCTCAGGCTGAACCAGAGTGTTCATAAGCTCATCCTCACATTCAACCCCGAGCTGAGCTTCGGACTCATTGCTGCCCCATCATGAAGACTGCCTACTTCCACCATTGTACCACTGTCCTGACCTCAGCCTATCTGATGCTGAAACCTTCAGACTCGATTACACCAATGCACTCCAAGCCGGCCTGTATCCTATTCCCACACCAAGCCCCACTCTCCCAACACTTCCGTCCTTGCTGCTGTATACTGGCTCCCACTTCCCCCAACACATCAAATTTAAAATTCACCACCTCGCGTTTCAATCCCTCCATGACCTCGCCCCTTCCCATCTCACATTTACAACCTCCCCCACCTTCTCTGAACTCACCATTCCTCTAGCTCTGGCTTCTTGTGCATGCCACCACTAGAAGCCAAGCCTTCAGCTGCCGAGGAC
Organism: Somniosus microcephalus; assembly: GCF_052327205.1. Lineage (NCBI taxonomy): Eukaryota > Metazoa > Chordata > Chondrichthyes > Squaliformes > Somniosidae > Somniosus > Somniosus microcephalus. Next base: position 17,027,162 of record NC_141007.1, read on the forward strand.
CCACACTCTGGAATTCCCTCTCGAAGCCCCTCCATCTCCCTCTCTCCTTTTAAAACCCACCTCGATGACCAACTCTTGGTCACTGTTCCTAGTCTCTCTCTCTATTTGGCTCTGGTGTCCATTTTTTCCCCTCGTGACTCTGAAGCACCTTGAGGCATTTTTCTATATTAAAGACATGGCAGAAGTACAAGTTGGCATTGATGACCGTTGACTCCAACTCACTGGTATCCCCAAGTGTTATTTTAATTGACATTTATTGCGGACTCTTGCGCTGTTACAATGACGCACCATTACCATACTTCCCGCTGAAAACAGCTGGCCTTCGGCTAACCGCAATTTAACCGTGAAGTTTGAAATATTTCAAAGTTACAGCGCTTCATAAAATGCACAGCCACGATCCAAACTTCTCCTGCAGCGATCTTTCCCTGTTCCTTAGCTTCTGACTGCAAGCGAAGGAGCCAAGACAGTGAACACGTAGAACACAGAGTGCGCCAGCTGGAACATGATATCCAGCCGGCTTGGAATTCCTCAATTTAGTTGCACAGCTCAGAAAACGATCCCCACAGTATTTAAAATTCTACTACAATATGCTCCTTACCTCCATCAGTCTTTGCTTCCTCCTACAATCTACAGGCTTTTAAAATCTAACTTAACCACTACTATTTCATCGATCGTGTCTCGTCTCTCCCCTCGGCAATCACCCGGCTTTCTTAAAAAATAATCTGACCAGAGAACGGGCCACTCGCAGGTTGGGTACAATTTAGCTCAGAAAAGAAAATCCACCCCCCCCCCAGGGGCCACGATGACACCCTACAGCCCTGTGTAGCAGGCTACCCAAGCCAACAACTTGCATTTATACAGCGTCTTTAATGTAGTAAAACGTCCCAGGGCACATCACAGGAGCATTATCAAACAAGATGTTGCAAGGCTGGAGGAGGAACCAGGTTTAATATCTGCAGCTGTTGTGCCACACACGAGCTGGTACTGCACATCTCAGTCTAGTCGTGGCTGCACGCACGCGCACACTAATTCAGCAGCAAGGTACATCGAAAGTCGCAATGAGTCCGAAATTCACTCGCACATCAACCTGATGGGGTTTACAGGACTGCACGATTAACAAATGACAACGTGCCAGCTTACATGCACTTGCCACATGCATAAAAGATGCCAGTAAGATGATGTTTGGTGAGCCCTGGTTTGGCTCCTACAGTAAACTTTTCTTGTTTAAAAATAGTTAAAATTCCAGAGTTAAAACTTGGCCGCCAGCTTGTCAAGTTCTAGAATTGCTTCTTTTTCCACACAGCTGCTGCAGTCAAAACCCATGACTAATCATTCCAATGTCAAACATGAAATTAAGAATGAGGAGTATTTATAGCTGCAGTTTCTTTGTACTTCTGACCGTTGGTAATGGGCTCTGTAATATCGGTCAGTCATCCACTCAATGCCACCATTTGACAGAGAAACAAAGCAAGCAGGGAGGCTTTTTAAAAAAAAGTTTTGGACAGAATCTATCACAGCCCTGGAGGAACAAGATGCAAGACGTATAAAATGAGGCTGGATGCAGACTTGGACAGATGTTGTGTGTGGATCAAACATTTCCGAGAATGTCCTGCTTGAAACATTTCACACCTACAGTTACACATGACTGAAACACTGAAGGCAGTTCATAATCTGAACCATCACATAGCAAACTTTTGCCCAGGTGGCATAGATCATGGAAACATCCTGCAACTCCATAGAACCATAGGAGTCCACACAACACAAGAGGCAGCCATACGGCCCATTGTATCTGTGCCGGCTTTTCGCTGCGACATTTCAAAACTAATTCCACTGACCTCTGTGCTCCCTACAGCCCTGCATCTTGCTCTGAAGATTAACAGACAAAAAAGTAGGAAGATGGTAGGTATGCCGTCTTTTTAAGGTTATATCACAAATATACCATCCAAGACAAAGCGGCCCGCTTGATCGACACTTCATCCACTCCCTCCATCACTGGTGTATCCTTAGTGCAATACGTACGATCTGCAGGACCCTAGCAACTCGCCAAGGCTTCTTCGGCAGCACCTTCCAAACCTGCAACCTCTTTCACCTAGAAGGACAAGGGCAGCAGGCGCATGGGAACACCACCACCTCCAAGTTCCCCTCCGAGTCACACACACCATCCTGACTTAGAAATATATCGCTGTTCCTTCATCGTCACTGGGTCAAAATCCTGGAACTCCCTCCCTAACAGCGCTGTGGGAGTACCTTCACCACACGGACTGCAGCGGTTCAAGGCGGCGACTCACCACCTTCCCAAGGGCAACAAATGCTGGCCTTGCCAGAGACACCCACAACCAAAGAGTGAAATATTAAAAAATCAATTTCAAGTTAATATGCAAACACATCACTGGCACAGCTGCCCATTTGCCATGGTAGCATGTAGTGTTTGCGCTGGGTTTATGATCCAGTCCATTTACTGCCTGATTGAAGTGTTGCTGGATACAGCTCATTTACTGCTGCTGGAATAAGAAAGTGTACACATTTCTGATGAGGAGCCAAAAGACCCACTCAGTCATTGGTCCTGGGCTGTTATCACCCCTAGTCACAACTTAAATACATTTCCACCAGCACGTAATGCCTCACTCGCATACCTGAGGAATGCTCCACTGAATACTCAATGCAATTCACTGCGCACATTTCAATTTATAGCTCGGGCTTGGCTGGATCTTCACAAAAAAATGGTAGATGATCAAAAGTGCAGGTTTGATCTTACACCAAATCGCTCTGCTCAAATCCCTCAGTCAGCTTTGCTGAAAGGCTAAGAGCAGTACAGTAGCGTTTAATAAATCCATGTTCTCTTTCGCAGAGAGCCAGAACATTTTAAAATACATAATGTCTGGATTAGCCAACATACACACAGCAAGTTCAAATTCCCAGACACTCCAACCATTCTCTCTCCAATAAAGGAGGTGAAACAAGCATTCTAAAAACAAATAATGGGATATCTAGGAGTTAGCATCTTTTTTTTAAGCATCACTCGTTCATATTCTTTGTCAAAGCCCACAATCCCAAGCAATGTCCTACTTTCAGCGCAGTACTGAAGGAGAGTTGCATCGTTAAAAGCCCAATCTTTCACGGGTAGCATTTTCGCCTTAAGCGTCAGAAGATCATGGGTTCAAGCCCTACTCCAGAACGTGAGCACGTAATCCAGGCCGACACTCCCAGTGCAATACTGAGGGAGTGCTGCACTGTCGGCAGTGCCGTATTTCAGATGAGGGGTTAAACAGAGGTCCCGTCTGTCCTCTCTCTCAGGTAGAGGTAAAAGATCCCATGGCACTATTCGAAGAGGAGCAGGGGAGTTCTCCCAGTCCTGGCCAACATTTATCCTTCGACCAACATCACTAAACAGTTTAATTCGTCAGTTGTCACATTGATGTTTGTGGTAGCTTGCTGTTCGCAAATTGTCTGCCACATTCCCGACAGTACAACAGGGACTGCACTTAAAACAAGTATTGTGTTGGCTGTAAAGAGCTTTGGGATGCCCCACCACACTACATAAAGGCAAGTTCTTTCTTTGTATATTATAGCGTGATAGTGGGAATTCTGCACAGGCATACTGCAGAACCCGTACAGAGACTGAAAGGGTTAAGGGGGGGGGGGGGTGGAGAGGAGAGAGAGGGGGGAAGTACGACACAGGCATATTGTAGGACCTGTAGAGACTGAAAGGGTTAAAAGGGGGGGGGGGGGGGGAGGAGAGAAGAGGGAGGGGGGGGGGGGGGGAAGTACAACACAGGCATATTGTAGGACCTGTAGAGACTGAACGGGTTGGGGGGGGGGGGGGGGGGAAGTACGACACAGGCATATTGTAGGACCTGTAGAGACTGAAAGGGTTAAGGGGGGGGGGGGGGGGGGGAGAGAAGAAGAGTGAAAAAAGAGGGGGAGTACGACACAGGCATATTGCAGGACCCGTAGAGACTTAGACTGGGAGGGGGAGCACAGCATAGGCATAGCGCAGGACCCCTACATACACTGCAAGACACTGATAGGGAGGGGTGGCGGGCAAGACAGATATCAAGAGACTCGAACTAGCATCACACAGGTTCCAACTTCCTCAATTTTTCCAATTCTGCGAACTATCTGATCTTAATTCAGTGTAGTGGATGACATTCACATGGAAAGCTGAATCATTGTGACATTCAATAGCAAGAGCCGATAGTCCACTGGCAGGAAATAGCAAGGAAGACCATGCTTTATTTTAAAATACTGAATACATCAAAAAGATAGGAATCTCTGGATCAGAAATAGAAAATACTGGAACCACACGCTCAGTCTGCACCCACAGATGCCTGCTGAGCATTTTCGGTTTGTTTCCCATGTCTGACAGCTGCAGTTCCTTTGCTTAGAATCGCAGGAAAATGGTTTCTTCGCTCACAAACACAATAACCTTTCAAAAATTTGCATTGCAACAAGACTAATGGCAGATCTTATCTCTAGGTTACCTGCAGGTAATTTGGCTAGTAATAAATTATTCGCTAGTTCCTCCAGTGAGATTTTGATCTTTGTCCCCACAAAGTTAACTAACCGGGTTGGTTTCCAAGAACTTTTTAAAGGTAAAGTAGATGCGATTCAGTGCGACATGACAGAGCCGCAGACCATCCACCCTCACAATTAAATAAGAGATGATGGTGCAACTGTCATTTAATCTCTCCTGCCTTCCACCCTGATCAGACCTTCTCTTTTGTTCTTTCCTTCCCCCTCCCCCCCAACCTCACCTCCCCCCGCCTCTGCACTTGCTTAAAATCTGTTACATCACTAACTTTTTCCAGTTCTGATTAAAGGTCATCAACCTGAACCGTTAACTCGGTTTCTCTCTCCACAGATGCTGCCTGACCCACGCTGAGTACAGGAAACTTTGTGCTATCCGGCACCGAGCTGTTGCCGTCCCATCAAAACTGCCGGACAAACCAGCGCTAATGTTGAAACATATGGAGATTTTGAGCTCCGTATCTGGCAACAAACCCTGTTGCTTAGCAACAGCTTCTAAACAGTCGGCCGTACCTTGCAAGCGTCTCTGTAGCTTAGCAACAGCTTCAGCGAGACCTTGCAGAGCCTGACTGGTGAGAAAAAAGCAACGAAAAGAAAAAAAACCTAACGAAACGGCTCCTGATTTTTGCCGGTGGCTCGAGCATTCCGGACAGTTAACCTCCGGATAAACCAAAGTTTCCTGTAGTTCCAGCATTTTCTGTCTAAAGTGCCAGCCATGGTCCAGTTGGTAGCACCCTTGACTGAGTCAGAAGGTGGTGGGTTCAAGCCCCACTCCAGAGACTTGAGCACAAAATCCAAGGCGACACTCCCAGTGCAATACGGAGGGAGAGCTGCACTGTCTGAGGTGCCGTCTTTCAGACGAGGGGTTAAATTGAGGTCCCGTTTACCTCTCAGGTGAACGTAAAAGATCCTATGACACTATTTCGAAGAGGAGCAGGGGAGTTATCCCTGGTGTCCTGGCCAATATTTATCCCTCAATCAACATCACTAAAATAACAGATTATCTGGTCATTAAGTGGCTGCTGTACATGGTCCATGTCTCTGAAGCATACAGGAGGGCGGGTATTACTACTGCTCTGTAGACCATGAGCTTGGTGCCGGGTTTGAGGTCCTGGCCTTCAAACACTTCCTCAGGCGACCGAAGGCTGCACTGGCACACTGAAGGCGGTGTTTGTGGGAGCTTGCTGTGCGCAAACTGGCTGCTGCATTACCACAGTGACTACACTTCAAAAAGTACTTCATTGGCTGTAAAGCACTTTGGGATGTCTAGTGGACATGAAAGACGCTAGAAATGCAAGTCTGTCTCTCTTTTATAATCTGCCCCACTGTGGGCTTTGCCCCCTTATTCAAATTCGAGATGTTCTGCAATTTCTTCCCATTTCCCCATCCTCTGCCACATCCTGTTCTCAAGTCTGCCTTTCTCCAATAAAAGTTTGATTCCGAGTGCCTTTACTGAATAACGCAGCGTAAGTGGTGAAGATACCACTGCACTGGGAGCTCTAGATACTGAAGAGCTGCTCTTACTTCCATAAGGCAGTGGAAACCAACCCAAAAACTGGCTTTCATTAAGCAGAGCAAGTTGGAAAACAGTGTAGCAGCAAGAATGAGGGCGCAGGCCATTTGGTAGCTGACACTATATCAGAAGCTACAACAGTATGCGCTATTGAGATTCATTATCAACTAATTCACACCTTCAGTCTATTAATACATGGAGACCTTTGTTAAGGGACTGTGGAATCATTAGTAGGTGATTCATGGGGTAGACTACCAGACAAAGGAGCAACGGTCACCTTAGATCACCGGATTGCAGTGAGGAGCAAGAACACATTCAGAAACAAATAGAAGGTTTAGAGCAGGACGGATGGTTAAAAAAAACTGTTCAGTGCTGTCTGCCTCAGAGACATGGACCATGTACAGCAGGCACCTCAAAGCACTGGAGAGGTACGACTAACGCTGCCTCCGCAAGATCCTGCAAATCCATTGGCAGGATAGGCGCACCAACGTCAGGGTTTTGCTCAGGCCAACATCCCCAGCATTGAAGCTTTGACCACGCTCAATCAGCTCCGATGGACGGGTCACATTGTCCGCATGCCCGATACCAGACTCCCAAAACAAGTGCTCTACTCGGAGCTCCGACACAGCGAGAGCGCCCCAGGTGGGCAGAGGAAACGCTTCAAGGACACCCTCAAAGCCTCCTTGAAAAAGTGTAACATCCCCACCGACACCTGGGAATCCCTGGCCCAAGACCGCACAAAGTGGAGGAGAAGCATCCGGGAAGGCGCCGAACACCTCCAGTCTCTTCGCTGGGAGCAAGCGGAAGCCAAGCGCAGGCAGCGCAAGTCAACCCAAGCACCCCACCCACCCGCCCCTTCAACCACCGTCTGCCCCGCCTGTGAGAGAGACTGTAGGTCCCGCATTGGACTAATCAGCCACCTGCGAACTCATTTTTAATGTGGAAGCAAATCATCCTCAGTTCCAACACAAATTTAACAAAGAAAATGTCATCAGAAGCCAATGTCTGAAAAGAAAGACTTGCATTTCTATAGCGCCATCCATGACCTCAGGACATCCCAAAGCGTTTTACAGCCAATTAAGTACTTTGAAGTGTAGTCACTGTTGTAATGTAGGAAACGCGGCCAAGCTCCCACAAACAGCAATGTGATAATGACCAGATAATCTGTTTTAGTGATGTTGGTTGAGGGATAAATATTGACCAGGACACCGGAAAGAACTCCCCAGCTCTTCTTCGAAATAGTGCCATGGGATCTTTTACATCCACCCGAGAGGGCAGACGGAGCCTCAGTTTAATGTCTCATCTGAAAGACAGTGCAGCACTCCCTCAGTACTGCACTGGCGTATCAGCCAAGACTGTGCGCTTGGGACTTGAACCCACAACTTTCTAACTCAGAGGCGAGTGCACTAACACTCAGCTAAGTTGGACACCTTGAGCACCACCAGGAGATAGGAACCTAATAGCACAACTTGCTCAACTCTAACCACACACTTGTAGGACGCTGATCAAGTGCCTGTGCTGGGCTCAGACTGACTAGACCCCTGATCCTCTCTAACTTTTACCGCTGCACAATAGAGAGCATCCTGACGAACTGTATCACAGTATGGTATGGCAGCTGTAGCTACTATGACCGGAAAGCCCTGCAGCGGGTAGTCAAAACTGCCCAACGCATTACCAGCACCCGGCTACCGACCATGGGGCACATATACCAGAAACGCTGTTTATGGAGGTCACGGACCATCATCAAAGACCCTACCCACCCCAGCCACAGTCTGTTCGCCCTCCTGCCATCTGGGAGACGCTACAGATGCATTCGCACCCGTACGACCAGATTTAGGAACAGCTTCTTTCCCAGGGCTGTCATCCTACTGAACTCCACAAATAAACTCTAAAGCCTGCACATCTGCCAATGCACTTTATTATGGTTATGTATTACAAGCCAAATGTATGTGGAATGTTTAAATGTCTTAATCTAAATGTACACTCTTGGGAGCCGCAAGCCTACATTTCGTTGTATGACAATAAAGTTGATTATGATTAAAGTCCACATGCTGCAGTAATGGAATCAAAAATTACGTTTTTTTTGGAGCATAAAGGTGTCTGCAAAATTGGTAAATTACTGAGACAATTTAACCCAAAGCTTCTGGCAATATCTTCAGTCAGCAGGCTATCAAATCAAACATGTAAAATGAAGGCTGAGATGGATCTCAAGCTGGATTTTTAAACAGGTAAAACACCAGCTGGATTATTGTCCCTTCTCCTTGCTGGAGTAGGAGCTCACAGTTAGACAATGACAGTAATGATAATTTAAGATTACTATGTCCTGTAATTCACAGCAACATTTTTCCAGAATTTTATCACTAAGAATTGGTCTGGGAGATTTGATTTCTCCCCGATTCCCAAACAACTGTAAGAAACAAGTGATGCAAAAAGACAAAAATCTCAAGTAAATCACCAGCACATTGGCCGCACAATTTAAGGCTGGCTATTGATAGAAGTTTTTCGATTGAATAACTGGACACCACCTTGGTCAGCAAGTGGCAAGAGACAAGATAGTGTGTCGAAGACTACGACAATCTCAACAAATCAGATAAATGTGTGAAATGTCACCATGGTTCAGTGGGTAGCACACTCACCCAAGTCAGAAAGTCATGGGTTCAAGTCCCTCTCCAGAGACTTGAGCACATAATCCAGACTGCCACTCCCAGTGCAGTACTGAGGGAGTGCTGCACTGTCGGAGGGGCCGTCTTTCAGATGAGACGTTAAACTGAGGCCCCGTCTGCTCTCTCAGGTGGATGTAAAAGATCGCGAGGCACTATTTGAAGAGCACGGGAATTCTCCCATGTGCTAGCCTATATTTATCCCTTAACCCATCACCAAAACAGATTATCGTGTCATTTCTTTCAATGCTGTTTGTGGGATTTTGCCGTGTGCAAACTGGCAGCGGTGCTTGCCAAGAGTGATTAGTTTAAAAAAACCTTCTGCTGTAAAGCGCTTTGGAATATCCTTAGCTCATGAAAGTTTTAAAATGGACTTAAATCCATTTCAGTTCATTTCTAATCTGGTAGGGCGGCACACACTGTACACATGCCGCCCCCCCCCCCCCCCCCCAGCAACAAGCACATAGGAATAACCTCACCCCTCCCCCATTTGCGACAGGTTCCAGGAAGTAACTCGAGCTCTGCACTGTGTCTCAACGACAAAACAAATGCAACTCAGTTAAAAGTTATTTTCAGAAGTTGAACCAAGTGGAAATTAACCTCGACAGCATTTGGCATTGCAACTGCTTCTGGTACTGAAAGTATCCCAAGCAGGGCCCTGGGTTTACAACTGCACCGATAGCAAACTACCTGACCTGCAGAAGTCACTGCCCAGCGGACCATCACGTCGATGGAATTGAATTAGCCAATCATTTTAAATTAAGCCATGTAAACGCCACAGCAAATTGAGGGGGGGGAAAAAAAAAACCTGCTTTGCTGGAAATCTGACAGAAAAAAAACTGGAAGCACTCAGCAGGTCAGCCAGCACCTGTGAGGAGAACAGGCAAGTTCATGTTTCAGGTGCAGCCCCTTTACTACCTGAAATGTTCTCTGTTCGCTCCACTAACTGACGACCTTGCAGCATTTTCTGGTTTTATTTCAGCAAAGTGGGAATTTAGTGCTCATGAAAAATGGAATTATCAGACAATTTGAAAAGTGACTGAATCAAGAGCAGTCTGTGCTGTCCTTTAGAAGCGAGTGGTTCTAGCAGGTCCTGCTTCATCATCTCCTGCTATATTCTACAGTTCTAGCTAAGCAACAGGGTTTGTTGCTTTACACGGAGCTGTCAGCTCTCCCTATCTTTTACTATAGCGTTCGGTTATCCGGAATTTTTGATGAACCGGCACCACGTCGGTCCCGTCCGTGCCGGATAAAAGAAAGTTTCCTGTAGTACATGAATACAGCCTTTCAGAACTACAAGGCAGCTCACAACAATCACGTTAAATAAGGCGTCGCTATCAGCTCACCACCTTAAATGTAATCTATGTTGGAATGTTTATAGATGATCATGTTTTCCAGCACCATAGACAACAACCTGGATTTATACAGCACCTTTAACATAGGAAAATGTCCCAAGGCGCCTCACAGAAGCATAATCAGACCAGCTTTCCTACTCCGGGTAGTGTACAATTATATTATTCAGACAAGAATGGGATGGGGTTTGGCCGTGGGGCCCTGACGCCACCTGTTCCAGGTCACTAATGCGGGCGAGGTTTCAGAGGATGCCGGCACCTGTTGAACACGACCCAGTGCATCACCATCATGGCTTCAGAACAAGGAGTAGAGGACAAAATTGGGGGATGTAAAAGAGGATTCAGGGATCCTCGAGGTACCAGCCTTTTCAAAGCACAAAAGAAGCGTGCATGACTAGACTGCATTGGTCAGACATGAAGAACATGTATCCCTACACTGTTGGTACGCACCCAGGATGAGAAAACACCCTGCCCATGTGTACATGCTCCATTTATGGTCGGATCTCATCCCCACGTGCCGCCCCTCCTTCTCTCCCCACCACCTCCTAGGAGAGACAAAAAAAAAACACGAGTCCTGAAGAAAATTCATTGTACGAACACACCATCAGTTTCACACTCGCGCACAGACCAGAGTTTGTGGATGTGTGTCGCATCAGACATATCAATCTACTTCTGAAGTGATAGTCATTCAATTGGGTCACTGTGTAGAGCGAAGACTCCATCTTGGGTGCAGAGACTGTAGCCCTGACTAGTTCCCATCTTCACTCAATGTAACTAGAAACCAAGGAAAAAAAGTTCTGCTCCCGAAGCTTTTTAATCCTACTTAAAGAATTAGAATTAAGGGGGATTTTAAACTAAAATTGACACCAAGTATCCAAGTCTTAGTCGGGAAATATTAAACTGTAAAAGTCAACTTAGTGCAACAGACCAATCATCCCGCAGGCTGACTGCAGCTTTAGTGTTTTGACGTCCACCTCACATTGCAGTTCATTCAGTGAGTCGCCATAATGCTGAACACTGCCAAGAATGTAATGAGCCACAAGACATCAGATTACATCAGTGCACCAGCAGCTGAGCTCACCACACAATTGAATTATACTCACTGCAGTGCAGACTAGGAGTGGCTGCCAACAAGCAGTCTGCAAACCCTTCCATCAGCAAAGAGAGAGAGACGGGGAGAAAAGAGGCAAAGGACCCCATACGGGTTTATACAGGAGAGAGACCCAATGCAACTATCATCTTCATAATCTTGTAAGGTGCAGAAGAGAATTCCAGCAGCAAACACAGGCAGCCGTTGTGCTTTCTGACAACTATCAGCAAAGGCAATGGCCCAGGCCGATGACACGTTAATGATCTCCAGTGCGGAACTGAGGCGTTGTAGGAAGCTCGGGCTGTCATCCATCAGATCAGTTAATCAAGTCTGCTTCTTCAGGTGGATGCAAGCGGTCCCAAGACACTAGCTGAAGAGCAGGGAGTTCCTTCCAGTGGCCTGGCCAATAGTCTTCCCTCAACCATCAACAACTTTCATTTATATTGCACCTTTAACGTGGGACACCATCCCAAAGTACTTTACAGGAGCATAGACAGACAAAAATTGACACCAAGCCAAAGGAGATATTAGGATGGGTGGCCAAAAGCTTGGTTGAAGAGGTAGCTTTTAAGGAGGGTCTTAAAGGAGGAGAGAGGTGGTGCGGTTTAGGGTATTCCGCAGTGTAGGGCCTAGACGGTTTTAGGCACGGCCACCAATGGTAGGACAAAAGGAGTGGGTGATGCATCAGAGGCCAGAGTTAGAGGAATATAAAATTCTCAGAGGGTTGTAGGGCTGGAGGAGGTTACAGAGATAGGGAGGGGGGAGGCTATGGAGGGATTTGAACACAAGGATGAGAATTTTAAAATTGAGGCTTTGGGAGACCGGGAGCCAATGTAGGTCAGCAGGCACAGGGGTGCTGGGTGAACAGGACTTGGTACGAGTTAGGATAGTAGCCATTTTGCATGCAGCAAGATTCTACAAGGTGAATGACCAGTTAATCTGTATTTGTTGCCGTCCTATTTGACCCCGATATGAGCTTTTGACCCCATATCCGCTCCATCACAAAGACCCACTTCCGCCTCGGTAACATCGCCCATCTCTGCCTCAGCTCATCTGCTGCTGAAACCCTCATCCATGTCTTTGTTGCCTCCAGACTCGATTATTCCAATTCTCTCCATCTTCCTCTTTCAAATTTGAGTTCATCCAAAACTCTGCTGCCTCTGTGTTCAGTTCTTTGTGGTCAGAAGTCATGCATTTGGGGCTGTGCTAAGACACTTAAATAAATGTTAAGTACTTTAGTAATATCCCACCACTGAGTGGGGACCCATGTCTACCACTGAAAATCCCCATTCAAAACCAGTTTGCTACCATTGCGTTTCTGGGTCTTTCCTACCCTCGTTATTCTAGATCGGTTTGGATACCTTGGGTTACACTTGTATTTTTGAGAGTACCTTCAAGTCTTAACGTCTAGGTAAGCTTTTGGTAACGGGCCCAGGATAACGAACAGAAAACTTGTTAACTGCTAACATCTCGAACAAGTGGAAAAACAGAACAGCAGACTTCACTTCAGACTTTTCCCCCCCCCATTAAATAAATTCACTTATAGTTAAACAAGTGAATAAATAACAAATGTATTTACAGTACAAATACTGTCTAGCTTCTCAAAAGGAAATATCAAATGTCTGCAATCACTACTAAATTACTATTCTTTCCAACCGACGTTTTATCACTAAAAGGTGCTACTTGCACTTCCCACCACTGCAGGAGCTACAATGGTCTGATCAGAACTCTTTCCAAACTGGTTCTTGGTGATTTGAACAATTCAATTTACTTAAGTACACTGAAGGAGTTGTCAGGGTAATTAAGTAAATTGAATTTAAATAACTGACAACTCAATTCGAAAAGGTCAGTGACGCACGTAACTGAACCCTTTGTTTGAATTATGCGGCTCAGTTATCCCCGCAAGCCTGTAACCATGGAGACAATTGACCAAACCTAGCAATATTCATATTGAGTAAAGCTGGGGAAATGGAATGCTTTTACACACCGAAAGTATTATGACTGGATTTAAAAGAACAAGTTTACTCGATTAATACCTGGAATGGGTGGGTTGTCTTATGAGGAAAGGTTGGACAGGCTAGGCTTGTATCCGCTGGAGTTTAGAAGAGGAAGAGGTGACTTGATTGAAACATATAAGATCCTGAGGCAGTCTGGACAGGGTGGATGTGGAGAGGATGTTTCCTCTTGTGGGAGAATCTAGAACTAGGGGTCGCCCATTTAAGACCGAGATGAGGAGAAATGTTTTCTCAGAGGGTCGTGAGTCTTTGGAACTCTCTTCCTCAGAGGGCAGTGGAAGCAGAGTCTTGGAATATTTTTACGGCAGAGATAGGTAGATTCTTGATAAGCAAGGGGGTGAAAGGTTATCGGGGGTAGGTGGGAATGCGGAGTAATCAGATCAGCCATGATTCTAATGAATGGCAGAGCAGGCTCGAGGGGCCTACTCCTGCTCCTAATTCGTATGTAACCGCCAAGCCCAAAATTGACAAAAATACTCTATTTTTGTCACAGGCACATCCCTCCTATTTTTCCATTAGAGACAGCCCACCTAGGCTTCCGTCACATCCCTTAGTGGACAGAGAAAAGTATAAAACTATGCTGTGCAGACACTGCCCTGCAGTACTTGGGGGAGGTTTGGCGGGCGGAGAAAGAGAAGGGCAGAAAAATACATTCAGGGGCAGAGTTGGGGAAAGGGGTAGGAGAAAGTTAGTGAAACAAGTGCTAATTAAAAGTAGTCATTATGGAATTTTCCAGTGTAACTAGATTTGCATCACCTATTTACATTGTGGGGAGATGCAGTCACCACCACACTCACCTGGAACTCGGTGCTTTTCCCCTCTCTGCCCGGGGCAATTTTCTCCTCTCCTCCTGAAGGCAATGCTGAAATTCCTCCCCATGGGCAGGGCCAGCCCTCCAGAACTCTGCCCAAGGGACCATTCTTTCGGTATGAGCCTGGTCAGCAAATGTTGGCAGGTTATTTGACACCCATGGCCAATCTTGCACCAGAGGCACTTTAACTGCAAGAACCATGGTCGGTTTCTCCCCTGCCTAGCCCGGGAATGCTGAGGCCATCGACTGTGTCCTCACTGCGACTCCGGTCAAGATTGGTCAACTCTTCACAAACTAAGGACCTCCCTGGTCTGTGGGGCTCAATGCAAAACCGCCGTGCATATAGATACCCACCATATTAAAACAGGCCTTGAACCGGCTTATTCACTAAACCAGCAGCGTTTAGACACCTGGTCTAACTGAACCCACACGCAATCAACTAGATTTACACAGCAAGTCTCTAATTTCAATTCACATCTGGCCGAGACCCACTGAACACACACAGGCGCTTGCATTCACCTTCTGCCTTGGCTCACCGTGTGCTGGAGAGCACCAGATCATCAAGCTCTGCATTACCAAACCACACAAAGGGACAGGCAGCGTGCATTAGAGTTATTCCACCCGAGTGCAGAGCCCCATGTGAGCCCGCACAAACTCAGCAGCCCTCGACACGAGCTCCAAACTCTAGGGCTAATAATCTGTGCAGAAAACAAAATTGGCCCTTCCTGCGAACCTGAACGAGTCTCCAGTATCTGCTTTTAAATACATTTCTTCGTTGCCAACACGGCGAGCGCATCAATATATCTGGTGCAAGGACACACGAGCCCGTTTGTACGGTATGGCAATGGTGCCTGCAACAAGTACCAGCCACATGCTGTCATGAGGGTGGCTGTAGCAGACATCAGACTGACCACCGCTTCCCCCCACCCCCGCCCCCTCCCAATCACATAGGTCATTCGATGAACCCTTTCAAATTGCTCCCCATTAGGACAAATGGGATTCCCCTCCAGTATCCTCGGAATGGGAACCCCAGAATTTGTTTGGAGCTGGCTTGTGGATACTCCGTTATGTACCTTGTGCTCAGCGGGTCAGCAGCGGCTCAGCGGGTCAGCAGCGGCTCAGTGGTAGCACTGGCTCAGTGGGTCAGCAGCGGCTCAGTGGGTCAGCACTGGCTCAGTGGTAGCAGCGGCTCCGCGGTAGCAGCGGCTCAGCAGCGGCTCCGCGGGTCAGCAGCAGCTCCGCGGGTCAGCAGCGGCTCAGTGGCAGCACTCTCGCCTCAGAGTCAGAAGGTTGTGGGTTCAAGACCCATTCCAGAGACTGGAGCACATCATCTAGGCTGACACTCCAGTGTGGGAAGGCCGCACTGTCGGAGGCACCGATTTCAAATCAGACCTTAATCCGAGGTCTTATCTGCCCTCTCAAGTGGAGGTCAAAGATCCCATGGCACTATTCAAAGAGCAGGGGAGTTCAGTGTGCTGACCAATATTTATCCCTCAACCAAGATCAATAAATCATTATCTGGTCATTATCACATTGCTGTTTGTGGGATCATACTGTGCACAAATTGGCTGCCACTTTTCCTACATTACAACAGTGACTACACTTCAAAAGTACTTCATTGGCTGTAAAGCGCTTTGGGACGTCCTGAGGTTGTGAAAGGCGCTATAGAAATGCAAGTCTTTCTTTTATAACCACTGCTGTAGACACTTAGCATCTCACTGAGATACGAGTCATAAATTCATGCAAGTTTGAGCGCGGACAGGCCAGCAGGAATCGGACGCGGTTTTAACGGGACACAAGTTAGTGATCAGAGGAAGTTTGTAACAGGACATTGATGGTTGTAAAACAAGTCACTGCACTGAACTCCAAAAAGTTATTCTTGTGAAGTGTTGAGACATTTACCCTAGTGTTCTCATGAGGCACAGGGGAAGTACACTTCAAAGCCAGCATTGTATAGAAAACCAGGAATTAAAATTCTCAACATTAATTCAGATCAAACTATTTGTATATTGCTGCAGCAGAACCAACTCCACTGTGAATTTCTAAATAAAAACTAAAACGCACCAGTTTTTTTTTCCACACGAGGAATAAATGACCAGTAATAAACCTTTTACTGATAAAAGCTCCCTCGTTGTCATGACAATCAGGATAACCTAGAACGAAGAACACAGAAGCACCTTATGTTGCATTTACTTTACTGCTGCTGCCACCGGGAGCCCTGACCGGTTGGCAGTGCTGTAATGTGGCACAGTGCCTCTTCAAAAGACAGACTCGCCCTTCCCCCACACCTCACCGGCTGCCACCCGTGGCTCACCCGAGTCAGAAGGTCGTGGGTTCAAGCCCCACTCCAGAGGCTTGAGCACAAAATCCAGACCGACACTCCCAGTGCAGTACAGTACTGAGGGAGTGCTGCACTGTCAGAGGTGCCGTCTTTCAGATGAGAGGTTAAAGCGAGGTCCCGTCTGCTCTCTCAGGTGGATGTAAAAGATCCCATGGCCCTATTTCGAAGAAGAGCAGGGGAGTTACCCCCAGTATCCTGGCCAATATTTATCCCTCAACCAACATCACTAAAACAGATCATCTGGTCATTATCTCATTTCTGTTTCTGGGAGCTTGCTGTGCGAAAATTGGTTGCCACGTTTCCTACGTTACAACAATTATTACACTTCAAAAGTACTTAATTGGCTGTTTTGGGATGTCCTGAAGTCATGAAAGGAGCGATATAAATTTAAGTCTTTCTGCCAATTTTTTTTGGCCACACCGCTCTCTGGTGCCATGCCCATGTTTGAACCTGGTCATCAACAGGCTGTTTGACCAGGGGAGGCACCACATCAGAGCCCGATCCTATGCTCATCTGTGTCCACACCTATGCACTTCCACCAGAAGTCCCTGGGCTGTGATTGGAAGTGAGCATTCTGCCCGATTTCACCCATCCTAACTCGGGGAAGTGAGGCCAGCTGCAGCATCCGTAGTACTTTCCTGGCCGAGGCCAGTTACTGACTGGAGGTCGAGATTGCAATTAAACTGCATGTGCACATTAGTCGCTGGGTTGCCAGTGGGACTCAGGAACCCACCCACAATGCAACTGAGGGGAATCCCAGAGCACCCACAGCCAAGAGAAAGAGTCAATTCTACAGAGTGTGGTATTGAAATCTTTGCTCGCACCGCAAAATATACATCAGCAGGTCCAAAGTCTGAAAATAGGGCAGTCGCTCGTGAAACTTGCAATAGACGTTAGTTTCAGCCTGTTCTTGCCCCACGGAACTTATCTCTTCCTATCTCGACTATTTTTTCTCCTTGTCCAGTCTCTTTCCACCTACATCCGCGACTCTTCCAACGCCCTCCGCCACTTTAACAGTTTCCAGTTTCCTGGCCCCAACCGTCTCCTTTTCACCATGGACGTACAATCCCTCTACACCTCCATCCCCCACCAGGATGGCCTGAGGGAGCTCCGCTTCTTCCTTGAACAGAGGCCCAACCAGTCCCCATCCACCACTACCCTCCTCCGCCTGGCTGAACGTGTTCTCACATTGAACAACTTCTCCTCTGACTCTACTCACTTCCTCCAAATTAAAGGTGTTGCTATGGGAGCCCACAGGGGCCCTAGCTATGCCTGCCTGTTCATGGGATATGTGGAACATTCTTTGTTCCAGTCCTACTCAGGTCCCCTCCTTCACCTCTTTTTCCGATAGTCATCAATGTATCAGTGCCGTTTCCTACCCTGAACTAGATAACTTCATTCACTTTACTTCCAATTTCCACCCTTCCCTCACCTTCACATGGTCCATCTCCATTTCTGGCGATCGGCTTTCGACAAACATCAACTACAAGCCCACCGACTCCCACAGCTACCTGGACTACACTTCCTCCCTCTTCTCTTAGGCAGTCCCTCGGAACTGAGGATGACTTGCTTCCACATTAAAAATGAGCTCACAGGTGGCTGATTAGTCCAATGTGGGACCTACAGTCTCTGCCGCAGGTGGGGCAGACAGTGGTTGAAGGGGCGGGTGGGTGGGGTGCTTGGGTTGACGTGCGCTCCTTGCGCTTGGCTTCCGCTTGCTCCCGGCGAAGAGACTCGAGGTGTTCGGCGCCTTCCCGGATGCTTCTCCTCCACTTTGTGCGGTCTTGGGCCAGGGATTCCCAGGTGTCGGTGGGGGTGTTGCACTTTTTCCAAGGAGGCTTTGAGGGTGTCCTTGAAGCATTTCCTCTGCCCACCTGGGGCTCTCTTGCCGTGCCGGAGCTCCGAGTAGAGCGCTTGTTTTGGGAGTCTCGTATCGGGCATGTGGACAATGTGACCCGTCCATCGGAGCTGATTGAGCGTGGTTCAGAGTTCGATGCTGGGGATGTTGGCCTGAGCAAGAACACCGACGTTGGTGCGCCTATCCTGCCAATGGATTTGCAGGATCTTGCGGAGGCAGCGTTGGTGGTACACCGCTCCAGTGCTTTGAGGTGCCTGCTGTACATGGTCCATGTCTCTGAGGCATACAGCAAGGCAGGTATCACTGCTGCCCTTTAGACCATGAGCTTAGTGCCGGGTTTGAGGTCCTGGTCTTCAAACACTCTCTTCCTCAGGCGACCAAAGGCTGCACTGGCACACTGAAGGCGGTGTTGGGCTTCGTCATCGACACCTGCCCTTGTTGACAGTAGGCTCCAGAGGTGTGGAAAGTGGTCCACGTTGTCCAAGGCCTTGTCGTGGATTTTGATAATCGGGGGGGGGGGGGGGGGGGGGCAGCACTGTGTGGCGGGGGCAAGTTGGTAGAGGACCTTTGTCTTACGGATGTTTAGTGTAAGGCCTATGCTCTCGTATGCTTCGGTGAAGGTGTTTACGATGGTTTGGAGTTCGACCTCCGAGTGAGCGCAGACGCAAGCATCGTCTGCATACTGTAATTCGACGACAGAGGATGGGACAACCTTGGATCGGGACTGGAGGCGACGGAGGTTGAACAGTTTCCCGTTTGTTCTGTAAATTAGCTCCACTCCAGTGGGGAGCTTCCTGAGGGTGAGATGGAGCATTGCAGCAAGGAAGATTGAGAAGAGCGTTGGTGCGATGACACAGCCTTGCTTGACACCGGTCCATACGTGAATTGGGTCTGTGGTGGAACCGTTGGTCAGGATCACGGCTTGCATGTCGTCGTGAAGCAGGCGGAGGATAGTGACAAACTTTTGAGGGCAGCCGAATTTGAGGAGGACACTCCATAATCCCTCACGGTTGACGGTGTCGAAGGCCTTTGTGAGATCAAAGAAAGCCATGTACAGTGGTTGGTGCTGTTCCCTGCATTTCTCTTGTAGTTGACGCGCGGTGAAGATCATGTCCATTGTGCCCCTTAGTGGGCGGAATCCACATTGCGACTCTGGAAGGAGCTCTTCAGCCACTGGGAGAAGGCGATTGAGGAGGATTCTTGACTTTCCCTGTGGCAGATAGCAGGGAGACTCCTCTGTAGTTACCGCAACCGGACTTGTCACCTTTCTTGAAGATGGTCACAATTACGACGTCTCTCAGATCCCCTGGCATGCTTCCCCAGGAGTTCTCCCAGGAGAACTTCCTCCCACCCCGCTTCCTGCAAGGACTCTATTCCATTCTCCCAGTTTCTCCGTCTCTGCCGCGTCTGTTCTGACGATGCTACCTTCCATAAGAGTGCTTCAAACATGTCTTCCTTTTTCCTCAACTGAGGATTCCCCTCTACTGTGGTTGACACGGCCCTTGACTGTGTCTGTTCCATTTCCCGCACTTCTGCTCTCATCCCTTCCCCTCCCTCACCTTTCACCCCTCCAGCCTCCACATTCATCGGATCATCCTCCGCCATTTCCGCCACCTCCAGCGTGATCCCACCACCAAACACATCTTCCCCTCACCCCCCCTTTCAGCATTCCGAAGGGACCACTCCCTCCACGACACCCTGGTCCACACCCCAATCACCCCCAACAGCCCTTCTCCTGGCACCTTCCCGTGCAAGCGCAGGAGGTGCAACACATGCCCTTTTACCCTTCCCTACCCACTGTCCAGGGCCCCAAACACCCCTTCCAGGTGAAACAGCAATTTACTTGTACAGGAAACTCTTTGGTATCCGGCACTGGCGTGTTGCCGGTTGATCAAAAATTCCGAATGATGGAGAGGGTTATCTACTGAGGCTATTTTGATCAAAAATCAAGAAATGTGCAGTATACAATAACTGGGTACTCACCTACAGAATGTTGTGTTAAATGGATGGTGGAAGATGCTTGATTAAGTACAGTACTGCCAGTTGAGGGTAATGCAATGCAGTGACTACCAACAGCGTGGGAGACACACAGTACCCCTGTAAAATGGCGGATCAGAAGAACTACTGGCAGCGCAGGAGAGTCAGACTCCTGTTATTGAGGTGTTCCGACTTCCGACAGCGCCAAGAAGAGTATTGGCAGTTTGGAGAACTACCCCCACTGACCAACTCGGCCACCGCGGGAGACTCGGACTCGGCAACATTGCCAGTTATTGAGGTGTTGTTTTCAGAGTGAGAATTTTGCCGGTTAAGAGAGAATTCCGGATATTTAGGTGCCGTTTAAACGAGAGTTTCCTGTACTTCTTGCAATTTAATATACTGTATTCGCTGCTCACGATGCGGTCTCCTCTACATTGGGGAGACCAAACGCAGATTGGGCGACCGCTTTGCGGAACACCTCCGTTCAGTTCGTACGGGTGACCCTGAGCTTCCGGTCGCCTGTCACTTTAATTCTCCGCTTCACTCCCACTCTGATCTCTCTGTCCTCGGCCTATTACATTGTTCCAATGAAGCTCAACGTAAGCTCGAGGAACAGCGCCTCATCTTTCGATTGGGCACTTTACAGCCTGCCGGACTCAACATAGAGTTCAACAATTTCAGATAATAATCCCTGCCCCCATTTTTCATGCTGTATGATTTTTGCCATTCCCATTTGCAACATTTTATCTTTCCTGCCTCTTACAAAAGTACAGGATGTTCCTTCAATTCCTTCCTCCCCTCCTAACCCCTCCCCCCTGTCTCTGCACCTGCTTATTATCTGTTACATCTCCAGCTTTTTCCAGTTCTGATGAAGGGTCCCAGGCCTGAAACGTTAACTCTGTTTCTCTCTCCACGGATGCTGCCTGGCCTGCTGAGTATTTCCAGCATTTTCTATTGTTATTTCAGATTTCCAGCATCCGCAGTATTTTGCTATTGTATAGACGTTAGTTGTTTGGAAGCTCGTAAATGAGGAGCCATGGGGCCAAGTTTGTGGAAATGCTTCCTATTCGGGCCCATCGAGAGATACCGCCACTGGCTCCACTTACAAAAGCGGTGTGTGATGTGCTTGAGCAATCAGCAGCAGAGTCGCAGCCTGTTGCAACCCCAGGTCACTATCTATTACAGGAAACGACCATGCCATCGCCACGAGTACAGAGCAGCAGAAAAATGGGCCTCCAAGCCTCTTCAATTAACCCTTAGAATGATGACGGCACTTTTCTTATTTAAATCAGGGTTATTACAGGCCTCTGGCTGAGCTGAGCCCGAGATATTGGAGAGTATAGACGAGAGGGCCTCTCTGATCAGAGAGAGAGGATAATGTAAATGGATGCACCGTGGACATAACATAAATGCTGCATCTAGCTTCTTAATTCTACTTTCCTGCTCAGTTCCAGTATTCTGAAATTTAAAGAGTCAAAGTGCCGGTGACCACAACTCAGCCAAACTTAGTGTGCCAACAGGATCTGTTAATGGTACCTTTATATCGATAATGTGCTACCGACACCAGACAGACATTCCCACTGCTGGTAGCCACCAACATAAAAGGTGAGCTCTGTGCCTCCAGCAGCTGATGTTTCTCCCCCCCACCAATCACAATTGCATCACAACACAAACACTCCCCACCCCACCCGGAAGTGATGCAATCTCCTGGGAGAGGTGAAAAACCATTTTAAAACCTAGACCAATTAGGGATAAGAAAATCTGGAAAGTTCCTCTTCGACCTCTTTAGGTGATCGAAACTAGTCCAGATCATCACACTGGTGCTGATTTACGTTACACGCTGCCTACCTCTTGTACACCGAAGTGATCTCCGCCCTGGCCAGAAACAGGTCCAATTCTCATTTGAAGCAGTACAGTGGATCAGTGTTCAGTGCACGAGCCGGCAGTCTGGTCCACAGATCCACTACTCTCTGGGAAAAGGTCACCTAACATCCAATCTGGTTCTGCCGTTACTAACTTGTAAGCATGACACCCTGGTCCTCCCTACCCTATCCAGATGAGATAATTGGTCTACATAATCAATTAGATCATGGCTGATCTGTACCTCAACTCTACTGAACCATATCACTTGTTCCCCTTACAGGAGAGCCATGCTCGTAGCCAGACTCCCTGAAGTCCTACCATCAATATCAAAGTGCCTTTACTGAATAAAACTGCATACAAAACAGTAACACAAAACAGCTAATAGTTGACTTCTTCATATTAAATACATCACAGGATTTATAAGCAGCTTTCAATTTCATTTTCAGATTTCTCATCCTCTGCAAATATTGTACATCTATTGCAATAAAATGATTCGGAGATACACCACTCAGCACGGCTACAAAACTCAATTGGCTCAGAGTACCCCACTCAATACACTGGTAAGTTTTGGAGAGGCCGAATAGTCTCTTAAAACACCTTGGAGCAAGTATGAGCCATGACACAATCCAACTTCTCAACAACAGAGACCAGCTAGCTGTAAAACAGTCAGGGGTGACAACTCCAGCCTCCCCAGAACTGTTCACATGTCCATGGCAGTTTCCATAAGCAGTGCGCCTTATTAACTAAAACCCACGCTCCTATTCACAGCCGTGCCCCGGTTTAACAATCGAGTCCTAATTTCTTACGGAGGACACATGGGATGGCCACCACCTCTGAACATGGAAAGTAAATGTCAGACCACTGCATACAGGCTAAGCTATTTAATCATACTTATTTACAAAATAAATAATGCACAGAAGCAGAAGGTACCAATGCAGCACAATAACCAAGTACAGGAACAGGTCTGACCTGTTAAAAGGTCAAGAGATCCTTGCAGCTTTTCGCAGCAAGATTTTTTTTGATGGCAAGTTACATGTACAGGAAACTTTGTGCTATCCGGCACCCACGGGACCGAGCTGCTGCCGTTGCCTCAAAACCTCCGGATAGACCAGCTAGGAGCTTTTCATCTCCGTATCTGACAACAAAGACTGTTGCTTAGCAACAGCTTGTCAACACTCGGCCCGTGGCTTGGAAGCGTCTCTGAAGCTGTTGCTAAGATACAGACACACCTTCCAGAGCCTGCCGTATCTGACCACAAACACTGTTGCTTAGCAACAGCTTGTCAACACTCAGCCCGTGGCTTGGAAGTGTCTCTGAAGCTGTTGCTAAGCTACAAAGACGCTTTCCAGAGCCTGCCTGTGAAAAGAATGCTAGGAGAAGAAAAAAAACCTAACCAAAACGGCTGCTGATTTCTGCCGTTAGATCGAAGCTGCCGGACATTCAACCTCCGGATAGCACAAAGTTTCCTGTAATAAGGGGTCATCCATTTAAGACAGAGATGAGGAGAAATGTTTTCTCAGAGGGTCGTGAGTCTTTGGAACTCTCTTCCTCAGAGGGCGGTAGAAGCAGAGTCTTTGAATATTTTTAAGGCAGAGGTAGATAAGATTCTTGGTAAGCAAGGGGGTGAAAGGTTATTGGGGGTAGGCGGGAATGTGGAAGTGATCAGATCAGCCATGATCTTATTGAATGGCGGACCAGGCTCGAGGGGCCGAGTGGCCTATTCCTGCTTCGTATGTTTGTAATACATGTAAATGATTCCTAGTGTATTAGCAGGCAAGCCAAATAGGAAACCAAGGACCCCGAGAGGGTCTCCAGCTCATATAGGCGATTATTTGATGTAAAAGGCAGCCCTTAAACACACCTCAAAACAAGGAGGAGTGTCTTCCCAATGGTGATCACACTTTCCCAGTTGGACTGGCTACAGTACTGACAGTAATTGGAAAACACAATTACCCATGTGACTGAAATGGAATCAGCCTACGAAAGACACTTCATCCTTCAAAAAATATCGAATTTAATATCTGGATCAAAGCTTACTGGGGGCTTTGAACCAGACAGAGTCTTCGGACAGCCAACAGATTGCCAAGGATGCACTTGGACACCATTTTAAATTCCGCAACTTCTTTACTGGCTTAATTTCATATTTATAAAACCAAACTATAATTGAACATACCAATCAGCAAGAACCAAACAGGAATCAAAACCAATCAAGTACAAAAAACAACTTACATTTATATAGTGTCTTTAATGTAATAAAACGTCCCAAGGCGCTTCACAGGAGCGTTATCAAAAAAAGATAAAATTTGACACCGAGCCATATAAGGAGATGTTAGGTCAGATGACCAAAAGCTTGGTCGAAGAGGTAGGTTTTAAGGAGAGTCCAAAGATGTGCGGGTTAGGTTGATTGGCTATGATAAATTGACCCTTAGTGTTAGAGGGATTAAATATGTGGGGTTACGGGGATAGGGTGGGATATGTGTTGGTGTAGGGGTTACGGGGATCGGGTGGGATATGTGTCGGTGCAGGCTCAATGGGCCGAAATGGCCTCTATCTGCACTGTGGGGTTTCTGTGATTTCTGTGAGAGTCTTAAAGGAGGAGAGAGGTAGAGGGGCAAAGAGGTTTAGCGAGGGAATTCCAGAGCTTAGGACCCAGGCAGCTGAAGGCACGGCCACCAATGGTGGAGCGATTATAATCGGGAATATTCAAAAGTTTGGAATAGGCAGAACGCAGAGGTCTTGGGGGGATTATAGAGTTGGAGGAGATTACAGAGATAAGGAGGGGCGAGGCCACGGAGGGATTTGAAAACAAGGATGAGAATTTCAAAATCAAGGCGTTGCTTAACCAGGAGCCAGGGGTGATGGGTGAACGGGACTTGGTTAAAATGAGGATATGGGCAGCATATCAAAATCAGTAAAAGAAACCAGATTGAACGAACTATTTTTTGGCCATCTTGCGTTTCCCTACTAAGCTGAGCACTTGTGATTATTAATAAGGCTCGACATAAAATAAAGACTGTAAAAAATTACAACATTTTACATAAATGTACCTATACAATATTATTCCCTGTGTATGAAATGCCAGATTATAAAATTTACAAAAAAGTGACTTAATTTTTTTTAAATTGTAAAGTTTTTTTCAAAAGCCCCAAGACAATAAGGTGGTTAATATGCTAAATGGAAGTTGTTTTTCCCAGAGCCTAAACAATAATCAATTTGCTGGCTTTGTCTGGGTAATTGAAAACCATTTCACACTCCGTGTTGGAACGTCCCTGTGCAGATGATATATAAAGACAGGGACACAGGCAGCGGGGCTTTCTGAAACAGGAACGAGACAAGTCAGGTTTTTATACAGAAAGCCTCAAAAGCTTCGAGAGGCTCAGTGAGTCTGAAATACTGGAGGAACATTTAGGAGACATCTTGCTTACGTCAAGACAAGACAACCCACTGATGTGTGGAAGCATGGTGTATTCTTTATTTTGTATAGAAACATAGAAGATAGGAGCAGGAGTAGGCCATTCGGCCCCTCGAGTCTGCTCCGCCATTCAATGTGATCATGGCTGATCATCCAAATTCAATACCCGGTCCCTGCTTTCTCCCCATACCCCTTGATCCCTTTAGCCTTGAGAAATATATCCAACTCCTCCTTGAATATATTTAATGAATTGGCCTCTACTGCCTTCTGTGGTAGAGAATTCCACAGGTTCACCACTCTCTGGGTGAAGAAATTCCTCCTCATCTCAGTCCTAAATGGCTTACCCCTTATCCTTAGACTGTGACCCCTGGTTCTGGGCTCCCCGACCATCGGAAACATCCTTCCAGCATCTAGTCTGTCTAGTCCTGTTAGAATTTTATAAGTTTCGATGAGATCCCCCTCTCATTCTTCTAAACTCCAGCAAGTACAAGCCCAATCGACCCAATCTCTCCTCATACGTCATTCCTGCCATCCCAGGTATCAGCCTGGTGAATCTTCGCTGAACTCCTTCCATGGCAAGAACATCCTTCCTCAGATAAGGCAACCAAAACTGCACACAATACTCAAGGTATGGTCTCACCAAGGCCTTGTACAACTGCAGCAAGACATCCTTGTTCCTGTACTCAAACCCTCTCACTACGAAGGCCAACATACCATTTGCCTTCTTAACCACCTGCTGCACCTGCATGCTTACCTTCAGCGACTGGTGCACAAGTACACCCAGGTCTCTTTGCACTTCCCCTTCTCCCAATCTATTGTCATTCAAATAATAATCTGCCTTCCTGTTTTTGCCACCAAAGTGGATAACCTCACATTTATCCACATTATAGTGCATTTGCCATGTTTCTGCCCAATCACCCAACCTGTCCAAATCGTACTGGAGTTTCACGACATCCTCCTCACAGCATACCCTCCCACCCAGCTTTGTGTCATCTGCAAATTTGGAGATATTACATCCAATTCCCTCGTCCAGATCATTAATATATAGTGAACAGCTGGGGTCCTAGGACCGATCCTTGCGGTACCCCACTAGTCACTGCCTGCCACTCGGAAAATGACCCGTTTATTCCAACTCTTTGCTTTCTATCCGCCAACCAGTTCTCTATCCAAGTCAATACCTTGCCCCCAATCCCATGTGCCTTAATTTTGCATGCTAATCTCTTATGCGGGACCTTATCGAAAGCCTTCTGAAAGTCCAAATACACCACATCCACTGGTTCTCCCTTATCTATTTTACCAGTTACATCCTCAAAAAATTCCAGTAGATTAGTCAAGCACGATTTACCTTTTGTAAATCCATGTTGACTTTGTCCGATCCTGTCACTGCTTTCCAAGTGCTCTGCTATTACATCTTTTATAATGGACTCTAGCATTTTCCCCACTACCAATGTCAGGCTTCGTTTTCTCTCTACCACCTTTTTTGAATTGTGGGGTAACATTAGCTACCCTCCAATCCATGGGTACTGTTCCAGATTCCATCGAATGTTGGAAAATGATCAGCAATGCATCTACCTATTTCTAGGACCACTTCCTTAAGTACCCTAGGATGTAGATTATCAGGCCCTGGGGATTTATCGGCCTTCAATCCCATCAATTTCCTTAACACCGTTTCCCTACAAATACTGATTTCTTTCAGTTCCTCCCTTTCATCAGACCCTATGCTCCCCGACATCTCTGGGAGGTTATTTGTGTCCTCCTTTGTGAAGGTATCATTATGTGAAGATAAGTTGTACTAATTGACTTGAGCCCAATCATGATTGCTGTTTTGGTCCAATCATAACCAAGTGTTTTCTCTGTCCATCTTCAGACAGACTGAAAAAGCACCCACACGAAAGGCACAAATTCAGATTACATGGGGATATAACCGTTATGTCCCTGGGTTATAAGGCATGATACAAGTAGATATAGGGGAGTGAGAGTCAACCCCATAAAAGTAAACCACTCAAGCCTCTTACAGGAGCAACTGACACCACTGAACTAGAGGAGGTTTCTACATCAGACCTGAAATCATAACTGTGCAGGCTCAGAGATCCCAAATGCATCTTAACAGGAGTAAACAAAATGCCTCCCAGCTCCTCCTAAACATATCATGTCTTTGCCTAATTACAGAAATGGTCAGTTTCACTTTCATTCCTGGTTGTTTCCACCTGCAAAGAGGCCCTAGAAAGCGAGAATTTCATTGTGTATACACTGGCATCAAGACTATTTGCTGTCAATCACCTCTAGATAATGAAGGCAGCGAGTGAGCTCCGCTCGACAAAGTAATCAACTCCAACATTTTATAACCACACGCACACATCCTCCATATTGGATAGCAAAATAACACTGTTTCTCTCTCCACCGATGCTGCCTGGCCTGCTGAGTTTTTCCAGCGTTTCCTGTTGTTATTCCTCCATATTGGAGCCACTTTGGTTCTCCCGATGGACATGGGGTGAAGGTGCCAAGTGTAGCACTCAGCCATACAAACTAGAATGTCCCAGGTTCAACTCCTGGTCTGTTATGAGTAAGATGAACAATTGAGTCACTACAATTGGTCTTAGAAAAAAAACAGCCAGGGTCTCGCTCCCGATACCTAGTGATTCCTGTGTGAACATTGGATGAAAATAGGGTTGGGTTTGGTGATGCTGTCCACAGTTGAACAGCCTGCCAATGCTCACAGTCTGGTGTCTCATGCCAATAGTCACAGGCCAAAGCTTCAGAAGACACCTAGCATTCATGAAACTATACCCCAAGCAAGAGCCAGTGTCTTGAAGAAGGGATGAGAAAGTTCATATAATTAAGTACCTCGTGGGGGGTGGGGAGGGAATTTACACCCCTTTCATCTCTCCTCAGAATTAGTTCACGGTGGCATAGTGGTTAGCACTGTTGCCTCACAGCGCCAGGGACCCGGGTTCGAATCCGGCCTCGGGTGACTGTCTGTGTGGAGTTTGCACATTCTCCCCGTGTTTGCGTGGGTTTCCTCCTGGTGCTCCGGTTTCCTCCCACAGTCCAAAGATGTGCGGGTTAGGATGATTGGCTATGATAAATTGACCCTTAGTGTTAGGGGGATTAAATACGTGGGGTTACGGGGATAGGGTGGGATATGTGTTGGTGTAGGGGTTACGGGGATCGGGTGGGATAAGTGTCGGTGCAGGCTCGATGGGCTGAAATGGCCTCTATCTGCACTGTGGGGTTTCTGTGATTCTGTGAAAGGCTGATACCACAGATCAGCCCTGCCAACCTAGTGCACCACAACAGCATGACTCCACCTCACTCCTGTGATCACGGACACAGCACATTCCTGGTCGCGGCCAGGTGAAGGGAATCACTCAGCAAATAAAACCTTGCGCACTGGACTCAACCCAGTTACCAAAGGAAGTACAGTCCCAGCACTGAACTGCACCGACACACAGACAATGGAACGTCACAAAGTAGGAGAACTTTGTAGGGCTATAGGGAAAGAACAGGGACATGGGACTAATTGGATGGCTTGTTCAAAGAGCCAGCACTGGCACGACGGACCGAACAGCCTCCTTCTGTATTGTATGATTCTATGAGCAGTAATGGACATCGATCAGATGTAGGGAAAAAGTTAAGAGTTGCCAAAGAAGGTTTCGAGGAGGCTTTGGAAGTTGTTTTGGGGAGGGGGGGGGCGGGAGGGAAAGAGAGGTAGCTCAGGGTACAAGGTTGAGTGTGCCGGCTAAAGACTATGTCGCTGTTGGAGAAATGGGAACATGAAGTAAATCGGTGTTGGAAGAGTGGAAAATTCATTCTGGAGCAGGCTGCAGAAATAAAATGCACCACGGTCAGGAGCTAAGACGAGGAAAGAAATTTAACGTCAATGTGCTGGGAGACAGGGATCGAATGGAACTCGGCAAGGATGGGGTAATCGATGTACGGGATTGGAAGTGGACTACAGAGGTCTGAATTTGGAGCTTCTAAATGAGGTGTCAGCTAGAGGGGCTCATAAGGGCAGAGTGTGAGCAACAGAGACGAGACATACTGATGCAGCAAGGGCTCGACTCTTTTGAGATCAGGGAGGAAGGACAAATGAAAAAAATCAGTTCGATCAATTACCCAGCAGCAGTAGCACTCTCGCCTCTCAATCAGAAGGTCGTGGGTTCAAGTCCCACTCCAGAGACTTCAGTGCATAATCTAGGCTGACATTTCAGTGCAGTACTGAGTGAGTGCTGCACTGCTGAAGGTGCTATTTTTCGAATGAGAGGTTAAACCAAGGCTCCCTCTGCCCTCTCAAGTGGATGTAAAAGATCCCACGGCACTATTTCGAAGAGCAGGGGA
Organism: Somniosus microcephalus; assembly: GCF_052327205.1. NCBI lineage: Eukaryota > Metazoa > Chordata > Chondrichthyes > Squaliformes > Somniosidae > Somniosus > Somniosus microcephalus. Next base: position 17,056,919 of record NC_141007.1, read on the forward strand.
GTTCCCCTCCCAGTGTCCTGGCCAATATTTATCCCTCATCCAACATCACTAAAAGCAGATTATCTGGTCATCATATTGCTGTTTGCGGGACCTTGCTGTGCACAAACTGGCTGCCGTGTTTCCTACAGTACAACAATGACTACACTTCAAAAGTACTTCATTGCTGTAAGGTGCTTTGGGGCATCCTGAGGTTGTGAAAGGCGCTACAGAAATGCAAGTCTTTCTTTTCTTTTTACACAGGCAGAATGTCATAGGACTAAAAAAATTCTACTTACTTTAAATCTTGCTGCTACAGATGCACTGTGAGCTCTATACATCGCTGATCATGCATAGCCAACTAAATATAAAATAGGCAAACAAAATTTTACATCAGCATTTCAGATTATTTTTGTACCTATAGGGTTGATTATTTTCTGAGCACTATAGATCACTCTAAGGAAACATGGCAATGCTGACACTGGGCTTGTTTAATATCCTGACACCAGCACGCTACAGGAATATCTGGGGCAATATTCTTCAATAGTGTGCAGTATCCATAACTCGTTGCCATAAACTGCTACCAGCAGTCCCAGACTAATTTCATCCTGTGTTACCTGATTTTCAAGCTGTGAACTAGATAGATACCATGACATGGTTCGAAGACGTGCAGGGAGTTCCCCAAGTGAGCGGGATAACATCCCCCACCCCTAAATCAACAGCAAAACACATTCAATGGTCATTCCTCTTATTTGCTGTTTGTGGGATCTTGCTGTCCACATATTGGTTGCTGCATGTGCGACTGCATCTCAAAAATAATCAGTTGGCTGTGAAACACTTCTGGGCATCCTGAGAAAATGAAATGGTGATATTAAATGCAAGATCTTTCTTCAAATGTTCTCTGCAGACTCGGCCCAAGTTTGGAAAGGCAGAATCTACAGTTGTACTTGTGTTTTTCACAGTCCAAGTGGACACAGTGTGAAAATTTCACACACCTGCCCATCCTCGGAACAACACTGCATAAAAACATTGGGAGAACCAGAGTGTTAACAAACCGCATTAGCACAAGGTTTATTCAGCCAAGAACAACTGAGACTTAACTACTGCTGCCATATCTGGGGACGCTGCTCCAGCACCTCTCATACCACTGGACAAGATACAAGGAAAAGCCGATAGGCAAGATCCTTCTCTCACCTCTAGCCTCTCCGTCGCAAACTCTCATCATTTGGTATTGTGTTGATACTATGGCCAGAGCTCCACCCCTCTGTGCTCCTACACTCTCTTCTCTTGCTCCATTTCCCTACCTCCTTGCTGTTTGAAGACTCACCGCACCACCATCTACTCATCAGTCTTTCCCAGGATCTCAAAACTATGCAAGTCCGTTCCTCCCTCGGTCCCCCATTCCTCCTACATCCCACAGGCTTTAACATCCCAATCTTGGGTACCACCTAATCAGTACATCCTGGTGTGGTCCTGCACTCTGAGCCTTGACCCCACCTTCGCAATAACATTTAAAAAGTGAATTGGTACCAACACTCTACACTGAAATAGATCACCCCTAGCCAATCCACTTCTTCCACAATAGGTCAAATTCACCAGTTAATACTCTCTAGAAATAATCCAAGCTTGGAAGGACAAAGTCTAAGCTAATTATACTCTGGATATTTTTGCAGTTTAAATGGACATAGAAACATTTCCACATTCGCATTACACTACACCAAAGTTTGAGGGATATGGTGAGAAGGCTGTGGCGGGCCGGAGGCAGCGGGCTGAAGGTTATGATGAGATGGCAGTTAGGTAGGGTTGACAGGACAGGATCACTGCATGGAAGGGTGTCCGTTTCCATGTGCAGTGGATGGACACACCCACAGAGGTTTTTTTTTAAACTGAGGAACAGCTCAGGCTACACACAGACCTGCCAGGAGACAGCTGAGCAAGTGTTACCATGTGAGATTAATCCTTTTTGCTCGTTTCCTCCCCTCTTTTCCTGAAGGCGCTGACATCTGTTAAGACCCTACTTAAGTCACCATCAGCCCTCCGGTACCTCGCCCCAATGGGCCACTGCTCGTGTGCGAGGCTCGTGTGCCTGCAGGGTATTCGACAATGGAGGTGGTCGTGGCTGAACCCAGATCCAATTCCCAGTCTGTGCTGAGTTAGCTGATTCTCAATTGGAACAGCACGCAGAGGTGATGTCAGTCAGGGCTCCCGCCCGATTACTATCTGCTGAAAACATACGCATGAAAGCAGACCGGCCTCCGCAGTTAATACCTTGCCATCCTTCACTGTCTAGACTTGCATAGGAAGGCACCATACTACGGAAACAGGAGCCTAGTGGTTATGGCACTGGACAAGTGATGCAGAAGTCGTGAGTTCAAGTCTCACCATGGCAAGTTATGAAATTTAATTTAATACGCCCATGGAATCATACCGTCCTAACAGTGATCACCGACTGCCACCCTACTCGAGAGCAGGCAAGTCATCACAGATTGGGGATCAAACATGGGACCCTCCTGCTCCGTACAGCTTAGCTGCTCACTACCTTAAACAGCTCACGCCATGAGTGGGAGCTTTACTTAGCAAAACTAATCAAATATACAACCAGAAAGTACAATGTGTAACTGCAAGGTTGAGGCACAGTGCGTTAATTGTTTTATCAAATGCACTACTGAAGATAGGTAATGACAAACCAGCGTGCACGAGAATACAGGATGAGCACTAACCTTGAAGCTGGCTGCCCTGTGTACGTCATTAACTTAGTAATTATGAAACCACCTTACCTCACACCTCCCCAAACAAAATATACAGGTTTGAAAAAACAAAAGATAAAGAGAGAAAGAAAAACAAACAAACTTAATACAGCATCTTTCATGACCTCAGGACGTCCCAAAGCACTTTACAGCCAATGAAGTACTATTTGAAGTGTAGTCACTGCTGTAATGTAGGAAACACGGCAGCCAATTTGCACACAGCAAGCTCCCACACACAGCAATGTGATAATGACCAGATAATCTGTTTTAGTGATGTTGGTTGAGGGATAAATATTGACCAGGACACCGGGGAGAACTCCGCTGCTCCTCTTCGAAATAGTGATCGTGGGATCTTGTACGTCCACCTGAGAGGGCATTTTTGAAGTTACAAGAACCCCAGTGTCTGTAGCTTGCGATGGGGAGTTTTTCTATACACATTCCAAATGACTGTCTCCCTTTAAAGATTTTTGGAAGAGATTTGTACGAGCATATCAGGTACAAGACATGGCAAGAATAACATCAGTGGAAGAAACTTGCATACAAGACAATTGATTTGCTTAGAGACAAAGAGGTGTGCTTAGATTAAGTTTTACATAATTAGTCGATGCAAAGCGTAACTCCCAAAACGTGACTCGCGTGGAGGAAGTTCAGGAAGAAATAGGGATATAAATTTCTATACATTCATCTATATCTATCTTTCACATTAATCTCCTGTGGCATTGCTCAACGAGTCTGAGGTATTTCACAACATGGGCACACTTAAGCTCCTAGAAGGGTTTCTCTCCCCCCTCCCCATCCCTAAATCTTGCCTGCGTTCCAGAGAGTATGAATCTCAACTCAAACCGCCCCCCACCACGAGTATATACCCCTCTTGCATCTCACCCCATGCTCAATAGATTTTCTTTCACCCAAAGCCCTCTATTAGGGTCTATTCCTTCATCTGTTTCAGCCTTCTCCAGAGTATCTGAGACTCCGTCAAGCTGCACTCCCCACTCACACACCACTCCTTTCCCTCTTTCCACCCACATCCCTGGGCTGCAACGCTGCTGAAACAAAGTCAGGAGTTCATGCAGCGGAAAGAGACTCCTGCAATTAAGCTTGGCCGTGCCCGCTGCCCCGCACCCTTTTGAGGGAAGCAAGGGGGGAGTTGATCAGGCCACAGAAAAAGAGGGGGGGGGGGGGGGATCGGGAGGATGCACGTTATAAAATAAGTGTAGCGTGGGAGATGTTTGTTTGAATTGCAGTCAGGAAGATGATGAACAAATTCCAGTAGTCTGACAGTGATTGAGGGGGTAGTTCCATCCACTTAGGGGCAAATTGGAGAAGCTCTCAATAGATAATGTCTCTACTGATGTCATGGGATAATAGTTGCATGTGACTGCTAGACATTTTAAAGGTTAAAAATACTTGCCTTTCTGTAGCATCTTATCACCAAGACATCTTGAAGTACTTTCACACGATGAATTTTGTTTGAAGTGCAATGACTTGTGTAGGGAGCATGACAGCCACCCTGTGCCAGCAACGCCCACAATGAGATGAACGAGCAGTTAGTGTTTTTGGTGCTGGTTGCGGGCTAAGTGTTGGCCTGGACACTGGAAGAACTCCCCTCCTCTGAATTGTGTCATGGGATCCATTACATCTACTTGAGCAGGCAGACAGGACCTTGGTTAACGTCTCATCCAAAAGATGCAGCACTAGCTCAATACTGCACTGAAGTGTTAGCCTAAATCATGTGCTCAACTCCTGGAGTGGGGCTTGAACACTTAACCTTCTGACTCCGAGGCAAGAGTGCTACCACTGAGCCATGGCTGACACCTGTACTGTCCGGTGCATGGTAAATGACATCTTCTCTGGGTTCACAGCTGTGGCGTTGCCTACATTACAACAGGGAGAAATGTCCAGTAACTCAGCAGTCATGACAGGAAGATTGGGTGCACACATCAGATGAGTAATTTAATAAAGATTAATGACTTAGACGAGATTAATGTGAGCAAAACCTCCAAATTTGCAGATGAAACCAAATAAGGTTTGAAATCTAGACCAAGGGTAGCCAACATGCCGCCCCAAGTCCCAGCAATCCAGCCCACGAAGCCCAGGAAAATCAGTCCCATTTATACTTGTGCAGCTCGCTCGCTGCTTTGTCCGGTTTGAATTTTGAAGCCCTGGAGGTTTATAAAAGGGGATGATTTTAGCGCTGTTGCCTCATTGGTGGAAAAATCCCAAGTCAGAACATCTCTTGGTATCAGAAAATTATGGGGAACAGGGATTTAAACTCTCTATTTGGCCCACAGAGACAGCACAGTTCTCGGCAAACAGAGCAAACAAATTTATCGTGGGCTAGTTATAAATAGTCAGCGTGGGAGGATGAAATCAAAAGAGGCAGTGTGTGCAAAATGGAAGTGTTAGGAGTGCCAATCAGGAAAGAGACGCAAGGGTTATATAAAACAGTGAAACGTTGCAAAAGGAAAAACTTGCATTTATATAGCACCTTTCACAGCCTCAAGACGAATCAAAGTGCTTTACAGCCAATGAAATACTTTAGAAGTGTAGCCACTGTTGTAATGTAGGAAACGCAGCAGCCAAATGGTGCATAGCAAGCAGCACTGTGATCATGAACAGATAATCTGTTTTAGTGATGTTTGTTGAGGGATAAACATTGGCCAGGACACCGTGTGAACTCCCCTGCTCCTCTTCGATATAGTGCCATGGGATCTTTTATGTCCACCTGAGGGGGCAGACAAGGCCTCGGTTTAACATCTCATTGGCACTGTGCTTAGTTGTTACTGGGGCTGCACTAATAGTGGGAGAGAGGACAAATGCAAAGAGGTTGTATTGCTGCTGTATAAGGTGTTAGACCCCGCCTGGAGTACTGCGCAGCTTCTGATCACCTAAGCTCAGTAAGGGTATTATTGGCAAGGGGGGGGGGGGTGGAGAGGAGCAATGATGATGGGCCCAAGTAATAGGAATTTAATCATGGGGAAAAGTTAAGCATTTTGGGCTTATTCTCTTTGGCAAAGAGGAGACTTCAAGGTGACCTGACGATGAAAGGAATTGATAAAATTGATCCACGTAAATTGTTCATGGTGAGGAGTTCAAATCTCGGGGGGATACGAGTCAAAAATGAGGAAACCAGGAGTGAGAACGGGAACCTTTTACTCAAAGTGTAATCCAGTTGTGGAAAGTTACCAGAGAACAATATAAATGGGTCAAGGGACAATGAGGTGGGTTTCTGACAGACACAAAGGAATATGCTGAGAAGGCAGGCTTGGTGGGAGATGGTCTCTGAAAAGAGGACGAGATTATTGCATCCAATAGTGTTGCTCAGGTCCTAACAATTCCTAATGTCAGGAGATGGGAATGTGTGTGGTAGAGTCTGTGATGAAGTACACAGTCTGTGGAAGAAGTGGGCATAATGTGATGTATGGACCACTCTCAGTCCATGCTTTATGTCCCAACACATGACAGCACCGAATACCCAGCCTGGTAGATTTTGTTGAGCCTAGATATGGTGGCGCTAAAACCTCAGCAGAAACCTCAAAGCAGAGGATGGCCCATCTTCCAGCAGCACTGATGGTGATCCTGTCCCAGATCGGCCCATCTTCCAGCAGCACTGATGGTGATCCTGTCCCAGATCGGCCCATCTTCCAGCAGCACTGATGGTGATCCCGTCCCAGATCGGCCCATCTTCCAGCAGCACTGGTGGTGATCCTGTCCCAGATCGGCCCATCTTCCAGCAGCACTGATGGTGATCCTGTCCCAGATCGGCCCATCTTCCAGCAGCACTGATGGTGATCCTGTCCCAGATCGGCCCATCTTCCAGCAGCACTGATGGTGATCCTGTCCCAGATCGGCCCATCTTCCAGCAGCACTGGTGATCCTGTCCCAGATCGGCCCATCTTCCAGCAGCACTGATGGTGATCCTGTCCCAGATCGGCCCATCTTCCAGCAGCACTGATGGTGATCCTGTCCCAGATCGGCCCATCTTCCAGCAGCACTGGTGATCCTGTCCCAGATCGGCCCATCTTCCAGCAGCACTGATGGTGATCCTGTCCCAGATCGGCCCATCTTCCAGCAGCACTGATGGTGATCCTGTCCCAGATCGGCCCATCTTCCAGCAGCACTGATTGTTACCCTGTGCCATTTCAAACCATGACTGCAACGTTTCCATTAATGGGTAGAGCTGAAGACTGCTAACAATCACTGCACCCAGGGAGGGGCGGAAACTATCAGCTTCTGATCTCTGCCCAGTTGCGTGTGCTACAGAATGTATCTGTGGATATTGGATGAAGACAAGATCAGGCTTCGCTGTCAGGGCCTCGACAGTTGAATATCCGGGCACCAGTCATCGCCCAGGTTCACACGGTAAAATGGTCACTCAGACAAGGAGAATGCTCATGGAACGGTAATCCAGCGACATTTTTCAGGAGATGCAACGATCTTTCACAAAATTCCTGATTTACAACGATGCCACCTTAACAACATACCATTACAGAGGCATAAAAATCTCACTGTGGCACTCCCAATGAGAAAAACCCCCCAGACACTAAATCTCTTCTGGGCTCCTGTCTCCCCCCACCCACCCCCAAAATGGTAACGCTCCATTGATATATTACAGCATGGCCTGCAGGGACGGCCGTATAATAAACAAGGCCATGCACAAGTTATTTTGGTTGGCAGGAAACACCAGCTCACCAGGAGGCTTCATTCCCAGCCACCAGTCACCCACGATGCTGGGAACACCATTGTCTGTGTGTGTGGAGCTCTGTCTGTCCTCACCGGTCAGTAATGGCGTTGTGGTGCAGCCGGTCTGCACAGCTCTCTGCTCCTCTACCACCCTCCAAACAAGGAAAACACACAACCAAAATGGCAAAGCTGCTCGCCAGTAACTGCGCTCGCGAATTTCTCGCACATACGCAGTTGTCCCGTTGCTGCTGTGGGCCTCTGAACGTAGCCTATAGAATTCAAACAGGCAGCCACGTCATACTGCACAATCTAAACAACTTGCATTTATATAGCACCTCTAACGTAGTAAAACAGCCCAAGGCGCTTCGAACGAGCATAAATCAGGCAAAATTTACCGAGTCACAAACAGATATCAGGACAGGTGACTAAAAGCTTAGTCAAAGAGGTAAGTTTTAAGGGGCATCTTAAAGGAGTGAGGTGGAGAGGCAGAGAGGTTTAGGGAGGGAATTCCAGAGCTTAGTGCCAAGGCAGCTGAAGCACAATGGTGGGGCGATGAAAACCAGGGATGCGCAAGCGGGCAAAATTGGAGGAGCGCAGAGATCTCAGGGGGTTGTAGGGCTGGAGGAGATTACCGAGATAGAGAGGGGGCGAGGCCATGGAGGGATTTGAACACGAGGATGAGAATTTTAAATTTGAGGTGTTGCCAGACCAGGAACCAATCAGCGAGCACAGGGGCGATGGGTGAACAGGATTTGGTTCGTGTTAGGATACGGGCAGCAGAGCTTTGGATGAGCTCAAGGCGACAGGACTATATATATATTTTCAGTCCTCGTCCTACAGTACAGCAGAAACATTAAAAGCCAGCTGTGATTGAGAACACGGAGTGGCAGCAAAATCAATACATACAAATTGAACAAAATCCACTGGGGCGCAGAGCAGAGTGGATACACTGCTAATACAGTACACAATAGACTCGAGCTTTCCGAAATCCATCGGGTCATCGCTTACATTAACTACATTTACCCACAACCCAGCACAGGATCATTGAACGGATTCCCTGGAGTGGGGGAAGCTGGCAGGTTTCCCCCCTCCCCCCCTTTGAACTAGAGGTCAAACAGAGAGGGCTCAACCCTCGCATCGAACATCCAGCACAAGCATAAAGAGGGCAGGAGCCAGAAAGGCGAGCAGTGTAAGACAAAGCAGAAATGATTCAGTGGCTCATTGTAGGCCTTAAAAATGGCTTCCCTCGTCAGATCAGTACAGAGATTGTAACCTGTTACATCTTAGTACAAAATGACCAAATGAAAAACACCCACATCTTAAAATCCAACCGCTGGACTGTTGGAAATCACCAGCCCTTCGCAACCCCACCCCCAAAATAAATACACATTACAACTGCTCACTGAAATCTGATGGCCCTGCTGTGTACACAAACAAGAAATGGGACAAGCAAATCATTAGACAAGGGTCAACAGACCATTAGTAGAACAGGGCAGCTTAACCACAGTGCTACAGAGAGCCAGCTCCAGGCCAGCATTCTCACTGCAGTAACCCTCTCCTAAAGATTTCAGGGATATACGACTGGACACAAACACAACCAGTCATCGCTGCAAGCCAGCTGGGATAGAAATCCAGCCCTGTGAAAAGCGACTCTCGGTTTTGAAGGGCCTGCACTCAAAACATTAATCTGTCTTTTCGCCTGACCTGCTGACTGTTCCAGCATCTGCAGCATTTTGCTTTTTACCCGATTCATTAAAGACCGATTTAAAGACAGGGACTTGAGCCCATAATCCGGGCTTACACTCCAGTGCAGTACTGAAGGAGTGCTGCACTGTCGAAGGTGCCATCATTTGGATGAGGCGTTAAAACCAAGGCCCCATTTACCCTCTCAGGTGGGCATAAAAGATCCCATGGCACTATTTGAAGAGCAGGGGAGTTCTCCCAGTGTCCTGGCCAATATTTATCCCTCAACCAACATCACTAAAACAGTATCTGGTCATTATCACACTGCTGTTTGTGGGAGCTTGCTGTGCGCAAATTGGTTGCTGCGTTTCCCCCATTACAATGACTACACTTCAAAAGTACTTCTTTGGCCGTGAAGCACTTTGGGACGTCCTGAGGTCATGAAAGGCGCTACATAAATGCACATCTTTCTTTCTTAAATGACAACGACCGCGGCTAATCACCTGCAAGCACAAAAATTCCTTTAAGCAAGATTGTCGTTTACAAAAAGAGAAATGTTTTGTTAACAGGTGCGTCAGTTTATGAAAAACACTGAGCATAAAGGAAAGATAGCTGGTAGCAAGTAAATGCGTCACAACATCCCACATTTACCAAACTGAATATTCTCAAATTTATAACAACAGCAGAAAATGCTGGAAAAACTCAGTAGGCCAGGCAACATCCGTGGAGAGAAAATAGAGTCAACGTTTCGGGTCTAACCCTTTTTCAAAATTCTCAAATTTATGTTCCGAGGTTCTGAATGAAGCTGGTATCACAGACTGATTCAGCTGTGTTCAACTGTTGATATAATCCAGGGAGGTTGAATTGAGAGGAAGGGGGAGAAAGAGTGGAGAAAATCAGCCCAGGCACCGGCTCCTGCTCCAGTTACTCCTGCTGGGAAGTGTGTGCAGGCGGGGTACTGGATCAGAGTCGACTGTGATGCCTGCTAAAGTTGAATCGCCTTCCAACACTCACTGTATAGGCTCAGCTGGGCGAGGTAACAGGGAGCACTGTACCCAGCAAGCGGCAGGACCTTCGGGTGAGGAGAGGAACCCACGCCACTATTCCCACACTGTTAAAAACTGGTTGGCCACCTCACTGCTGTTTGTGGGATCTTGCTGCACGCAAAATTAATGCCGCAATTTCCGACACGGCAAATATCACTGAACTGCAAAATAATTCATTGTACGCGAAGCACTTTACAGGATATTTCCAGAATGTAATAAAAGGCTAGAGTTCACCTCTCTCCAAGCAGGTCACCATTAATGCTCCATCTAAACGTTCGACAAGAGGTTCAACCCCTCATTAATTCCACTCTGCTCGACACAGGGCAGCTGTTCAAACGGTGCGAGGCACTCTAGAAACCAGCTCCCAGCAAACAAAGGCTCTATTAACTACACGCAGACTACACGCGCCCGCCCCCAACATAACCTACCCGTGCACGGCAAGTGATGGAATTCAAATACAAAACACCTTCACTGCAATCAAACTACTGTATAATCAGGGAGAACGTATTAGCGGAGGAACGGAGCAAGTTATTTTAATTTACTTTCAAGATGTGGGCGACACTGGTAAGGCCTCATTTATTGTCCATCCCTAGCTACCATTTATTGTCCATCCCTAGCTACCATTTATTGTCCGTCCCTAGCTACCATTTATTGTCCGTCCCTAGCTACCATTTATTGTCCATCCCTAGCTACCATTTATTGTCCATCCCTAGCTACCATTTATTGTCCATCCCTAGCTACCATTTATTGTCCATCCCTAGCTACCATTTATTGTCCATCTCTAGCTACCATTTATTGTCCATCCCTAGCTACCATTTATTGTCCATCCCTAGCTACCATTTATTGTCCATCCCTAGCTACCATTTATTGTCCATCCCTAGCTACCATTTATTGTCCGTCCCTAGCTACCATTTATTGTCCATCTCTAGCTACCATTTATTGTCCATCCCTAGCTACCATTTATTGTCCATCCCTAGCTACCATTTATTGTCCATCCCTAGCTACCATTTATTGTCCATCTCTAGCTACCATTTATTGTCCATCCCTAGCTACCATTTATTGTCCATCCCTAGCTACCATTTATTGTCCATCCCTAGCTACCATTTATTGTCCATCCCTAGCTACCATTTATTGTCCGTCCCTAGCTACCATTTATTGTCCATCTCTAGCTACCATTTATTGTCCATCCCTAGCTACCATTTATTGTCCATCCTTAGCTACCATTTATTGTCCATCTCTAGCTACCATTTATTGTCCATCTCTAGCTACCATTTATTGTCCATCTCTAGCTACCATTTATTGTCCGTCCCTAGCTACCATTTATTGTCCATCCTTAGCTACCATTTATTGTCCATCCCTAGCTACCATTTATTGTCCATCTCTAGCTACCATTTATTGTCCATCTCTAGCTACCATTTATTGTCCATCCCTAGCTACCATTTATTGTCCATCTCTAGCTACCATTTATTGTCCATCCCTAGCTACCATTTATTGTCCATCCTTAGCTACCATTTATTGTCCATCTCTAGCTACCATTTATTGTCCATCTCTAGCTACCATTTATTGTCCATCTCTAGCTACCATTTATTGTCCGTCCCTAGCTACCATTTATTGTCCATCCTTAGCTACCATTTATTGTCCATCCCTAGCTACCATTTATTGTCCATCTCTAGCTACCATTTATTGTCCATCCCTAGCTACCATTTATTGTCCATCCCTAGCTACCATTTATTGTCCATCCCTAGCTACCATTTATTGTCCGTCCCTAGCTACCATTTATTGTCCATCCCTAGCTACCATTTATTGTCCATCCCTAGCTACCATTTATTGTCCATCCCTAGCTACCATTTATTGTCCATCCCTAGCTACCATTTATTGTCCATCCCTAGCTACCATTTATTGTCCATCCCTAGCTACCATTTATTGTCCATCCCTAGCTACCATTTATTGTCCATCTCTAGCTACCATTTATTGTCCATCCCTAGCTACCATTTATTGTCCATCTCTAGCTACCATTTATTGTCCATCCCTAGCTACCATTTATTGTCCATCTCTAGCTACCATAAGAAAGTGGTGGTGGGCTGCATTCGAGTGACTGTTTGGACAACTGAGTGGCTTGACATGCCACATCAGACAGCACCAAGAGTTAACCAAGGAGTCTAGGATTGGAGTCAAGCATAGGTCAGGCTGGGTCAGGGCGACAGGCTCCCTTCCTCGAAGGACATTAGTGAACCGGTTGGGTTTTACAACAATCCTTTCTTTCCCCCTGGTGCCAGCCCACAAATTACTAAGTTTCATAACGTGCCAAGCTGCGATGCAAACGCACCACCTCAACAAGTTGCATTTATATAGCGCCTTTAACGTAGTAAAACGTCCCATGGCGCTTCACAGGAGCGTTATCAAACAAAATTCAGCGCCAAGACACACTAGGAGATACGAGGACAGGCTTGGTCAAAGTAGGTGGTTTTAAGGAGCGTCTTAAAGGAGGAGAGAGAGGTAGAGAGGCGGAGAGGTTTAGGGAGGGAATTCCAGAGCTTGGGGCCTCGGCAGCTGAAGGCACGGCCGCCAATGGGGGCGCGATTATAATCGGGGGTGCTCTAAAGGTCAGAATTAGAGGAGTGCAGAGATCTCGGAGAGTTGTAGGGCTGGAGGAGGTTACAGAGATAGGGAGGATAACACCAGAACCACTATAGCAGCGTAATCTACTGGAAACTAATTCTGGGGAATTGATTGCATTCTAAAATCTCTCAATGACACACATATAGCCAGGTGCTGAGACCCATAGCCTGGAGCCCACCTTTGCAGCCCTGCGTCTCCTCAGCCACTCCTGTATGTTTGAAAATAGCAGCTTATACTGAAGACTGGTTGGGTATCCAACGATGGCTGTACCCACAACAGTTGACAAATGTTAACGTCCTCAACCCACAGCAAAGCATCTTTCTGGGGTCTTGTTCCAGATGCCTTGAGGCAGAACACTTTATAGCAGAATTTTAGCGCCATGTTTCACGCGACAGGTTTTGAATGTAGCACTCAACACTTCACGGCCTCTCACTGTGGCAATCAGAGCCGTCTAGCACATTAACACACATTCATAGGTCTGAGGAAAGGTTTTATTCCTGAAATGTCAACTGACTCGTGTTTTCTCTCTGAATGTCTCCAGCATTTTCTGTTTCAGATTTGAACATCTACACGAGTTTGCTTTTAATACACAGCCTCCCGGGGTTTAAACGGAAATTCAGAATAAAGCATACTGTTTGTGGCCAGTCGGACAGGTTTGAAGATGGTTCCTGAAGGAGCACCCTACCATTAGTGGAAATTGAGAAGAGGAAAGGGTGAGCTACATCAGTGAGGGCTATCACTTGGGTGACAGCAAAGTGAAATTGTGGGCATGTAACATTCTCATATTGTGTCCACTCGAGACACCAGTACAGTTTTGTCCCACCACACTTGGGCATACGGCTGCAGAGCAATGGTCCCTCTAAGCTGTGCGAGTGCGGGGCCGCGCAGTAATCAGCAAGGGCCCTCGCAGGCCGCTCACAAGCTTCGACATTGGAAATAGCGCAGAAATTTAAAGGGACTGCGCATTGAAAGAAACAGGCCGCAAAGAATAAAGCACAGCTCGCAGGGTTCATTACTGCAGAGGGCATGTTGTTCTGTGTAACACTGGGGTACTGTACTGGTGGGGACAGGTCTGTCACTGTATAACACTGGGGTACAGTACTGGTGGGTACAGGTCTGTCCCTGTATAACACTGGGGTACAGTACTGGTGGGGACAGGTCTGTCACTGTATAACACTGGGGTACAGTACTGGTGGGTACAGGTCTGTCCCTGTATAACACTGGGGTACAGTACTGGTGGGGACAGGTCTGTCACTGTATAACACTGGGGTACAGTACTGGTGGGGACAGGTCTGTCACTGTATAACACTGGGGTATAGTACTGGTGGGTACAGGTCTGTCACTGTATAACACTGGGGTACAGTACTGGTGGGTACAGGTCTGTCACTGTATAACACTGGGGTACAGTACTGGTGGGTACAGGTCTGTCACTGTATAACACTGGGGTACAGTACTGGTGGGTACAGGTCTGTCACTGTATAACACTGGGGTACAGTACTGGTGGGTACAGGTCTGTCACTGTATAACACTGGGGTACAGTACTGGTGGGTACAGGTCTGTCACTGTATAACACTGGGGTACAGTACTGGTGGGTACAGGTCTGTCACTGTATAACACTGGGGTACAGTACTGGTGGGTACAGGTCTGTCACTGTATAACACTGGGGTGCAGTACTGGTGGGTACAGGTCTGTCACTGTATAACACTGGGGTACAGCACTGGTGGGTACAGGTCTGTCACTGTATAACACTGGGGTACAGTACTGGTGGGTACAGGTCTGTCACTGTATAACACTGGGGTACAGTACTGGTGGGTACAGGTCTGTCACTGTATAACACTGGGGTACAGCACTGGTGGGTACAGGTCTGTCACTGTATAACACTGGGGTACAGTACTGGTGGGTACAGGTCTGTCACTGTATAACACTGGGGTACAGTACTGGTGGGTACAGGTCTGTCACTGTATAACACTGGGGTACAGTACTGGTGTGTACAGGTCTGTCTTAAATGTGATCTCTCCTATCATGCACTGTATCAAGATGTCAAATAACCTGCATATCAAAACTGTCGGGTCTCCCAGCATCCTATCTGGCACAGTCGGCAGCACTGCGTTCCTGAGCTCACCGTCTATCCAGGATGGTCACCTCCAAAACCAAGTGAAGCAAATTCTTCAATGTGTCTTCAAACAAAAACTAGGAACCACCCCCACCCCACTGAAAATTACTACTAGAGATAAAATACTGAACTGTGCCTAACATTGGTGTTTTATATCAAGAAACTGAAATTGCATTTTGGTGTAATATAAATTGCATTGCGTTGGCCAGTCAGCTTTGCGGATATTTTGACAGCGACATAATCCTCTCAATTCACGCTACAGAATCTCGAGTAAAAATGTTTGACGCCACTGGCCGAAGGCCTATGTAGCCATATGTGGTTTTAACACAGTTGCCGTCTCGATATCGATCACCAATAAATTGAGGCCCCGTCTACCTCTCAGGTGAACGTAAACGATCCTATGACACTATTTCAAGGAAGAGCAGAGGAGTTATTCCCCGGTGTCATTTTGAAGTGGTTGTTGAATTAGTGATTCTTAACCCACTGAGGCCGCAGGCACAAAGTCCAACCTTCATTTCCCTGTCGTGGTTCCGTAACCCTTAAAAGAGCTCTTCCCTGGTACCAGATGGCAGCATTTGGATTGCTAGCATCTGGGTCAAAAGTGCTGGTGTTTCAGTAGCGCACCAATAAATGGCACCAGGTCCAGGATTCCGAGAGCTCTGACCTCGCAGGTTACAGCTTCGATACCCACAACAGTACAAAGGTTAATTCAGGTGATTTAAATGCAAGCTGTTGTCACTGCACCTGCCTGTGAAATGTTCCTTGAGAAACAGAGAGAGAGATGGTTTGTATCCATGGTTAGGATGTCAGGTGGGGAGGGAAAGGACTACTTTTAATATCAGGGCCATGAACCGAATGAAAGAAATGGCAAATTGGAGGCTACCACGGAACTGGTGCCCCAAGGGCGGGAGCATCCATAGGGCAATAGTTCATCAACGTCACCCCGGCGGCAGCTGCTCCTTGTATAGTTGAAGCTTGGTGCTGGCCCTCAGCTGCTTGGCTCCTGCTATAATCAGGTTTGTAGCATCAGTCAACCTCAACGCACACAATGCCCCAACTAACTGGGAGGGTGCAGTGCCAGATAGGTCACCTGGGGCCGTTTACTTCGGAAACAAACACCCGCAAGGGTTAGGCAGAAAGCGAGAAAACTGTACAGCCAAATGAGACTGTGTTCCGTGCAGACTGCCATGCACCTTCACCAGTGTCAACAATATCAAGCTCACCAGCGGTCAATCTGGACCTAGGAAACTTGTGACGGGCCAGTTAGCCTCAGTGCTAGGGGCAACGAGCATCAGCAACAACAACTTGCACTAATATAGCGCCTTTAACGTAGTGAAACATCTCAAGGTGCTTCACAGGAGCTTTATCAGACAAAATCTGACACCGAGCCACAGAAGGAGATATTAGGACAGGTGACCACAAGCTTGGTCAAAGAGGTCGGTTTTAAGGAGCAGCTTAAAAGGAGGAGAGAGGTAGAGAGGTTTAGGGAAGGAACTCCAGAGCTTAAGACCCAGGGAGCTGAAGGCACGGCCACCAATGGCTGAGTGAAGGAAATCGGGGATGCGCAAGTGGCCAGAATTGGAGGAGTAGAGATCTTGGCGGGTTGCAGGGCTGGAGGAGGTTACAGAGATAGGGAGGGGCGAGGCCATGGAGGGATTTGAAAACAACAATAACAATTGTTTTTTAAAAAGGTGTTGCCGGACCAGGAGCCATGTAGGTCAGTGAACACGGGGGTGACGGGTGAACGGGACTTGGTGCGCGTTAGGATACGGGCAGCAGAGTTTTACATGAGCTGGTTTATGGGGGTGGTATTGGAACAACGGCCATTTTTTGATCACCTGACTATCAACAAACAGTGGCAGCTGTTACTTCCTTTTAATAAGACACCAAGTTATTAGTCAAAGACCAGTCACATCTCAGTACAATCCCCCAGGTAACTTCAGTGCTGCGCAAGGAAAACAACATTGTCAGGGTACAGCCCGCAGAACATAACATAAGAAATAGGAGCAGGAGTCGGCCATTCAGCCCCTTGAGCCTGCTCCGCCATTCAGTGAGATCATGGCTGATCTTCTACCTCACCTCCACTTTCCTGCACTATCCCCATATCCCTTGATTCCCTTAATATTCAAAAATCTATCGATCTCCGTCTTGAATATATTCAACGACTGAGCCTCCACAGCCCTCTGGGGTAGAGAATTCCAAAGATTCACCACCCTCTGAGTGAAGAAATTCCTCCTCATCTCAGTCCTAAATGGCCGGCCCCTTATTCTGAGACTGTGACCCCTGGTTCTAGACTCCCCAGCCAGGGGAAACATCCTCCCTGTCAAGCCCTGTAAGAATTTTGTATGTTTCAATGAGATCACCTCTCATTCTTCTAAACTCTAGAGAATATAGGCCTAGTCTACTCAATCTCTCCTCATAGGACAATCCCCCCATCCCAGGAACCAGTCTGGTGAACCTTCGTTGCACTCCCTCTATGACAAGTATATCCTTCCTTAGGTAAGGAGACCAAAACTGTACACAATACTCCAGGTGTGGTCTCACCAGGGACCTATATAATTGCAGTAAGATGTCTTTACTCTTATACTCAAATCCTCTTGTAATAAAGGCCAACATACCATTTGCTTTCCTAATTGCTTGCTGTACCTGCATGTTAACTTTCAGTGATTCGTGTACAAGGACACCCAGGTCCCTCTGAACACCAACATTTCCCAATCTCTCACCATTTAAAAAATACTCCGCTTTTCTATTTTGCCTACCAAAGTGGATAACTTCACATTTCTCCACATTATATTCCATTTGCCATGTTCTCGCCCACTCACTTAGCCTGTCTATATCCCCTTGAAGCCTCCTTGCATCCTCCTCACAACTTACATTCCCACCCAGCTTTGTATCATCAGCAAACTTGGATATATTACATTTGGTCCCCTCCTCCAAATCATTGATTTAGATTGTGAATAGCTGAGGCCCAAGCACTGATCCTTGCGGGACCCCACTAGTTACAGCCTGCTAACCCGAAAATGACCCGTTTATTCCTACTCTGTTTTCTGTCCATTAACCAATCCTCAATCCATGCAAGTATATTACCCCCATTCCCATGAGCCCTAATTTTGTTTAATAACCTCGTGTGGCACTTTATCGAATGCCTTCTGAAAATGCAAATACACCACATCCACTGGTTCCTTCCCGCTCATCTATTCTGCTAGTTATAACCTCAAAAAATTAACAGATTTGTCAAACACGATTTCCCTTCCATTAATCCATGTTGACTCTGCCCAATCCTATTATTATATTCTAAGTGCTCTAGCATTTTCCCTACTACTGATGTCAGGCTGACTGGTCTGTAGTTCCCCATTTTCTCTCTCCCTCCTTTCTTAAATAGTGGGGTTACATTTGCTACCTTTCAATCTGCAGGAACCGTTCTAGAATCTATGGAATTTTGTAAAATGACAACCAATGCATCCACTATTTCTGTAGCCAACTCTTTCAAAACCCTAGGATCTAGGCCATCAGGTCCAGGGGATTTATCGGCTTTCAGTCCCATTAATTTCTCCAGTACTACTTTTTTACTAATATTAATTTCTTTCAGTTCCTCATTCTCGCTAGACCCTTGGTTCTCCACTATTTCCGGGAAGTTTTTTGCATCTTCTTCCTTCAAGACACAATCATGTCCCCCCTCAGCCTCCTCTGCTCCAAGGAAAACAAACCCAATCTGCCCAGTCTTTCTTCATAGCTGAAGCGCTCCAGCCCTGGTAACATCCTGGTGAACCTCCTCTGCACCCTCTCCAAAGCGATCACATCCTTCCTGTAGTGTGGCGACCAGAACTGCACACAGTATTCCAGCTGTGGCCTAACCAGTGTTTTATACAGCTCCATCATAACCTCCTTGCTCTTATATTCTATGCCTCGGCTAATGAAGGCAAGTATCCCATATGCCTTTTTTACCACCTTATCCACCTGTTCCGCCGCCTTCAGGGATCTGTGTACTTGCACACCCAGATCCCTCTGACCCTCCGTCTTGCCTAGGGTCTTACCATTCATTGTATTCCCTTGCCTTGTTAGTCCCCCCAAAGTGCATCACCTCGCACTTTTCCGGGTTAAATTCCATTTGCCACTGTTCCGCCCATCTGACCAACCCATCGATATCGTCCTGCAGACTGAGACTACCCTCCTCGCTATTTACCACCCTACCAATTTTTGTATCATCCGCAAACTTACTGATCATACCTTTTACATTCATATCCAAGTCATTAATATAGACCACAAACAGCAAGGGACCCAGCACCGATCCCTGTGGCACCCCACTGGCCACAGGCCTCCAGTCACAAAAACAACCTTCAACCATCACCCTCTGCCTTCTGCCACTAAGCCAGTTTTGTATCCAACGTGCCAAGGCACCCTGGATTCCAAAATTATGAGGGGCATAGATAGGATGGATACTAAGGAGCTTTTTCCCTTAGTAGAAGGGTCAATAACTAGGGGGCATAGATTCAAGGTAAAGGGCGGGAGGTTTAGAGGGGATTTGAGAAAGAACTTTTTCACCCAGAGGGTAGTTGGAGTCTGGAACTCACTGCCTGAAAGGGTTGTGGAGGCTGGAACCCTCACAACATTTAAGAAGCATTTGGATGAGCACTTGAAATGCCATAGCATACAAGGCTACAGACCAAATGCTGGAATATGGGATTAGATTAGACGGGGCGTGATGGCCGGCGCGGACACGATGGGCCGAAGGGCCTCTATCCGTGCTGTATAACTCTATGACTCTATGACTCGATACACAAAGTATTTGTTTAATTTCTCTGCCATTTCCTTATTCCCCATTATAATTTCTCCTGTCTCAGCCTGTAAGGGACCCACATTTACTTTCGCTAATCTTTTCCTTTTTACATACCTATAGAAGCTTTTACAGTCTGTTTTTATGTCTCTCACTAGTTTACTCTCATATTCTATTTTCCCTTTTTCAATTTCTTGGTCCTCCTTTGCTGAATTCTAAAATCCTCCCAATGC
The DNA here is from genome assembly GCF_052327205.1 of Somniosus microcephalus. NCBI lineage: Eukaryota > Metazoa > Chordata > Chondrichthyes > Squaliformes > Somniosidae > Somniosus > Somniosus microcephalus. Next base: position 17,076,793 of record NC_141007.1, read on the forward strand.
TCAGGCTTACTACTCTTTTTGGCAGCATTATAAGCCTCTTCCTTTGATCTAATCCTATCTTTAACTTCTCGTTAACCACGTTTCCTGTAGGGTTTTTGTGTCTTAAAGGAATGTATATTTGTTGTAAATTATGTATTAATTCTTTAAATGCTAGCCATTGCTCGTCCACTGTCATACCTTTTAATATAGTTTCCCAATCTACCTTAGCCAACTCGCCCCTCATACCTACGTAGTTTGCTTTGTTTAGATTTAAGACCCTAGTTTCGGATTTAACTAAGTCACTTTCAAACTCAATATAAATGGTCACTCTTCCCTAAAGGCACCTTTACTACAAGATTATTAATGAACCCTTTCTCATTGCACAATACTAGATCTAAAATAGCCTGTTCCCTAGTTGGTTCCTCAACATACTGATCTAGAAAACTATCGCATACATGCCATGAATTCGTTCCCCACACTATTACTGCAAATTTGGTTATCCAGTCTATATGTAGATTAAAGTCCCCCATGATTACGGTGTTACCCTTGTTACATGCGCCTCTAATTTCCTGATATATACTCTGCCCTACGTTACAACTACTGTTTGGGGGCCTATAAACAACTCCCACCAATGTTTTCTGCCCCTTGCTGTTTCTTAGCTCCACCCAAACTGACTCCACTTCTTGATTTTCACAGCGAAGATCCTTTCTCTCTCCTGTCTTTATCCCATCTTTTATTATAAGGCTACCCCATCTCATTTTCCATTTTGTCTATCCCTTCTAAAAGTTATGTATCCTGGAATATTTAGTTGGCATGGACATGAGTGTTTAAATTTCAAACGTAACCTGCAGTCTTCAGACCAGAAGCTAAACTGCAGACCTCAGGCTCCTGGCATGGCCTGGACTGTGTAGTCCCCTCAGCATGGGCCATCAGAACACACCTCAGAGAAACTCCTGCAACAGTCAGGGCATCACTGCAGCCGATATTTGGAGCTGGAGCTGCCTCTGTGCACTCCACCGATTGCATTCTGCACCAAACATCAGACACATGCGCTCTCGAGCAAACTCACCAGTCAATCATGTTACGTGCTTTAGTGCAGTAAATCCCATCTATTATTTTTCGTGAAAAACTGGAGCATTATAAAACCAATCCAACAGCTACATAAGGAATAACAACAGAAAATGCTGGAAATACTCAGCAGGCCAGGCAGCATCCGTGGAGAGAGAAACAGAGTTAACGTTTCTCTCTCCAGGGTCCCAGACCTAAAACGGATGCTGCCTGGCCTGCTGAGTATGTCCAGCATTTTCTGTTATTTCAGATTTCCAGCTTCTGCAGTATTTAGCTACAATAAGGACTTGAATGCGCAGTTTGCTGGCTGCTTTGGGGGGGGGCTCGGAGTTGACAGTATGTTATCTACCAAAGGTGATTTTCTGCAGTATGCTGGCTGCTGGTCCAGTTTTAGCCCAAGTGGTCTCCCATTTTAAAGGCAAAACCGCAATCAAGACATTAAAAATATAACTCTTCTCTCCTCTCCCGCACCCCCCCCCCCCCCCAACCCCCCGTGTATTCAGTGTTAATGAGTACGGCAGCTCGTTTCAGAACTGGTCCAATACCAAAAAACAGGTTTAAAAAAGCTCCCCCCGCCCCCCAAAAGGCCCCACTCGAGGAGATACTAATCCACGCACACTTAATAGCAGCAGCTCCAATGTGACCTCTGCAGTCAAATACCCGTCGGACACACACTACTAAGGAGAACAGCCACTTGGGTGCTGCACCAGCGAGCATTCAGAGCCTGTGGAACTCGTAGCACAGCACGAGTCTGTACCCGACCGTACTTTCAGCTGTCTTAACCGCCTTAAGACTCGGGCTATCTGCGCACTACGCCATTTGCATTCTGTGCTCTCTTGTGCAAACTTTTCAGTCAATCATGTTGAGAGCAGGCAGGCAAATAGGAACAGGAGTAGGCCATTCAGCCCTCAAGCCTGTTCCGCCATTTGTTTAGATCATGGCTGATCTGTATCTTAACTCCATTTACCTGCCTTGGTTCCATATCCCTTGACACCCTTGCATAACAAAAATGGAGTCAAGGTACAGATCAGCCACGATCGAATTGAATGGCAGAACAAGCCCAAGGGGCTACTCCTGCTCCAGAGGGTGGGGTGAGGGGGGGAAACAGGGCACAAAAGCAGAGAAGCTAATCATCACTTCACATCACCCAAAACAACCCATGAAAAGCTAATTAGGTTTAATGGCGCCAGCTACAGAAATCCAGAAAAAGAGGCCAATTAATCCAATTATTCCTATTCCCATCTTAGGAAAGCTCTTTAGATGAAGGATCCCTTTAGGAACTGAGACAGGACTGAAAGGTGCTGCTTCCTTCACAGCCTGAATCCGAGCCAGCTTGAACCTGAACTCGTTTAAGCCTAAGTATGAAATCTGAAACCCTTTTTGAAGGAGAGCCCTCCCTTTGACAGAGCAAAGCTCCTTCTCTTCCAAAAGGCACTTACAGGAAACGGGTTATAGGAAGTTACACAGCATTTCAAACCAGAATCTTGGTAAACTTACTCCCAGCTACAGCACTGCACTCAGTAAACACTCTCCTCTGCCATTTCATGCTGCCATGGTGACTGTCTAACCCCATTAACAAGCACTACCAGACTCAATAGAAATAAATAGACACATTTATTGAGAATTCCTTATTCCCCCATTTTACCTCGAGCAGCTCCCTTTACTGCTAGAAAGCAGTTTAATTTGCTTTCACTACTTAATAGAGGAAGTGCACCACAGCTAATGCTATCCCCGAGGTACCACCGCCCTGTCACATCCACTTTCGCACTCAATGCTATGCAATAGGCAAACAGAAAACGGGGTCTGCAACAACTCTTGTATTCTGTCCAAAAAAAACACAAAAATACACAGCAGGGCATTGGAAGAGAGAAGAAAAAACAGGTTGCTTGAGGGGGGGGTGAACCTCCATCAGAACTCGGACGTTGGGATTTCCAGCACTCCGAGTTTACTTCAGCTTTCCAGATCTTGCATTTATCCCCGTGTTATCTCAATCGTTTGGGCCAACCCTTTCACGGTTCAGTGTCTTGGTGCGAGATGCAATCACAGTGCAGATTCCAGTCAACGCAAGGTACAAAGCAGGAGCAAAACCCCAAGTAACAGTGCAGCGTAATATCTGGTTTTAGACGTGCCCCAGCGCAGGTAAGCCGGACAGGATTCTCTTTCACCGGTGGCTGGGTCTCCCCAAGAGACAGGTCTGGCAAGCTAACCTTTGGTGTGCAGCCGTGTATGTCAAGCTTGGTGTGTGCTGGAAACCTGTGATGAGAGCATGTATCCCACACAGTTACAGAAGCAGCTTAAAGAACGGGGACAGACCTGGGGCTGCCTCGCTGTTCCACCCCCAGACCAGGAGTTTCTGATCTCAACCATGCCCACCCAGTGGGCGAAGCAAGGAGGGAAGCTGGGGTGCTTCCCCACAGGAAGATGGGACAGCCAGACACACCTCCCGGAAGGCTGCAACAGAGTATTACTGTGAGGAGGCCTGGCAGTAGGCCAACTCCCCTGGCCTGGCAGCGAGTGCTACAAGACACAGCAAGCATAGCTGCTTCGGGGGAGGGGGGGGGGGGGGGGGTTATTCCTCACTTGCACTCAAAGGAGCAAAAAGCCAGTTCCCCGGTTCGTCGTTCTTTACATGTCAGCTGTGGCTCAGTGGGTAGCACCCTCACCTCAGTCAGAAGGTTGTGGGTTCAAGTCCCACTCCAGAGATTCGAGCACAAAATCTAGGCCGACACTCCAGTGCAGTGCTGAGAGAGTGCTGCACTGTTGGAGGTGCTGTCTTTCAGATGAGACGTTAAACCGAGGCCCCGTCTACTCTCTCATTTGGGCGTAAAAGATCCCATGGCCACTACGTCGAAGAGGAGCAGGGGAGTTTATCCCTGGTGTCATGGCCAATGTTTATCCCTCAACCAACATCACTAAAAATAAATGATGATCCGGTCATTATCACAATGCTTTTTGTGGGAGCTTGCTGTGTGCAAATTGGCTGCCACGTTTCCTACATTACAACAGCACACTTCAAAAGTACTTCATTGGCTGTAAAACGCTTTGGGACATCCAGAGGTCATGAAAGGCGCTATAGAAATGCAAGTCTTTCTTTCTTCATACAAGACACGTACAAGGATCAATGATTCCCGACACCTGGGCCTTCCCAGCCAGCAGCTTTAGAGAACCTTGCTTTGCTGTCGACTTTCCAAACGCTGGAACAGTCACGTGTTTGGACCTTGGACAGGCCGAGTCCACTACAAGTCCAGTCACGAATCACAGGAGGCCTCCCCATAGCACCAGGGAACAGGATGAAACCAGATGGCTAACGCAACAAGAATGTAAAAGGATAATGGGGAACAGGCAGGGACCAGGTTAGATGGCCACGGTTGGTGAGTTAGCACAGCCACGTTAGCCTGAATGGCCTCCTTTGGTGCTGTAAGCTCTGGGATTCGATGGACCCACTTCCTCTGCCACTGCAGTTATTGCCCCCGTGAGTATGAATTAATTCAGTGAAATCAAATTTACCCAACAACTCGAGCAGTGTGGGTCCCAATATATTTCACTAAACAATCTCAATTTTTTAAAAAAAACTTAGTTTCACCCACCTTTCCTGACGGTGCTATCATTGGGGCTTGGCCCCCAGTGCCTCACTTTAGTGGCCATTCCTCATATGTGAGCCTAGAAGAGTGTCCACAGGTTATTCAACTGTATAGTGCATCATAAAGAGTCCAACCCTGTCCTGTCACTCTCTCACACATATTACAGCAGGATGCAGAGATTGGGAGCATGAATCGTGGCTGATTTCCCCCCACCCCACCTCCCTTCCCTAGTTGGGACACGCTGTCCGTTCTTGGCACCCAAGCCATGATTGAGCGCAGCTAACTCAGTAATGCAAGTGAAGCCCTTGTGGTCTGTACATCTTAGTGCGTCGATAGACAGTTCCTTTACCCACCGCACCATCGGGGAGCTCAGTCACTCTACAATACCGACAGCTCCGTCCCCTCACTCCCCCGGGCCAGCTAGGAATCACCCAGCCTGGCCGTGCACTCCCCAAGCCACAACATGCAATACCTGCACAAAGCAATGCCCAAAACCATTAACAGGAGCCCAGTGCTCACCGGGTGAGTTAGGAAGGCCAAGCCATACTACGACAGACCCACACAAGTTGTCAAACAGTCTGAATAAAGCACAGCCATTAGAGAAACAAAAGGAGTCTTCTGTAATCTTCAGACAGATTATGTGGACAGGGCAAGTGTAAAAACTGATCTGAAAATTTCTACTTAATACTTTACAATGTTGTGCGGTGCGCCTCAAAATGACAGTGACAGACCTGTACCCACCAGTACTGTACCCCAGTGTATTACAGTGACAGACCTGTACCCACCACTGTACCCCAGTGTATTACAGTGACAGACCTGTACTCATTAGTACTGTACCCCAGTGTTATACAGTGACAGACCTGTACCCACCAGTACTGTACCCTAGTGTTATACAGTGACAGACCTGTACCCACCAGTACTGTACCCCAGTGTATTACAGTGACAGACCTGTACCCACCACTGTACCCCAGTGTATTACAGTGACAGACCTGTACTCATTAGTACTGTACCCCAGTGTTATACAGTGACAGACCTGTACCCACCAGTACTGTACCCTAGTGTTATACAGTGACAGACCTGTACCCACCAGTACTGTACCCCAGTGTTATACAGTGACAGACCTGTACCCACCAGTACTGTACCCCAGTGTTATACAGTGACAGACCTGTACCCACCAGTACTGTACACCAGTGTTATACAGTGACAGACCTGTACCCACCAGTACTGTACCCCAGTGTTATACAGTGACAGACCTGTACCCACCAGTACTGTACCCCAGTGTTATACAGTGACAGACCTGTACCCACCAGTACTGTACCCCAGTGTTATACAGTGACAGGCCTGTACCCACCAGTACTGTACCCTAGTGTTATACAGTGACAGACCTGTACCCACCAGTACTGTACACCAGTGTTATACAGTGACAGACCTGTACCCACCAGTACTGTACCCGTGTTATACAGTGACAGACCTGTACCCACCAGTACTGTACCCTAGTGTTATACAGTGACAGACCTGTACCCACCAGTACTGTACCCTAGTGTTATACAGTGACAGACCTGTACCCACCAGTACTGTACACCAGTGTTATACAGTGACAGACCTGTACCCACCAGTACTGTACCCGTGTTACAGTGACAGACCTGTACCCACCAGTACTGTACCCGTGTATTACAGTGACAGACCTGTACCCACCAGTACTGTACCCGTGTTATAGTGACAGACCTGTACCCACCAGTACTGTACCCTAGTGTTATACAGTAACAGACCTGTACCCACCAGTACTGTACCCTAGTTATACAGTGACAGACCTGTACCCACCAGTACTGTACCCTAGTGTTATAGTGACAGACCTGTCCCCACCAGTGCTGTACCCGTGTTATACAGTGACAGACCTGTACCCACCAGTACTGTACCCCAGTGTTATACAGTGACAGACCTGTACCCACCAGTACTGTACCCCAGTGTTAGTGACAGACCTGTACCCACCAGTGCTGTACCCCAGTGTTATACAGTGACAGACCTGTACCCACCAGTACTGTACCCGTGTTATACAGCGACAGACCTGTACCCACCAGTACTGTACCCCAGTGTTATACAGTGACAGACCTGTACCCACCAGTACTGTACCCCAGTGTTATACAGTGACAGACCTGTACCCACCAGTACTGTACCCCAGTGTTATAGTGACAGACCTGTACCCACCAGTACTGTACCCCAGTGTTACAGTGACAGACCTGTACCCACCAGTACTGTACCCCAGTGTTATAGTGACAGACCTGTACCCACCAGTACTGTACCCTAGTGTTATACAGTGACAGACCTGTTCCCCCCAGTACTGTACCCCAGTGTTATACAGTGACAGACCTGTACCCACCAGTACTGTACCCCAGTGTTATACAGTGACAGACCTGTACCCACCAGTACTGTACCCCAGTGTTATACAGTGACAGACCTGTACCCACCAGTACTGCACCCCAGTGTCAGTGACAGGCCCTTACCCACCAGTACTGTACCCCCAGTGTTATACTGTGACAGACCTGTTCCCACCAGAAAGAGGGGTCAGAGTAGGGAAAAATGGCAAAAAGAAAAAATTAAAAGCTCTATATCTGAACGCACGCAGCATTCGTAACAAGATAGAGGAGTTGACAGCACAAATAGTAATAAATGGGTACGATCTGATAGCCATTAGAGACGTGGTTGCAAGGTGACCAAGGCTGGGAACTGAATATTCAGGGGTATTTGCCATTTCGTAAGGATAGGCAGAAAGGAAAAGGAGGTGGTGCAGCTCTGTTAATAAGGGATGAGATCAGAGCAGTAGTAAGAAATTATATTGGCCTAGAAGATCAAGGCACAGAATCAGTTTGGTGCAGATAAGAAATAATTAGGGGAAGAAGTCACTGGTGGGAGTGGTCTACAGGCCCCCAAACAGTAGCCACACTGTAGGACAGAGTATAAATCAAGAAATAATAGAGGCTTGTAAGAAAGGTACGGCTATAATCACGTGAGATTTTAATCTTCATATAGATTGGACAAAGCAAATTGGCAAAGGTAGACTTGAGGAAGCGTTCTTAGAGTTTGCGGGATGGTTTCTTGGAACAATACGTTGTGGAACCAACCAGGGAGCAGACTATTTTAGATCTGGTAATGTGTAACGAGGCTGGATTAATTCATGATCTCGAAGTGAAGGATCCTCTTGGGAAGAGTGATCATAACATGGTAGAATTTCAAATACAGTTTGAGGGTGAGAAAGCTCGGTCTCAAACTAGTGTCCTGAACTTAAAGAAAGGTAATTACAAAGGTATGAAGGCAGACTTGGTTAAAGTGGACTGGGAAAATATATTACAGGGTAAGACTGTAGAAAAGCAGTGGCAAACATTTAAGGAGATATTCCATAACTCTCAGCAAAGATATATTCCAGTGAGAAAGAAAGACTAAGAGAAGGATGAACCATCCGTGGCTAACTAAGGAAGTAAAGGATGATATCAAATTGAAAACAAAAGGCATACAATGTTGCGAAGAATAGTGGAAGGCCAGAGGATTGGGAAATTTAAAAAAACCAGCAAAGGACGACTAAAAAAAATGTTAGAGAGAAGATTGCTTATGTGAGTAAGCTAGCAAGAATATAAAACAGATAGTAAGAGCTTCTACAGGTATATAAAAAGGAAGAGTGTAGCTAAAGTAAATGTTGGTCCCTTAGAGGATGAGTCTAGGGAATTAATAATGGGAAACAGGGAAATGGCAGAGACTTTGAACAAATATTTTGTATCGGTCTTCACGGTAGAAGACACTAAAAGCATCCCAATAATGGATAATCAAGGGGCTATTGGGGGGGGGGGGGGGGGGGGGGGAACTTAAAACAATCACTATCACTAGAGAAAAAGTACTCGGCAAACTAATGGGACTAAAGGTGGACAAGTCCCCTGGACCCGATGGCCTACATCCTAGGGTCTTAAAAGAAGTGGCTGCAGAGAAAGTGGATGCATTGGTTATCTACCAAAATTCCCTGGATTTTGGAGAGATCCCAGCAGACTGGAAAACTGCAAATGTAACGCCCTATTTAAGAAAGGAGGGAAGACAGAAAGCAGGCAACTATAGACCAGTTAGCCTAACATCTGTCATTAGGAAAATGCTGGAGTTCATCATTAAGGAAATGGTAGCAGGACATTTAGAAAATCATAATATAGTCAAGCAGAGTCAGCATGGTTTTATGAAAGGGAAATCATGTTTGACAAGTTTGCTGGAGTTAAGGATGTAACAGAGCAGGGTGGACAAAGGTGAACCAGTAGATGTGGTGTATTTGGATTTCCAGAAGGCATTCGATAAGGTGCCACATAAAAGGTTACTGCACAAGATAAGAGCTCACGGGGTTGGGGGTAATATATTAGCATGGATAGAGGATTGGCTAACTAACAGAAAACAGAGAGTCGGGATAAATGGGTCAGGTTGGCAAACGGTAACTAGTGGGGTGCCGCAGGATCAGTGCTGGGGCCCTCAACTACAGGAAACTCTATTATCCCGGCACCAACGGGACCGGCGTGGTGCCAGTTTATCAAAAAAGTCCGATTACAGAGAGGTATAGTTAAAAAGGTACGAGAGCTCCGTACACAGCAACAAATCCAGGCTTCCTGTTGCTTAGCAACATGTGCAGGAACTCCGGCCACAGACCAAGCGTCCCTGCTGCTTAGCAACAAGTGCACGAACCCCAGTTACACAGCCACAAATCCAGGAACTGTCACTAATAGGAAGTAAAACTTACCTGAACCTACTCCTGAATTTTGCCGGTTAACAGAGATTTCCGGTGCCGGTAAAATCGAGAGTTTCCTATATTTACAATCTACAGGAAACTCTTTTTTATCCGACACTGATGGGTCCGGCGTGGTGCCGGTTTATCAAAAAGTCCGGATTACAGAGAGTTATAGTTAAAAGGTACGAGAGCTCCATACACAGCAATAAATCCAGGCTTCCCTGTTGCTTAGCAACAGATGCAAGAAGCCCGGCCACAGACAAGCGTCCCTGTTGCTTAGCAACAAGTGCAGAAAACCCCGATTACACAGCCAGGAATCAAGAAATGACCACTAATATGAAGAAAAACTTAACTGAACCTACTCCTGAATTTTACCGGTTAACCGAGATTTCCGGTTGTTTGGGTGCCGGTAAATCGAGAGTTTCCTGTATATTAATGACTTGGATGAAGGGACTGAGTGTAATGTAGCCAAATTTGCTGATGATACAAAGATAGGAGGGAAAGCTAATTGTGTGGAGGATGCAAAGAATCTCCAAAGGGGTATAGATAGGCTAAGTGAGTGGGCAAAAATCTGGCAGATGGGAGTATAATGTGGGAAAATGCGAGGTTCTCCACTTTGGCAGAAAAAATAAAAAAGCAAATTATTTAAATGGAGAGACACTACAAAATGCTGAGGTACAGAGGGATCTGGTGGTCCTTGTACATGAAACACAAAACGTTAGCATGCAGGTACAGCAAGTAATTAGGGAAGGCAAATGGAATGTTGGCCTTTATTGCAAAGGGAATGGTGTATAAAAGTAGGGAAGTCCTGTTACAACTGTACAGGGTATTGGTGAGACCACACCTGGAGTACTGCGTACAGTTTTGGTCTCCTTATTTAAGGAAGGATATACTTGCATTGGAGACAGTTCAGAGAAGTTTCACGAGATTGATTCCTGAGATGAAGGGGTTTTCTTATGAAGAAAGATTGAGCAGGTTGGGCCTATACTCAATGGAGTTTAGAAGAATGAGAGGGGATCTTATTGAAACATATGGAATTCTGAGGGGATTGACAGGGTCGATGTTTCCCCTCGTTGGGGGAATCTAGAACTATGGGGCACAGTTTCAGAATAAGGGGGCACCCATTTAAAACGAAATGAGGAGGAATTTCTTCTCTAAGAGGGTCGTGAATCTTTGGAAATCCCTTCCCCATAGAGCTGTGGAGGCTGGGTCATTGAATATATTTAAGGTGGAGAGAGGCAGATTTTTGAATGGTAAAGGAGTGAAGAGTTATGGGGAGCGGGCAAGGAAGGGGAGTTAAGGTCAGGATCAGATCAGCCATGATCTTACTGAATGGCGGAGCAGGCTCGAGGGGCTAAATGACCTGCTCCTGCGTCTTATGTTCTCCAGTACTGTAACCCCAGTATTATACAGTGACAGACCTGTTCCCCACCAATACTGTACCCCAGTGTTATACAGTGACAGACCTGTACCAATCTCAGAGAAATGTGCAAATAATAGGGTAATAATAATGGGGGATTTCAACTTCCCCAATATTAACTGGGATAGTCAAAGTGTGAAAGGCTCAGAGGGTGTAGAATTCTTAAAGTGCATCCAGGAGAGCTTTTTGAGCCAGCATGTAGAAAGTCCTACAAGAGAGGGGGCGGTACTGGACCTAATCTAGGGAATGTGGCCGGCCAAGTGGAAAAAGTGCTAGTAGGTGAGCACTTTGGTGACAGTGGACCATAATATGGTAAGATTTAAGGTGGTCATGGAAAAGGACAGGGATGGGCCGGAAATAAAGGTTCTAAATTGGGGAAGGCCGATTTTAATTAGGATAAGGCAGGATCTGGCCAAAATGGACTGGGATCAGCTACTTGTAGGAAAATCCGCATCGGAGCAATGGGAGGCTTTCAGAAGGGAGATTGAGATCATACAATGGCAACATGTTCCCGTAAAGGTCAAGGGTGGTTCCAAAAATCACAGGGAACCTTGGATGTCAGGGGATATACGAGAATGGATTAGGAAAAAAAGGAGGGCTTTTGGCAGATACAAAAGGCTAAAGACGGAGGAAGCCCTAAAGGAGTACAAAAAGTGCAGGGGGATACTAAAAAAAAAATCAGGAGATCAAGGAGGGGCCATGAAATAACACTGGCGAGCAAAATAAAGGAAAATCCTAAGATGTTTTATAAGTATATTAAAGGGTAAGAGGATAACTAGGGAAAAAACAGGGCCCATTAGGGACAATAAGTGGCAATCTGTGTGTGGAGCCGGAAGATGTAGGAGGGGTTCTAAATGAATTTTTTGCATCTGTTTTCACTATGGAGGAGGACGATGTAGACATAGAAATAGGGCGGGGGGACTGTGATATGCTCGAACATATTAACATCGAGAGGGAGGAGGTATTGGCGGCTTTAGCTGGCCTAAAAATGGATAAATCCCCAGGCCCGGATGAAATGTATCCCAGGCTGCTGTGTGAGGCAAAGGAAGAGGTTGCGGGGGCTCTAACACATATATTCAGGACCTCTCTGGCCACAGGGGATGTGCCAGAGGACTGGAGAACCGCTAATGTAGTACCATTATTCAAGAAGGGAAGTAGGGAAAAACCGGGGAACTACAGGCCAGTGAGCCTAACATCAGTGGTAGGAAAATTATTGGAAAAAAATCTGAGGGACAAAATTAGTCGC
>NC_141007.1:17089333-17178842 GCF_052327205.1 Somniosus microcephalus
CAATCTTCTCAGGATGAGGGCAACACTGACAACAATAAGAAAGAAAGAATTTGCATTTATATAGCGACCACAGGACGTTTCAAAGTGCTTTACAGCCAGTGAAGTACGTTTTGAAGTGGAGTCACTGTTGTAATGTGGGAAATGCGGCTGCCAATTTGCACACAGCAAGCTCCCACAAACAGCATTGTGATAATGACCAGATAATTCTGTTTTTGTTATGTTGGTTGAGGGATAAATATTGGGCAGGATACCGGGGAGAACTTTCCCCCTGCTCCTCTTCCAATAGTGGCCGTGGGATCTTTTATATCCACCTGAGAAAGCAGACGTGACCTCGGTTTAACATCTCATCCGAAAGACGGCACCCCCGACAATGCAGCACTCCCTCAGCACTGCACTGGAGTGTCAGCCTAGTTTTATGTGCTCAAGTTCCTGGAGCAGGACTTGAACCCACAACCTTCTGACTCAGAGGCGAGGGTGCCACCCACTGAGCCACAGCTGACACTATGCTGCAGCTGACAATGTCCCCTCCAAGTTTTGTTTTCCATGTGCGGCCCCTTTAAAAATAGATGCGCGGCTGATTCCGCAGCTGGTGAGCGGCCTGCACGGGACCTCGTGATTGGTGCGCTGCCACACACCTTAGCGGGAGCATTGCTGGCAAGGCCGCATTTATTGCTCATCCCTAGGTGCCCAAAATGATGGGGGTTGGCCCTCCTAAAACCACTGCAGTCTTTGTGCTGATGGTGCTCCGTCGATGAAAATTCCAGGATTCTGACCCAGTGATGGTGAAGAAACTGTGATATATGTCAAGTCAGGTGGTCTGGGACTTGAAAGAAACTTGAGGGGGGTGGGTGATGGTTTTTCCCCATGACATTGCTGCTCTTGGCCTGCGATCATTTGATTCCTAGCCTGTGCTGATAACCTCAAGGCAGGACGGCCTCAGTAGGGACACTACAATTGGGCTCAATACCCCTGAGTTAAGATGGGAAATCAGCCAGGGTTTCATGCTGATCACCATAAGTGATTCCTGCTGGAAACTGCATGTGTGTGGACATCAGGTGAGGATAAGACCAGACCCAGCTGTGATGCTTCCTCTGGCCCAGTCACTGACTGGTTCTCACTATCTAGACTCACAGGCGAAGAATGGCTGTTTGAAGCAGGTACCAGTGGCACTGTTACCCTGGCAAGTTTCAGCATCTGCAGGAAAGGAGAAAAAATTGGTGAAGTGGAAAAAAGAAAAACGGATAGTGCTGCCTCTTGTAGAAATTATACTTAAGTCTTGATCAGTCTGAAACACTTGTCATTACTTTGGACATTTCCCAGATCTTTGACAAGTTGGAGGCCTTTTCCATATCAATGACCTCTTTCACCCATCATCCAACTCTATCCACTCTTTTGCTAATGATCCCACTCAACATTCATCCTTTTCTTCATATCAAACATCATCAGTGATCACAGTCTTCATTCCTTAGTACGACGACAGAATCATTATATTTTTAACTTCTCTGCACCTTTCAACTCGGTATTGAAATCTAGTTTCTTTCACTTTGCCAAAGACACAGTTTCTTGATGCTTCTTGCAAGTCAAAACAAAATCTACCCCCTCTTACTTAGGACGTTACTCTAAGATCTTCATCTTTTGAGATTCCTGGCCTCACTGTCTCCTCTGATCTTAAGTGGAGCACCACATCACCAGCAAGAAGTGGGGTTCTTCTTTTGAGCTCTTTTCTCCTCAACATCTCTTAACTCTATAAAATCCATGTCCATCCAGGACTTGAATCCTGCTCCCATTTCTGGGAACGCTCTCCCAAAACACCTTAATCACTCCTGGACGGAAGACAGAAAAGAATCTGGTTATCGTGGCTCAGATTCACCAGATTGATAACAGGGCTTAATTGGTTAAGTTATGAGGACAAGTTGCATTGTTTGGCTCGTATTCCCTTGAGTATAGAAGTTTGAGGAATGATCTAATCAAGGTGGTTAAAATGTTAAAAGGATTCAATAAGATAGATACAGAGAAACTATTTCCTCTGGTGAGGGAATCCAGAACAAGGGGGCATAATATTCAAAAAAAATTTCGCTTATGGGATGTGGGTGTCGCTGGCAAGGCCAGCATTTATTGCCCATCCCTAATTGCCCTCGAGAAGGTGGTGGTGAGCCGCCTTCTTGAACCGCTGCAGTCCGTGTGGTGAAGGTGCTCCCACAGTGCTGTTAGGGAGGGAGTTCCAGGATTTTGATCCAGCAACGATGAAGGATCGGCCGATATACTTCTAAGTCAGGATGGTGTGTGACTTGGAGGGAACTTGCAGGTGGTGGTGTCCCCATGCGCCTGCTGACCTTGTCCTTCTAGGTGGAAGAGGTCGCGGGTTTGGGAGGTGCTGCCGAAGAAGCCTTGGTGAGATGCTGCAGTGCATCTTGTAGATGGTTCGCACTGCAGCCACGGTGCGCCGGTGGTGGAGGGAGTGAATGTTTAAGGTGGTGGATGGGGTGCCACGAGGCAAATCAGGAAACATTTTTTTCACACAAAGGGTAGTAGAAATCTGGAACTTGCTGTGGCTGCTGGGACAATTGGAGCTTTCAAGACTGAGCTTGATAGATTTTTGTTCAGTAAGGGTATCAAAAGATATGGAGCAAAGGCGGGTAAATGCAGTTAAGATACAGATCGGCCATCAGAACGCTACTCCTACTTCTCTCATTTCCTTCAATCTCTGAACTTTTTCATGTCTATTTTATTGACACAGCTCTGCTCATTTCTCCTCTACATCTTCCTGTCTTTTTATATAAAGCTCCAAGGATGCCTATGCCAATCAGGTCTGCTTTTCCTTCTCCCAGTATCCTCACTGTGTTGAAGTCAAATATCATGCCATTCTCTTCAATGCCAGTTATTTCTTAGGACCTTAAAGCAGTAAAACTCCTTGTCTCCATCAGTCCTCCCTTCTTTATATGATCTTTCAAGAAAACTTGCAGTCATATAAAGTCTTTATCACCTCTCTCAAAAATGTTCAAAGCACTTCCCAGATAATAAATGACGTTGAAGTGCCGCCGCTGTTATGTAAACACATGCAGCAGCCATATTGTGCTCAGCCAAATCCCACGAACAGCAATGAGATGAAAGAAAGACTTAGCATTTATATAGCGCCTTTCACGAACACAGGACGTCCCAAAGCGCTTTACAACCAATGAAGCACTTTTGAAGTGTAGACACGGTTGTAATGTGGGAAACATGGCAGCCAGTTTTGCGCACAGCAAGCTCCCACAAACAGCAATGTGATAATGACCAGATAATCTGTTTTTTAGTGATGTTGATTGAGGGATTATATATTGGCCAGGGCACCGGGGAGAACTCCCCTGTTTTTCTTCAAAATAGTGCCTGAGGGAGTAGATAGGGCTTCAGATTAACTACTCCCCTGAAAGATGGCACCCCCGACAATGCAGCACTCTCTCAGTACTGCGCTGGAGTATAAGCTTGGATGAATGATTAGTTAATTTTTTTTTGGTAGTGTTAATTGAGGAAGGAATGAAGCAGAATTCCCTACTCCAAATAGTACCATGGGCAATAGGCAATCGGGAGCTTGGTTCAATGTCTTACTTGAGGGGAAACAACAACAACTTGCATTTGTATAGTGCCTTTAACACAGTAAAATGTCCCAAGACGCTTCACAGGAGCGTTATCAAATAATATTTGACACCGAGCCGCATAAGGAGATATTAGGACAGGTTGGTCAAAGAGGTAGGTTTTAAGAAGCATCTTAAAGGAGGAGAGAGGCGTAGAGGTTTAGGGAGGGAATTCCAGAGCTTAGGGCCACGGTAGCTGAAGGCACGGCCGCCAATGGTGGAGCGATTAAAATCAGGGATGCGCAAGAGGCCAGAATTGGAGGAGTGCAGAGATCTTGGAGGGTTGTAGGGCTTCAGGAGGTTACAGAGATAGGGAGGGGCGAGGTCATGAAGGGATTTGAAAACAAGGATGAGAATTTTAAAATCAAGGCGTTGCCGGCCGGGAGCCAATGTAGGTCAGCGAGCACAGGGGGTGATGTGATTTTGGATCATCTCAAGCTTATGGAGGGTAGAAAATGGGAGGCCAGCCAGGAGAGGGTTGGAATAGTCAGTCGAGAGGTAACAAAGGCATGGATGAGTTTCAGCAGCAGATGAGCTGAGGCAGGGGCGGAGACGGGCGATGTTACAGAGGGGGAAGTAGGCAGTCTTACCAATGGAAAGGATTATGGGCGGAAGATCATCTCTGGATCAAATAGGATGCCAAGTTGTGAACCCTCTGGTTCAGCTTCAGACAGTGGCCAGAGAGAGGGATAGAGTCGGTGGCTAGGGAACAAGAGTTCGTGGCTGGGACCAATGACAATGGCTTTGGTCTTCCCAATATTTAGTTGGAAGAAATTTCTGCTCATCCAGTACTGGATGTCAGACATGTAGCGTGAAAAATCAGAGCGAGTGGAGGAGTCAATAGAAGTGGTGGTGAGGTAGAGCTGGGTGTCATCAGCTTATGTGTGGAATCTGACATGTTTTTGGATGATGTCACCGAGGGGCAGCATGTAGATGAGAAATAGAAGGGGGCCAAGGATGGATCCTTAGGGAACTCCAGAGTAACGGTGCAGGAGCGGGAAGAGAAGCCATTGCAGGTGATTCTCTGGCTATGACTGGATAGATAAGAATGGAACCAGGTGAGTGCAGTCCCACCAAGTTGGACGATGGAGGAGAGGCGTTGGAGGAGGATGGTGTGGTCAACCATGTCAAAAGTGGTAGACAGGTCGAGAAGGACGAGGAGGGATAGTTTACTTACCACGGTCACAGTCACATAACATGTCATGTGTGACTTTGATAAGGGCCGTTTCAGTGCTGTGGCAGGGCGGAAACCTGATTGGAGGGATTCAAACATGGAGTTGCGGGAAAGATGGGTACGGATTTGGGAGGCAACAACACGTTCAAAGACACCTCCGACCGTGTAGCCGTGTAACAGAACTTGTGAAAGTAGGGTAGGGGTAGCCTGTGAGGAGTAACTGCAGCCAATGGGGGAGTTGGTGAAAGGGATTGCCAGCCAGGGGGTGAGTTGGACTGGCGGTGGGGAGTGGGGGAGGAAGGGGTCAAAATCATACTCAGTGAAGGGGGTTGAGGGCAGATATCCTGCTCAGTGGGTGATTGGGGGGTTGAGGGCCGAAAACATATTCAGAGGGCTGAGGGCGAAATATTGCCCAGTGCAGGAGGGCAGTGGTTGTGACTCCAGTCCATTCAATTTGCAGCCATCAATCGGCTAAGGAATGTTATGTTACAGCGCCATCTGGCGGTGCAATACCATTAGACACTTGCGACCACTCACTGCGCTTTATATATATTAATTAATAAAAGAAAGCATGGGTTAGAAACAGAGTAAAGCTCCCTCTACATTATCCCATCAAACACTCCCGGGGCAGGTACAGCAGGGGTTAGATACAGAGTAAATCTCCCTCTGCACTGTCCCGTCAAACACTCCCAGGGCAGGTACAGCAGGGGTTAGATACAGAGTAAAGCTCCCTCTACACTGTCCCATCAAACACTCCCAGGGCAGGTACAGCACGGGTTAGATACAGAGTAAAGCTCCCTCTACACTGTCCCGTCAAACACTCCCAGGGCAGGTACAGCACGGGTTAGATACAGAGTAAAGCTCCCTCTACACTGTCCCATCAAACACTCCCAGGGCAGGTACAGCACGGGTTAGATACAGAGTAAAGCTCCCTCTACACTGTCCCGTCAAACACTCCCAGGGCAGGTACAGCACAGGTTAGATACAGAGTAAAGCTGCCTCTACACTGTCCCATCAAACACTCCCAGGGCAGGTACAGCACAGGTTAGATAGGGAGTAAAGATCCCTCTACACTGTCCCATCAAACACTCCCAGGGCAGGTACAGCACGGGTTAGATACAGAGTAAAGCTCCCTCTACACTGTCCCAGCAAACACTCCCAGGGCAGGTACAGCATGGGTTAGATACAGAGTAAAGCTCCCTCTACACTGTCCCATCAAACACTCCCAGGGCAGGTACAGCGTGAGTTAGATACAGAGTAAAGCTCCCTCTACACTGTCCCATCAAACACTCCCGGGGCAGGTACAGCACAGGGTTAGATACAGATTAAAGCTCCCTCTACACTGTCCCAGCAAACACTCCCAGGGCAGGTACAGCACGGGTTAGATACAGAGTAAAGCTCCCTCTACACTGTCCCAGCAAACACTCCCAGGGCAGGTACAGCACGGGTTAGATACAGAGTAAAGCTCCCTCTACACTGTCCCAGCAAACACTCCCAGGGCAGGTACAGCACGGGTTAGATACAGAGTAAAGCTCCCTCTAGACTGTCCCAGCAAACACTCCCAGGGCAGGTACAGCACGGGTTAGATACAGAGTAAAGCTCCCTCTACACTGTCCCAGCAAACACTCCTAGGGCAGGTACAGCACGGGTTAGATACAGAGTAAAGCTCCCTCTACACTGTCCCAGCAAACACTCCCAGGGCAGGTACAGCACGGGTTAGATACAGAGTAAAGCTCCCCCTACACTGTCCCATCAAACACTCCCAGGGCAGGTACAGCAGGGGTTAGATACAGAGTAAAGCTCCCTCTACACTGTCCCATCAAACACTCCCAGGGCAGGTACAGCATGGGTTAGATACAGAGTAAAGCTCCCTCTACACTGTCCCATCAAACACTCCCAGGGCAGGTACAGCAGGGGTTAGATACATGCTCAGTGTGGTATGCATTGCAGTTCTGATGAAGGGTCCCAGACCTGAAACGTTAACTCTGTTTCTCTCTCCACGGATGTTGCCTGGCCTGCTGAGCATTTCCAGCATTTTCTGTTGTTATTTCAGATTTCCAGCTTCCGCAGTATTTTGCTGTTGCTGCAAGCAATTGCCTGGAGGGACCAGCACGTCAGCCGTATCGAGGCCAATGAAGCAAAAATCGGAACAGCGGGCCGGCGGCATCTGGAAGTGCGTCCGAAAGCTGCCGAGCAGCGGACCCGCCCTCAACCCACCTCCTCAATAAAAATCCAGCCCAACAAGTCTGCAAAGGAGCTATAGATGGGTTAAGTGAGTGGGCAGTAAGGTGGCAGATAAAGTATAATGTGAGGAAATGAGAAATTATCCACTTTGGGAAACATAGAAACATAGAAGGTAGGAGCAGGAGTAGGCCATTCGGCCCCTTGAGCCTGCTCCGCCATTCAATGAGAACATGGCTGATCATCCAAATTCAGTACCCTGTCCCTGCTTTCTCCCCATATCCCTTGATCCCTTTAGCCTTAAGAAATATATTCAACTCTTTCTTGAATATATTTAATGAATTGGCCTCTACTGCCTTCTGTGGTAGAGAATTCCACAGGTTCACCAATCTCTGGGTGAAGAAATTCCTCCTCATTTCAGTCCTAAATGGCTTACCCCTTATCCTTAGACTGTGACCCCTGGTTCTGGACTCCCGACCATCGGGAACATCCTTCCTGCGTCTAGTCTGTCCAGCCCTGTCAGAATTTTATAAGTTTCAATGAGATCCCCTCTCATTCTTCTAAACTCCAGCGAGTATAAGCCCAATCGACCCAATCTCTCCTCATACGTCATTCCTGCCATCCCAGGTATCAGTCTGGTGAATCTTCGCTGCACTCCTTCCATGGCAAGAACATCCTTCCTCAGGTAAGGTGACCAAAACCGCACACAATACTCAAGATGTGGTCTCACCAAGGCTCTGTACAACTGCAGCAAGCCATCCTTGTTCCTGTACTCAAACCCTCTCGCTACGAAGGCCAACATACCATTTGCCTTCTTAACCGCCTGCTGCACCTGCATACTTACCTTCAGCGACTGGTGCACAAGGACACCCAGGTCTCGTTGCACTTCCCCTTCTCCCAATCTATTGCCATTCAGATAATAATCTGCCTTCCTGTTTTTGACACCAAAGTGGATAACCTCGCATTTATCCACGTTATATTGCATCTGCCATGCTTCTGCCCAATCACCCAACCTATCCAAATCATCCTGGAGTTTCCCGGCATCCTCCTCACAGCACACACGCCCACCCAGCTTTGTGTCATCTGCAAATTTGGAGATATTACATCTAGTTAGAATAGAAAAGCAGAATATTTTTTAAAAGGTGAGAGACCAGTAAATGTTGGTATTCA
This sequence comes from Somniosus microcephalus, assembly GCF_052327205.1. Taxonomy (NCBI): domain Eukaryota; kingdom Metazoa; phylum Chordata; class Chondrichthyes; order Squaliformes; family Somniosidae; genus Somniosus; species Somniosus microcephalus. The sequence goes on from NC_141007.1 coordinate 17,097,470, forward strand.
GAGGGACCTGGATGTTCTTATACATGAATCACAGAAAGTTAACATGCGGGTACAGCAAGCAATTACGAAGGCAAATGGTATGTTGGCATTTATTGCAAAGGGATTGGAGTATAAGAGTAAGAAAGTCTTGCTGTAATTATATAGGGCTTTGGTGAGACCACACCTGGAGTACTGTGTAGAGATTTGGTCTCCTTACCTAAGGAAGGATATTGCCTTAGAGGGAATGGAACAAAGGTTCACTAGATTGATTTCTGGGATGAGAGGGCTGTCCTATGGTGAGAGATTGTGTAGAATGGGCCGATACTCTCTGGAGTTTAGAAGAATGAGAGGTGATCTCATTGAAACATACAAAATTCTTACAGGGATTGACAGGGTAGATGCAGGGAGGATGTCTCTCCTGGCTGGGGAGTCTAGAACCAGAGGTCACAGTCTCAAGATAAGGGCCATTTAGGACTGAGATGAGGAAAAAAATTTCACTCAGAGGGTTGTGAATCTTTGGAATTCTTTTTTTTTATTCGTTTATGGGATGTGGGCGTCACTGGCAAGGCCAACATTTATTGCCCATCCCTAATTGCCCTTGAGAAGGTGGTGATGAGCCGCCTTCTTGAACCGCTGCAGTCCGTGTGGTGAAGGTACTCCCACAGTGCTGTTAGGGAGGGAGTTCTAGGATTTTGACCCAGCGACGATGAAGGATCGGCGATATACTTCTAAGTCAGGATGCTGTGTGACTTGGAGGGGAACTTGGAGGTGGTGGTGTTCCCATGCGCCTGCTGCCCTTGTCCTTCTAGGTGGAAGAGGTCATGGGTTTGGGAGGTGTTGCCGAAGAAGCCTTGGCGAGTTGCTGCAGTGCATCTTGTAGATGGTACACACTGCAGCCACGGTGCGCCGGTGGTGGAGGGAGTGAATGTTTAAAGGTGGTGGATGGGATGCCAATCAAGCGGGCTGCTTTGTCCTGTCGAGCTTCTTGAGTGTTGTTGGAGCTGCACTCATCCAGGCAAGTGGAGAGTATTCCATCACACTCTTTACTTGTGCCTTGTAGATGGTGGAAAGGCTTTGGGGAGTCAGGAGGTGAGACACTCACTGCAGAATACCTAGCCTCTGACCTGCTCTTGTTGCCACAGTATTTATGTGGCTGGTCCAGTTAAATTTCTGGTCAATGGTGACACCCAGGATGTTGATGGTGGGGGATTCGGCGATGGTAATGCCGTTGAATGTCAAGGGGAGGTGGTTAGACTCTCGCTTGTTGGAGATTGTCATTGCCTGGCACTTCTGTGGTGCGAATGTTACCTGCCACTTATCAGCCCAAGCTTGAATGTCGTCCAGGTCTTGTTGCATGCGGGCATGGGCTGCTTCATTATCTGAGGAGTTGTGAATGGCACTGAACACTATGCAGTCATCAGCGAATATCCCCATTTCTGACCTTATGTTGGAGGGAAGGTCATTGATGAAGCAGCTGAAGATGGTTGGGCCTAGGACACTGCCCTGAGGAACTCCTGCAGCGATGTCCTGGGGCTGTGATGATTGACCTTCAACCACCACAACCATCTTCTTTTGTGCTAGGTATGACTCCAGCCAGTGGAGTGTTTTCACCCCCGATTTCCATTGACTTCAGTTTTACTAGGGCTCCTTGATGCCATACTTGGTCAAATGCTGCCTTGATGTCAAGGGCAGTCAGTCTCACCTCACCTCTGGAATTCAGCTTCTTTGCCCATATTTGGACCAAGGTTGTAATGAGGTCGGGAGCCAAGTGGTCTTGGCGGAACCCAATCTGGACATCAGTGAGCAGGTTTTTGGTGAGTAAGTGCCGCTTGATAGCACTGTCGATGACACCTTCCATCACTTTGCTGATGATTGAGAGTAAACTGATGGGGCGGTAATTGGCTGGGTTGGATTTGTCCTGCTTTTTGTGGACAGGACATACCTGGGCAGTTTTCCACATTGTCGGATAGATGCCAGTTTTGTAGCTGTACTGGAACAGTTTGGCTAGAGGCGTGGCTAGTTCTGGAGCACAAGTCTTCAGCACGATAGCCGGGATGTTGTCAGGGCCCATAGCCTTTGCTGTATCCAGTATGCTCAGCCATTTCTTGATATCACGTGAAGTGAATCGAATTGGCTGAAGCTAGCTTCTGTGATGGTGGGGACCTCAGAAGGAGGCCAATATGAACCATCCACTAGGCACTTCTGGCTGAAGATGGTTGCAAATGCTTCAGCCTTGTCTTTTGCACTCACGTGCTGGGCTCCACCATCATTGAGGATGGGGATATTCATGAAGCCTCCTCCTCCCGTTAGTTGTTTAATGGTTCACCACCATTCATGACTGGATGTGGCAGGACTGCAGAGCTTTGACCTGATCTGTTGATTGTGGGATCACTTAGCTCTGCCTATAGCATGCTGCTTCCGCTTTTTAGCATGCATGAAGTCCTGTGTTGCAGCTTCCCCAGGTTGGCACCTCATTTTTAGGTACGCCTGGTGCTGCTCCTGGCATGCTCTTCTACACTCCTTATTGAACCAGGGTTGGTTCCCTGGTTTGATGGTAATGGTAGAGTGAGAGACATGCCGGGCCATGAGGTTACAGATTGTGGTGGAATACAATTCTGCTGCTGCTGATGTCTGACAGCGCCTCATGGATGCCCAGTTTGAGCTGCTAGATCTGTTCTGAATCTATCCCATTTAGCACGGTGGTAGTGCCACACAACACAATGGAGGGTGTTCTCAGTGTGAAAACAGGTCTTCGTCTCCACAAGGACTGTGCGGTGGTCACCGCTACCGATACTATTATGGACAGATACATCTGCGACCGGTAGATTGGTGAGGACGAGGTCAAGTAGGTTTTTCCCTCGTGTTGGTTCTCTCACCACCTGTCGCAGGCCCAAACTGGCAGCTATGTCCTTCAGGACTCGGCCAGCTCGGTCAGTAGTGATGCTACCGAGCCACTCTTGGTGATGGACATTGCAGTCCCCCACCCAGAGTACATTCTGTGCCCTTGCTACTGTCAGTGCTTCTTCCAAGTGGTGTTCAACATGGAGGAGTACTGATTCATCAGCTAAGGGAGGGCGGTAGGTGGGAATCAGCAGGAGGTTTCCTTGCCCATGCTTCACCTGAAGCCATGAGACTTCATGGGGTCCGGAGTCACTGTTGAGGACTCCCAGGGCCACTCCTTCCCGACGGTATACCACTGTGCCGCCACCCGTGGTGGGTCTGTCCTGCCGGTGGGACAGGACATACCCCGGGATGGTGATGGAGGAGTTTGGGACATTGTCTGAAAGGTGTGATTCTGTGAGTATGACTGTGTCAGGCTGTTGCTTGACTAGTCTGTGGGACAGCTCTCCCAATTTTGGCACAAGTCTCCAGATGTTGGTGAGGAGGACTTTGCAGGGTTGACTGGGCTGGGTGTGCCGTTGCTGTGTCCGTAGCCGGTGCCGGGTGGTCCGTCCGGTTTCATTCTTATTATTGTGTTTCATAGTGGTTAGTTACAACTGAGTGACTTGCTCGGCCAGAGGGCAGTTAAGAATCAACCACATTGCTGTGGGTCTGGAGTCACATATAGGCCCATTAAAGGAGATTAGTGAACCAGATGGGTTTTTAATGACAATCCGATAGTTTCATGGTTACCATTGATGATACTAGCTTTTTATTCCAGATTTATTTAATTAACTGAATTTAAATTCCCCAGCTGCCGTGGTGGGATTTGAACTCACGTCTCTGGATCATTAGTCCAGGCCTACTGGATTACTAACCAGGTGACATTACCACTACGCTACTGTTCCTAAGAGGGCTGTGGCTGCTCAGTTATTGAGTATATTCAAGACTGAGAGCAGAATATTTTTGGACACTAAGGGAATCAAGAGATATGGGGATTGTTGTGTGTGTGTACCTTTAAGAGAATAACTGGTCTCAGACTGCAGTACCGGCAGTGACCACCCCTGTATAAAAAGGCGCTAGCAGCCTTCTGTAGTTTCAGTTCTCCATTGTCTCCATTCAGTAAAGACTTGTTAAACCAACTCCTGCAGTCCGTGTCTCCATTAACACACGGATTTAATACAGGCGACGAGTAAGAAACGAACTTACCTGCAGCTCGGCAGCACCTCAGACGACGTTATTGACGGTCAAAGCCAGAAGAGAGAAAAATAAAAAAAGAATCCACAGAAACTCGAAAAACGGGCGTCGACCGTGGGCAACCGCCCTCCACATCATCGACTTGAAAAGTGCAGGAGAGACTGTCGAGAGCCAGGCTTGGTCTCCAGTCTGTGGTTTCCCAGCCAATCAGGCTGGTGGCAGGTAGTGCACTGATCCCTCCTGGGCTGCGGCGGGCTAGAGCTCGATCGGGTGGCTCTGCAACGGGGCCGGGCAGCGAGTCGGGAAGAAAAGAGAGAGAGAGAGGGTGGAGCACACAGGGCGCGGCCGGTGCTTCGCAGCCGGGCAGCGTTTGGACCTAAGAAGAGGGAGGGAAGTGTCCCAGAGGGCCCGCTCCACGACGGGAACGGTTAAAAATAAAAATACCGCGGAGAGTGGCGTTGACAACAGCGGCAGCGGCGGGAAAGCGCGGGAGGCGCCATCTTAACTCGGTGGGGAAGAAGGAAAAGCGCGGGAGGCGCCATTTTGTTAAATCGGGGACGAAGGCAAAGCGCGGGAGGCGCCATCTTAGATTTTCAAGATGCCAAAGACTGGCGATATCACTGCCTTCGATAATGCAATAGAAGACTGGAACACATATGTGGAAAGAGTCGAGGTATATTGCGAGGCAAACGAAATAGCCGAGGAGAAAAAGGCATCGGTATTGCTAAATTTAATGGGCGCAAGAATGTACGGCCTATTGCGGGACCTGATTACTCCAGCCAAACCGAAGGCAAAGAGTTTTAACAAAATTGTTGCTATCCTACAGGAACACCTAAATCCTACACCGCTGCTGATAGCAGAAAGATTTAAATTCCACAGGAGAAATCAGCACAAAAATGAGAGCAATGCTGATTACCTTACGGAACTACGCAAGCTATCAAAGCACTGCCACTTCGGAGCAGGACTGGCAGATACCTTACGGGACAAATTTGTCTGTGGACTCCTGAGTGAAGGAACCCAGAAGACGTTACTCTCAGAGAAAGAGCTGACACTAGATAAGGCTTTCAGCGTGGCAGTATCGTACGAAGCAGCAGCAAGGGGAGCTGCGGAAATACAACAAAAGCCACAGGAATACGGCACCCATGAAATGACACGGGGATTTGCAAAATGCCATCGCTGCAGCAGAACAAACCATGACCAGAAGGACTGCTGGTCCAAGGACAAAATATGCAGGCAATGCGGAAAGATGGGACACATTGCACATGGGCAGCACGGTGGCATAGTGGTGAGCACTGTTGCCTCACAGCGCCAGGGACCCGGGTTCGAATCTGGCCTCGGGTGACTGTCTGTGTGGAGTTTGCACATTCTCCCCGTGTTTGCGTGGGTTTCCTCCGGGTGCTCCGGTTTCCTCCCACAGTCCAAAGATGTGCGGGTTAGGTTGATTGGCTATGATAAATTGACCGTTAGTGTTAGGGGGATTAAATACGTGGGGTTACGGGGATAGAGTGGGATATGTGTTGGTGTAGGGGTTACGGGGATCGGGTGGGATATGTGTCGGTGCGGGCTCAATGGGCTGAAATGGCCTCTATCTGCACTGTGGGGTTTCTGTGATTTCTGTGATTTCTGAGTTTGCAGGTCTGAGAAGAAGACCAATGACAATAAAAAGGCTACTAAGGAACCGTACAGGAAAGTACAAAAGATGACGGACAGTAGTTCCGAAGACCAGATGAGCGATAGTGAATCCGGGAACAAGAGACTAAGCTGTCTCAAACTTCACAACGTAATCACAAAAGAGGATCACCGAACCATGTGGGTCACCCTCACGATAGCAGGGTCTCAAGTCAAAATGGAATTGGATACAGGATCAGCTCTAACCGTCATGAATCGACGAGACTACGAGCGGCTATTCTCACACATACCCTTGAGAGAGACATCCATTGTCTTGAGGACGTATACGGGGCAAAAAGTATACCCCAGAGGAAAAATAAGGGTGCCTGTCGAATACCACGGCAAGAAAATACGGAAATTGTATCTCTACATTCTGCAAGATGATGGACCACCGTTATTGGGACGTGAATGGATCAGAAAGATAAGTTTAGACTGGCACTCCATTCAGGCACTGACGGTGGCTGGTAAAAAGGATGACGACGTCACTCCTGGACGATTGTCAACAATCTTAGCTGACACCAAAGCGGTATTTCAACAAGAACTGGGCACTCTTAAAGGCGTAACCGCCTCGATAAAAATAGAGGAGAATGCAATTCCCAAGTTTTTCAAAGCAAGACCGGTACCATATGCAATTCGCCCAGCCGTCAAGGCAAAGCTGGAGAATCTGGAGAATGCAGGCGTGTTATCTAAGGTAGACTGGAGCGAGTGGGCGACACTCATCGTTCCTGTCATGAAGAAAACGTTAAACAATAAGTCTGAGGAGCCAAGGAATGTTCGCATCTGTGGGGACTTCAAGGTGACAGTGAACCCAGTCCTTCACACAGTACAATATCCTCTTCCAAGGATAGAAGATATCTTCGCCTCACTATCCGGAGGGAAGCGTTTTACAAAAATTGACCTAGCGCAAGCATATTTGCAGATGGAGGTTGAAGAATCCTTTAGGAAGTATCTCACGATAAACACTCACAAAGGTCTTTACCAGTATAATCGACTGGTATTCGGAGTAGCATCAGCTCCGGCAATATGGCAAAGAGCGATGGAAAAAATCCTGCAAGGGATTCCGGGGACTCAGTGTTACTTGGACGACATCCTAGTGACAGGTAAAGATGACAGTGAACACCTTAACAACCTAGAACAGGTGCTCACTAGACTACGTGAACATGGGCTACGAGCCAACCGCCCCAAGTGCGATTTTTTAAGAAACAGATATCGTATTGTGGCCACGTGATTGATGAAGAGGGGTTACATAAGTCCCCTGACAAAGTTGAAGCGGTTGTTAAGGCCCCAGCGCCTGAAAATGTGTCGCAACTGAGGTCATTCCTCGGATTGGTGAATTACTACCATAAGTTTTTATCGAATTTGTCCACAATTCTGCACCCACTGAACGCCCTACTACGAACGGGAGTAGCATGGAAATGGAGCAATGACTGTAAGCGGGCCTTTCAGAAGAGTAAGGACTTAATCACTTCAAGAGAAGTATTGGCTCACTACAACCCATCACTACCGATAAGACTGGCGTGTGATGCGTCTCCCTACGGCATTGGGGCGGTACTGTCACATAAATTCCTTGATGGTTTAGAGAGGCCGATAGCTTTTGCATCACGCTCATCAACTTCAGCCGAGCGTAACTACGCCCAGATTGACAGAGAGGCCTTCAGCCTAGTGTGGGGGGTGAAGAAGTTCAATCACTACCTGCACGGTCAAAAATTTACTCTAATAACTGATCATCAACCTCTTGTCTCCATTTTCAACCCTCAGAAGGGCGTACCGATAATGACGGCACAACGGCTACAGAGGTGGTCCCTTTTCCTAGGGGCACACCAATATGACATCGAGTACAAAGGAACTAAACAGCATGGGAATGCTGATGGATTGTCGCACCTACCGTTGCCGACGGTGGAAGAAGAACTTGCAGTGGATCCAATGGAGATATTCCACTCGACCATAGTCGAATGTCTCCCTGTGACGAATGCAAACATAGAAAAGGAAACACGAAATGACCCGACACTATCCCGGGTCTATGATTTAAAGGTGAAGGGATGGCCAGCACATGGCGAACCCCTGCTGCCAGCATTCTCGCCGAGAAGAGAACAGCTGTCAGTGTGGAGAGGATCCTTGATGTGTGGATCCAGAGTAGTAATTCCACCCAAATTGAAGGATAGAGTGCTCAATGAGCTTCATGAGGGCCATCTGGGAGGGGTAAAAATGAAGAACTTAGCTAGAGCGTTTGTGTGGTGGCCAGGAATCGATAGAGAAATCGAAGAGATGACCAAGAGCTGTACAGGATGCCAGAAGGTCCAAAACGCACCACCACAAGCCCCTTTACATCCATGGGAGTGGCCCTCATCTCCATGGCAAAGGGTGCACATTGATTTTGTTGGTCCCTTCATGGACTCGATGTTTTTAATTGCGGTGGATGCACATTCAAAGTGGCCAGAGGTAATAAAAATGTCCTCAACCACCACAGAAAAAAGTATTACAGTCTTACGAACCATATTCGCCAGGAATGGGCTGCCTGAACAGATTTGCTCTGACAATGGACCACAGTTTGTGTCTGAAGAGTTCCGGAGGTTCTTAAAGAACAATGGTGTTAAGCATTACACATCTGCCCCATATCATCCAGCCACTAATGGATTGGCCGAGAGGTTTGTTCAAACATTCAAGAAGGCTATCAAGGCAATGTGTAATGAAGATATACCCCTACAACACAAGGTGGATAACTTCTTGTTTGCCTACCGGAATGCGACACATGCGGTTACCAACCAAACTCCAGCCATGATGTTCTTCAATCGAAGACTACGATGCTGCTTGGATTTGGTTAAGCCGAACATCAGAAGTGATGTGGAGAACAGGCAGTTTCAGAATATGAATGATAGACCGACCAGGAGTTTTAAGATAGGTCAACCAGTTTTGGCCCGGGACTACCGCACAGAGAAATGGCAGCCAGGAACGATTTGTACATGGCAAGGACCTCTCATGTATACCGTGGACGTTGGAGAGAGCATTGTAAGACGCTATGCTGACCAGATTCTAGAGTCACGGGAAAACGTCAACTCCACACCACGATCTGATACACCTGGCGATGAAACTGAAGTACCAATTGCATCTACCGCAGAATCGGTGATATTGGAAGCAGATGAACCAAACAACGACATTGATCCCGACTCAACCTTGCCAGAAGAACCTGATACCCCAAAGAGGCGTTATCCAGACAGAATCAGGAAGCCTCCTCAAAAACTGAACTTATAATTGATTAACCTCAACCAATGTATCTAGCAACCGTAATTGTAATTGTAATTAGTTATCATTTAGTTGTTAAATGAATGTTATGTACTGTTTATCTAAAAGGGGAGGAATTGTTGTGTATGTGTACCTTTAAGAGAATAACTGGTCTCAGACTGCAGTACCGGCAGTGACCACCCCTGTATAAAAAGGCGCTAGCAGCCTTCTGTAGTTTCAGTTCTCCATTGTCTCCATTCAGTAAAGACTTGTTAAACCAACTCCTGCATTCCGTGTCTCCATTAACACACGGATTTAATAGGGATAGGGCGGGAAGGTGGAGTTTAGGTCGATGATCAGCCATGATCTTATTGAATGGTGGAGCAGGCTCGAGGGGCCGAATGGCCTACTCATGCTCCTATTTCTTATGTTCTTATGTTCAGAGACTTGTGCTCAAAATCTAGGCAGGCACTCCCAGTGCAGTGCTGAGGGAGTGCTGCACTGCCAGAGGAGCCATCTTTTGGATGAGACGTTAAACTGAGGCCCCGTCTGCTCTCTCAGGTGGACATAAAAGATCCTGTGGCAATATTTGAAGAAGAGCAGGGGAATTCTCTGGAGGCCCTGGCTAATATTTATCCCTCAAAATACACCTTAGAAACAAATGATCTGTTAATCTTATTTCATTGCTGTTTGTGGGACCTTGCTGTGCGCAAATGGGCTGACGCATTTCCTACCTTACAAAGTGACTCCATTTCAAAAGTATTTCACTGGCTGTAAAGTGCTTTGGGACATCCTGAGGTCGTGAAAGGGGCCAGGTAAATGCGAGTTTTTCTTTTTTTTCCAGTTCCACTGCGTAGAGGGGTCTTCAATGTGATAAGATAGATTTTTAGACTCTAGGGGAAATCGAGGGATATGGGGATTGGGCAGGAAAGTGGAGTTGAGATGGATGATCAGCCATGATCTTATTGAATGGCGGAGCAGGCTCGAGGGGCCGAATGGCCGACTCCTGCTCCTAATTCTTATGTGACCACTACCTTAAAGGTCTGGTGCGGAGCATGTCTTTTCATTCCAATGTGTCATTTGGAAAATCAAAGCTTGTACAGTTTCTGCTGGAGCTCTTAGTACATGAGATTCCAGGATTTTCCAGGATTTTTCTTGGTATTTTGGGGAACGCGTTCCAGGATTCAGTCCGTTTAAAATTGAGCCCACTGGTTTATGGTGACTGAAGAAGTCAAATTTTTGTTTTTATTACATGGGATTTAAGGATTTTCCACCATTTTTGGGCGGGTTGCCGATGGGGTTAGACATATTCTAGGGGGTTTCATCACATGACGACCCGCCTCGACCGGCCCGCCCGCCCCCGCAGTCCTGCCATTGGCCGCCCGGCACGTACATCACCCCAGCGCCAATGTTCCCTTTAATTATTTTTTGGGGGGGTGCACGGCCCCTTTAAGGGGCAGCGCGGCCCATTCAAAATACCGTGGTTTTTCCGATTTAAAAGCTGGTGAGCCGGCTGCGCAGGAGCTGCAGAGCGCTGCTCGCCTGCGCAGTCGCGCAGCTTAAAGGGAGCATTGCCCAGCACACCGCCTTCCCATGGCCAGTTGGAAAGTGACCAGACCCTACATTACCCGATTGGTGATTCTTGTCTGTCAGTCAAACAGTACATTTTTTCCCACCTCCAATATTTTTTTATAATTATTAAACAAATATGTTGAAAAAATTGAAGGAAACAAACACTCGATTTTTTTTTAATGCCCCTACGGTATCTCTTCCCAGGTTGCTTGCCGCAGCGTCCTGGAGATTAATTGTTAATCCTTGGAGAATCCTGGAGGGTTGGCACCCCGACATTCCTCAGTTCCGTCTCTTTTTCCATGAAGATGGGAAATGAGTGTCTGTGCTGCTGAGGATTGAGCGGGAAACCGATATTGAAGAACAATCAGCTGGCGAAGATGAGATGAAACACTCCACGGGATGTGTTGTCGGGCGATACGGTAAAATTCCTCTCAGGAATGCAGGCCGTTCTGGGGAATGCGCAGTACTGGTGGAGCATGATGCTGCCGGGACAGCCACATTCTTGCTGGGAAGTGGAGGGGGGGGGTGGCGGTCAGCGGTCAGCCAGACAGTTCAGAAGCTGACCATTTTTGTGCATATAACAGAGATTGTTAATTACATCTCAATTACATCTGGTTTGCAAGGAATTCCTGTTTGCAAACAGAGCTGCTGCCTTAGATTAGCAAAGATAATGCAGATATGGAGAGTTTGCTGGGATGTTTACAGTAATTGTTCAACTCGGTGGTGCTCAGTTAACCATTCATCTCCCCCCCCTCCCTCACCCTGCCTCATTTTGACTCCGTCCCTTCTCCTGCAGGCACTCCCTCTCTCTACAGACAGCCGTCACCTTCCTGTATCTCACTCACGGAGCCATTTAAAAAAAAATTATTCATTCATGGGATGTGGGCATCGCAGGCCAGGCCAGCATTTATTGCCCATCCCTAGTTGCCCTTGAAAAGATGGTGGTGAGCCACCTTCTTGAACCGCTGCAGTCTGTGTGGTGAAGGTACTCCCACAGTGCTGTTAGGGAGGAAGTTCCAGGATTTTGACCCAGCGACGATGAAGGATCGGCGATATATTTCCAAGTCAGGACGGTGTGTGAAATGGGGCACAGCGGGTACAAAACAAGGAGCTGAGCGGGATCTTGCACTGGCGATCTGGCGAATTGCCTTCCTTTTTGGTTCCAGTTTGGCTCAGAGTTCTGTGGTGTTCGGGGTCAGCCTGGGTCAAACTGAAACAAATATCAGAACCAAGATCATTTGCACCGTGTCTCCTCAGTGTCTGCTCTGTGTTCTTTTAACGGGAGAATAACTGATAGATTCTGCTGGTGATTACTCATGTTACCAAGCTATTCCCCGCTGTCAACAATGACCAAGAGCGTAATCATAGCATCCCAAGACAGAATGCCAGCAATGTGCAATTTAATTACAGTAATGGATGGTGTATTGCAGTGAAAGATTAAACATTAACATCTCGGACTTGTTGTGTATGTAACCTGTTCCACCTTAAGAGAGCTTAAGCCTGTTCCACCTTAAGAGATGTACTACTTTCTCAGATTTTATTTTCTTTACTTGTTATCAAAGATGGCGGCTTCCCGCTCTTGCCGTCGTCCTCCGCCCACAAAATGGCGGTTTTCCCGCGCTTGGCGGTCTTCACCCGTCCCCCGACGCCGTCTCCCTTCAGCCCCCGAGTGCGGCCCTTATCTTCGCCGCGATCGCCCGAGTGCGGCCCTTATCAGCGGATGCGATCGATGGCCCGGCTGCGCCTCGCACTTGAAAGCGGCCCGGCCCTTATCAGTGCTTGCGATCGATGGCCCGGCTGCGCCTCTCACTTCAAAGCGGCCCGGCCCTTATCTGCCGATCGCTATCGCCCTGTACCTCTCTCTTCCCCCAGCCCTGTCTTCTACTCCGGTTCACAAGCTGATGGAGGCTTCAGGGTCCTAATGCCTGTCGCTTCCAGTGGGGTGGTGTGGTTTGAAACCTCTCTTCAACCGCCGTGGAATAACTGCCGCAGGGTAAGAACCTGACTCGTCGCCAGTGTTAAGTATGTGTATTGTATTGAATAATTAACACAAAGACTTAAACATATAACTCAAACAGGTCTTTACTGGTTGGAGGTAGGGACTATACTGAATACAAGATTACTGCACAGTGCTTATATACCGGCGTGTTCACCCCCCGGTATTACGTCTACAGCAGCCTGAGAAAGTAGTACATCTCTTAAGGTGGAACAGGCTTAAGCTCTCTTAAGGTGGAACAGGTTACATACACAACAGGACTATGTCCAACCACTGTGCTTTCAATATTGCACTGTAATTCTTCAAGTCTTCAATCAAACCGCTTAAGAAAACTCTTCAAGGTTTTGGGGAAGCCACCCTGCCCATATCATTTACCTGCTTATCAAAGAAAGAAAGACTGACTGACTTGACTTTCATGACATTCCAAAGCACTTCACAGGCAATTAAATACGTTTGAAGTGTCATCACTGTTATAATGTAGGAAATACGGCAGCCAATTTGTGCACAGCAAGCTCCCACAAACAGCAATGTGATAATGGCCAGATAATCTGCTTTAGTGATGTTGGTTGAGGGATAAATATTGGCCAGGACACCGGGGAGAACTCCCCTGCTTTTCTTCGAAATATTGCCATGGGATCTTTTACATCCACCTGAGAGGGCAGACGGGGCCTCGGTTTAACGTCTCATCTGAAAGACGGCACCTCCGACAGTGCGGCACTCCCTCAGCACGGCACTGGAGCATCAGCCTAGATTTTTGTGCTCAGGACTCTGGAGTGGAGCTTGAACCCATGACCTTCTGGACTCAGGCGAGGGTGCGACCCACTGAGCCACAGCTGACACGACAGCGTTACATCTTATATCTTCAGAAATATGAACTTGACGTTGTCTACAGCTGAGTGTGTTCCTGCTCACACACGGAGGAAGGTGCCTCCCTCACATGACCAGAAAGTTTGACGAGCAACAAGAAAAGTGAAATGGATGAAAGCATAAGTGCAACAGCAAGTGGATGTTGGATCGTACAATGGAAGAACTGAAGATAGGAAGGTGTTGAGGAGGAATTCGAAACACTTGTGGGAAACACAACCATCATTGTGGAGATACCCTACAGTCCAGTTACACTCTTTCCATTTTGGGTCTGCACATTACATACTCTCCTCGGGTTCAGCTGTAAGTGGGCCTGATAACCCCTACAAACCTTTCTCTGTCCAATGTCTAGGGAAATGTAGCACGGCCAGGAATCGGCGAACCCATGTCACTCTGTAGTGTATGTAACTGTTCTACCTTTAAGAGAACTATTGTATGTAACCGTCCACCTTTAAGAGAACTATTTTAGGTGTGGTACTACTTTATCCTGGCTGCTGTATACTGTAATACCGACGGTGACCACACCGGTATATAAGTGCTGTGGCAGAATTTATTGGGCAGATTCGCCCTGACCTTCGAATAGTAAAGTCCTGTTTAAGTTACTCTTGTAGTCTGTGTATTACTTCGTTATACAACCCACAGACTTTACAGTGGCGACGAGTTCGATCTTACCCTGCGGCAACAATACTTCTGAAGAAGTAAACGAGCGTCGAGAAGAGGCACCCGCCCTCGTCGTTTTGCTGAGAGAAAACTCGAGTCTGCAGACCAATAAAGGAGGAAGATTTCAAACACGAAGTCTTCCATCAGCAACAGGCACGGATTGTCCCTTCTGCCACGGTGGTGAGTGAGCCGATCAACACGAGAAGCAAGTCGGCCACGGTGACTGTGAGTAAAGGGAAAATAGAAACAAATAAACGGAGGATAAGGGCGGTGCACTCGACCACGGTCGAGGGGGAAAGGAGCCGGACAGAAGTCGGGCCCAGAGGCGCTGAGACTGGGGCAGCGTGGAGCAGAAGCCGTGGTACAAGCGGGCTGGGGAGCGTCGTGAGATGGCTAGACCGCGACGGCGAAAAAGGCCGGACAACTACCGCGACCACGAGGCGCTGCGACCGGGATCGTAAGGCGCGGGAAGATATAAAAATAAATAAGCCACGGAGAACTCAGCCGCAGCCGGGGAGGAAAGCACCGGACTGCGAGAAGCTGGGAGGCGCGATTGGGGTGAAAAAGGCCAGACAGTGACTGAGGCCACGAAGCGCTGCGACCGGATCGTAAGGTGCGGGAAGAGATAAAAATAAATAAACCGTGGAGAACGCAGCCGCAGCCGGGGAGGAAGCACCGGACTGCGAGAGGCTGGGAGGAGCGATTGGGTGAAAAAGGTCGGACAGTGACCGAGGCCACGAAGCGCTGCGACCGGGATCGTAAGGCGCGGGAAGAGATAAAATAAATAAATCGCGGAGAACGCAGCCGGGGAGGGAAGCACCGGACTGCGAGAGGGCTGGGAGGCGCGATTGAGAGCCGCGCGAGCGGGAGAGACAGAGCCCGAGCGAGAGCCGCGCGAACGGGAGAGACAGAGCCCGAGAGAGAGCGAGCGAGAGCCGCGCGAGCGGGAGAGACAGAGCCCGAGCGAGGGAGACTGAGCGAGATCCAGCCAGCGGCTGAGACCGTTCGCCGTCAACGGGTTGTACCCAGAGCCGGTTGCCCGGCCGAGAGAAGGGAATGCGCTGAAGCCGAAGAGCAGGCTGCGAACCCTGAAAGCCAGCGGCCGTCGCCCGAGGGAAAAGCTTACCCCTCCCGCCAGGGGAAGAAAAGCGGGAACCGCCATCTTGAAAGTGGGCGGGGAAAGAAGATAAGCGCGGGAAACCGCGGGAAGCCGCCAGTAGGCGGAGAAAAAGACAGAAGTGGGAACCGCCATTTTGAAAGGGGCGGGGAAAGAAGATAAGCGCGGGGAAACCGCCATCTTGGAAAAAAAAAAGAGTTAAAGAAATATTTCGTTGTTGTTTATCAGGGAGGTGAAGATGCCTAAGCGTGGTAACATCAACGATTTCGATTCCGAGGTAGAAGATTGGGCCACGTATGTAGAATGCATTGAGATATATTGTGAGGCCAATAAAATAGAGGATGATGATAAAGCTATAACCTTGCTAAACTCGATGGGGGCAAAGACATAGGGGCTATTGAAGCACCTTCTAGCACCAGTTAAACCGGCGGATCAAACCTTCGATAATATTGTTGCTGTTCTGAAGGATCACTTGAACCCCACACCGCTGATGTTGGCGGAACGATTCAAATTTTATGCGAGAACGCAACGGAAAGAGGAAAGCAACGCGGAATACTTGGTCGAACTGCGTAGGCTAGCGAAATACTGCCAGTTTGGAGGAAATCTGACAGAGGCATTGCGAGACAAGTTCGTGTGCGGGTTGTCGAAGGAAGGAACGCAAAAGCGACTGCTCGAAGAGAACGACCTTACACTGGATAGGGCTGTCCTTATTGCAGCATCACATGAAGCCGCAGCGAAAGGAACTGCGGAAATGCAGCTGAAGGCAGCGGTCCTCAGTGTGGATCAAATTACTTCAGGTGCAACGAAATGTTATCGTTGTGGGAAGACAACACACGACCAGAACCAATGCTGGTTTAAAAACCAGGACTGTAGGAAATGTGGCAAACTGGGTCACATAGCCAAAGTATGCCGGTCAGGGAAGAAGACCAACAACCAAAAAAAAAAGCCATCACAGGAAAAGTACAACAAAGTACACAAGGTGGTTGAGAAGAGTTCAGATGAACAGAATTCGGATTCAGACCCAAGCGGCCAGGAACTGGGTAGTCTGAGAATTCATAATGTGAGTAAGGAAGCTGACCTACAAACTATCTGGGTCATGCTAAAAATAGCCGGAGTCCAAGTGAGAATGGAATTGGACACTGGATCAGCCCTATCAGTCATAAATCGAAGGGATTACAACTGGCTATTCTCACATATACCCTTGAGAGATACCAAGTTCGTATTGCAGACATACACGGGGCATAAAGTATACCCCATGGGAAAGATAAGAGTCAAGGTGAGAGACAGGGGCAAAGAACACCCCGGAATGGACTTATACGTACTACCTGAGGGAGGACCACCACTTCTAGGACGGGAGTGGATCAAGAAAATAGACATGGAATGGCACTACCTCAAAGCAATAACGAGTGAGGACTCGGGGCAGACAATCAGCTCAGACTCTGAAACAGATGACGATAAGACCAGCCCAAGCATGAAAGACAAGTCTAAAATGAACTTGCTGACTAAGGTTGGTAGAACGAATGTGGGCATAAAGGCTTATGCTCCAGAGGAGAACAAAGTTTCAGAACAGAATTCCTCTGAACAACAACAACATAGCTTGACAGAGAATTCTGAGTCTGTTCAAGTTACAGACATATATATTACTGAGGAACATCGAGCTCGAACGCAAACTTATTTCAGATTACGACAGCAATTAGAACAATTGAATTGCCGTCTCGAGCAAGAGATGAAAGCAATGAAAAAGTTCTATGATACCGAATGGGAGAATCTGGAAAGACAACAGAAGCAGCTGGGGAAGAAAAGGGAGCAGGAGCACACAAACCGTCTGCACGAGGAGGCCAAACGAATCAAAGCTGATTCGGCTTCTGAAGGGGCGTGCTCCAATCCGGTGGAACAAGATGTGCCGCAACTGAAGGCGCTGGTTAGCAGGTTGCAGGCAGAAAAAGCTGAGTTGGTCGACATGACTTCCGAGCTCCTACTGAAGTTGGGTGCAGCATCACCGGACGATTCATTTGTGGAAATTCGAATGATGGGGGCTGCGGATGATGGCGAAGTAGAAGCAGCAAAGGAGCCCCAGGACAAGGTTCTAAACAGCCCTGCAGCTAATGGAAAAGGGATGAGGACAGAAGAGTTAACAGTCAGCCAACTCCTCCAGGGCAAGGTTATAAACAGCCCTGGAGTTAATGGAAAAGGGATGATGGCAGAAGAGTTAACAGTCAGCCAACTCATTCATATGCTGAGGGATAAAACTCTAAAATGGGAAAAACTTAAATACGAGCCTCAATCTTCAAAGGGAAGGGAGCTCTCAAACGTCATTGGAAGAGCTGAGGTGGCAACCCAGACTGAGAAGTCTGCAGCAGAACAGCCCTTGGATGCCAAAAGTACGCTGACGCGCGGCAATGTAGAACAACAGAATACTGAAACAGCTACTTCAGTAGAGGGATTGAATAGTCCGATCAATCAATCTCCGAATGAAGTTGAAGTATTGAAATCACAAATGAGGTCATTAGTAAAAGACTTGCAGGAAACCCAGAACAAGCGGGATGAATCTGAACGCATGATGAAGTCTCTTCAGGACAGATGTCGGGATTTGGAACAAAAGTCGGCTAACGTCCAGCTGGGTAAGGAGGAAATAGAAGACCCTCTCGCTGGCCTAGCTCAGGACGACACCGAATATTACCATGATCTGTTGAGTGACACTGAATATTACGAGGACCTGGTCTGCCCAGCTTGTGCCGAGAACTCCCAAAGTGCCGAAATCAGGATGAATCACTTAAAGTCTAAGGAACATAGGGAGATGGTGGCGTTACAGCTGGCAGCTGACAATGGAGCCCCGAGAGTCTCCAAGAAGCAAAAAAGGAAAAGACGAAGCAGAAGATGATAACCATCTGAACCATTATTACCTCTACCCGATCACACACGTGGTCCCCCGAACGGAGCCAAATCAGTTGGAAAGTAGGAAAATTTCCCAAGGCAAGCCAACTGTTTTTTTTTGTTTGTTTAAAAAGTCAGCAATGCTGGTTCAGAAGTGATGGAAGTAAAGCTGTTAAGTCTAGGGAAGGACTATGGGATGAGTCCCTCTAGCAAGGTGACCCGACTACACCACGGAGGTGTGGTCCGGACCGAGTCAAGAAGATCAGAGACTGAATCTGTGAACTGTTTCCCGCAGAGACTGAATCTGTGAACTGTTTCCGCAGAGACTACCTCTGTGAACTGTTGTAACATGAAGTTGGATATGTTATGATGTTATGTTAATGGGGAATAAGTATGTTGTAAGCTAAAAAGGGAGGATTGTAGTGTATGTAACTGTTCTACCTTTAAGAGAACTATTGTATGTAACCGTCCACCTTTAAGAGAACTATTTTAGGTGTGGCACTACTTTATCCTGGCTGCTGTATACTGTAATACCGATGGTGACCACACCGGTATATAAGTGCTGTGGCAGAATTTATTGGGCAGATTCGCCCTGACCGAATAGTAAAGTCCTGTTTAAGTTACTCTTGTAGTCTGTGTATTACTTCGCTATACAACCCACAGACTTTACACACTCCACTGCTTCTTACTGGAATATATCACACGTTGCCTCATGTTCACTTTGTTTTCAGCAGGTGGAAGAACAAACAGGCCCGGAATTTACGATGAGAATAAGGGTGAGGTTAACAGCGCTCACCGTTATAATGGAGTAAATCTGACAGCAACTTCTGGAGTACGCACATGCACAGAAGTTGCTGTCAGAGATACCCTGCTCCCCCATAGGGTGTGCTGTTGCAGTCCTCGCTGATGGACTCTGCATTGAGCTGACTGTAACAGCGTGAACTTGCTGTACTTACCCACTAGTTCCACTCTAAAAACAGCTGGAAAAGTTAGGGCTGGTGCAATCAGGAGTAAGTGAGCTTTAAATGGCGTGATAAGTAATAATCACTGCTGAGCAACCTCTCTGGCCCTGAAAATGTAATTTTATAAGTGTGGAGTCTCATTCCCGCAGAAGAAAATTAGTGTGGAGATAATGTTTTACTTTTTATTTCTGTCTCTTTTACCTCTCTTTCTTAATCCTATCTGTATTTCCCAATCTTTATTCCACATTCTGTCCATCATTTGAATCCAATTTATATTTCTTGCTTTATACTTCCTGGTTTGGACTCTGCGTGTTTCAGTGAGGATTCTTCAATCTGATTGGTTGAAGAGCCTCGCTGTTACTTTCCCTGCTCACACAAGCCACAGATCCCCTGTAGCTGCGCTGAAACAGATGCCGGATTAGAGGACATCGCCGCTGACAAGCCCGCGAAAAGTCTGTGGGCAGCTGAACGACGAGAGCAAAATCCTGTATCAGACCAAGGCTCAGGCTATAAACTAACAGATAACGTTATTGACTGTTAACATCGGAACAGGAGGAGGCCATTCATCCCCTTGAGCCTGTTCTGCCATTCAATCAGATCTTAGCTAACCTGTATCTTAACTCCATCTACCTGCCTTGGTTCCATAGCCCTTAATACCCTTACCTAACAAAAATCTATCAATCTCAGTTTTGAAATTTTCAATTGACCTCCAGCTTCAACAACTTATTGGGGGAGAGAGTTCCAGATTTCCATTACCCTTTGTGTGAAGAAGTGCTTCCTGATATCACCCCTGAAAGGCCTGGCTCTAATTGTTCTGGATCTCCCACCAGAGGAAATAGTTTCTCTCTATCGACCCGATCAACTCCTTTGATTATCTTAAACATCTTAATTAGATCACCCCTTAGTCTTCTAAACTCAAGGGAATACAAGCCTAGTCTATGCAACCTGTCCTCATAATTTAATCCTTTTAGTCCCGGTGTTATGTAAGCAGGTAAATGGGCATTTCGCGGTACCCAGTATAGTTACAGTAATCCAAATGTCAAAACCAACAAAGACTCTTCTCCTGCTTTAACCCTCAAGATTAATCTGACCTTTGACCCAGGGTTGCTACATCTTACGTGGCTATTCGTTACCATGGAGCCCTCAAACTAGCCCATTCACCGCTGGCTTGAGACGGACTGCTGTCCGGCTGCACTACAGCCACGTTGTATCTGCGAAGATACCTCAAACAACAGGATTTAAAACCATGGGCTGGATTCTCATCTGTGATCCTGCCCAAAGTGGGATGGGATAATGGGGCAGAATGAGGCAAAATCAGGTGTTGAGACCTGTCGGTGTCCCAGCCTGCCGTTCCCTTCCTCCTCCCCCTGCCAGGAGTGCTGGTATCTGGCCCTTCCTCGGTTGTGAGGAGGTGAGGCCCTGTCCATGGCCCATTTCTGTAATGTCCGTGTGTAATTGAGACACGGACTGCAGAAGTTGGTTATAACAGGTGTTTACTGAATGGAGACAAAACTGGAACTACTATACAAAGTTACTACACAGGCTTATATACAGGGGTGGTCACTACTGGTACTGCAGTATACAGGGGCTGCAGAATATAGTTCCTTCTTCAAGGTACATACACTACAATTTCCTTTCTATGCACCCCAGTTACTGCCACTTCCTAGGACTGCCATGGGGAAGGGGCCAGCGGCCCTGGGTTAGCACTAATTGTAGCACTGGGGCCAGGGAATGGAGAAAAAGGGCTTATTGGAAATTCCTCTCCCTCCACTTAGGCACCCACTTACCCGAATGGGCCTCAGTCTACAAGGTTGAGGTTCCATTGATCATTGGGGCTCTTCAGTCTCTTTAAATGCCCAGCCGCCTCTCCTAATGCTGCAACCGTCTTTCCCCAGGGAATTTGCAGCAAGGCACTGGTGGACTCCCTGTTGGGAATGGGAATCCCGTTGGGAGGCCACTATGGCTCATCAAAGACCCAGGGTGATGAGTCTGGGCTGGAGTCGGAGGGGCAGTGGAAGTCCTGCCCTGCCTCTACTCGAACCCTGAAGAGGAGAATCCTGCCCCGGGTACACCTCTTAACTGCATTAGATGGTCAGTCATTCACCGGATTCCAAACGTTTTGCCTCCAA
Organism: Somniosus microcephalus; assembly: GCF_052327205.1. Lineage (NCBI taxonomy): Eukaryota > Metazoa > Chordata > Chondrichthyes > Squaliformes > Somniosidae > Somniosus > Somniosus microcephalus. The sequence continues at coordinate 17,118,587 of NC_141007.1, forward strand.
AATACAGCTCCCAAAACAAACATGTGCAGGATGCCTGTAGTTGAATAAATAATCCCATTTTTTCCCCCGCAAGCTGGAATTGGAGACACCTGAGGAAAGAAAGAAAGACGTGCATTTATCCAACGGCTTTCACGACCTCAGGACGTCCCAAAGCGCTTTACAGCCAATGAAGTACTTTTTGAAGTGTAATCACTGTTGTAATGTGGGAAACACGGCAGCCAATTTGCAAGTTCCCACAAACAGCAATGTGATAATGACCAGATAATCTGTTTTAGTGATGTTGATTCAGGGATAAATATTGGCCAGGACACCAGAGATAACTCTTCAAAATAGTGCCATGGGATCATTTACATCCACCTGAGAGAGCAGACGGGGCCTCGGTTTAACGTCTCATCTAAAAGACGGCACCTCCAACAGTGTAGCACTCCCTCAGCACTGCACTGGGAGTGTCAGCCTAGATATCTGTGCTCAAGTCTCTGGAGCGGGACAAAGTGAATGATCATTTGTGGAGGTGCCTTAGAGCCTGGTTACATGGTCTGTAGCACAAGTAGAGCTAACCAGCTAGTGAACAGTAAACAAACCACGGCTGTAACTGGGGGGTGAAAGTGTTTGTGAGCGGTGATCAACCGAACAGTGAGTCAACACCATAACTGTTGGAAAGGCTTCCATCATCACTATACATAACAGGCCCACTGCCCCATTAACAAGAAATGATAGATCAGTGAGAAAACCATTTAACTACCACCTTATCTCTTAGTGAACTGCTAACACAGAAATCACTGGACCTTGTAGTTGATGAAAGTTTTATTGTTGTTGAAGTACTCTTATTTAAAGGTTTGTTTTCTGTCGAAGAGAGAGAGAGATGTGTCGATACTGGTGTAATTTTGTAACTAAAGTCAAATACAGGAAGTTCCCTGTCTGTTTCCTCTGCCCTGGAGGTGTTTGTAAATCGTCCAGCAGTAAAGAGTACATGGGGGAAAAATTCAGTTGCTTGCGCCTCCCGTTAGTGCCTTAAGAGGGTGCCAAGTGGAGCGCAAAGCAACTAGCGCCCGGGCGCGGCGATATCTGCGCCTCTCGCGAAATTGACCGGACATTTTGCTGCAGTGCTAAACAATACCGCCCGATCTCCTGCGCACATAGATCTTGACGTCATTCGAGAGTGCAACGCTCTTGTGACGCCCCGGAACGGAAATTCAGTGGCGCCCCCCCCCTCCTTTCCGCCTGGCGCTACCAACGACGGGTAGACTGGAAAGCTTCCCAGTCGCTGTGGGGCTGGGAGGGGGGGCGCTATTTAAAGGGGGCTTCTTCCTGGCTTTTGTGTGGTAGCCATTTTTGCACCACTCGTTCTGAGAGAGAGAGAGAGATTTTGAGAGAGACAAAGAGAGAAAGAGAGACTTCTGCATTGAGTCAACGCTGTCTGAGGTAGTTTTTGCTTCTGACCATAACTTTGCAGGTACTTTGGTTTTTGGCCTTCATAACTCTGATTGCCCAGATACTATGGGGGCTGCAATGGATGGGAATGTCGTCCTTCTCCATCACATTCGGAGGGCACAGAGACGCAGAGAGAGAGTGGCAATCATGGCCAGACAGAGGAGGACCAACAGGCCTCTGTACAGGAGACCTTACCCTCCCAGGGTTTTTCGCCAACAGTTCTCCTACATTAATATGTCTGAGGAGCAGTGTTTGCGAAGGCTGCACTTCAGCAGGGAGGTGGTCACTGAGCTCTGCCACCTGCTTCAGCCAGATCTGCAGCCTCAACTGAGGAGCAGGACGTCTCTGTCAGTGGCAGTGAAGGTGACAGTGGCTCTCAACTTTTACGCCACTGGCTCATTTCAATCAGCTACTGGGGACATCGCCAATATCTCCCAGTTTGCGGTCCATTGCTGCATCCGTCAGGTCACAAATGCCCTCTTTAAAAGGAGACGAGAGTACATCTCTTTCCCCATGACCCCGGACAAGCAGCAAGAACGCACAACGGGCTTTGCGATGATAGCGGGCTTCCCCATGGTGCATGTAATGTATATACCTTTAAGGGGGGAACTACTTTTTACAGCTCATGTATACTGCAGTACCAGCAGTAACCACACCTGTATATAGCACTGAGTAGTAATCTGTACAGTTCAGTTCTAGAGTGAGCCACGTTGAGTAAACACCTGTTGTACCGTTCTCCTGCAGTCTGTGTCTTACTACTGACGGACACAACATTGGCGACGAGGCAAATTCGATCCTACCTGCAACTCTGCATCACCTCCCAGGGATTCGTTCCTGGAGACCAGTAGATTGGAGGTCAAGGCCAGAGACACGGACGTCGACCACGGGCAACCGCCCAGTCATCCAGCAGAGACTCGAGAATTGCGGGGGAGGCTGTTGAGAGCTAGGCTTGGCTTTCCAGTCGTGGTGGTCCAGCGAAACGGGCTGGCAACAGGTAGTGCGCAGACCCTTCCCGGACAGCGGCGGGCTAGAGCCCGACCGAGCGGCACAGCAAAGGGCCGAGCAGTGTCGACGGGGGAGAGAGAGAGAGGGCAGAGCGCACAGGGTGCAGCCGGTGTTCAGGGGCCGAGCAGCATCGAGGAGAGGGAGAGAGACGCGCAGAAACTCGCGAGGCGCCGCCATTGCCACGAGGACCGCTGAGAGCGGCGTTGGCAGCAGCGGGGGAGGAAGGAAAGCGCGGGAGATGCCATTTTAAGCCATTTTAAACCACACCCAAAATGCCGAAGAGTGGCAGTATCACCGCATTTGACAATGAAGTCGAAGATTGGACTACATATGTCGAACGAATAGAGGTATACTGCAAGGCAAATGAGGTGTCAGATGACAAGAAAGTGCTGGTATTGTTAAATTTAATGGGTGCAAAGACGTATGGCTTATTACAAAACCTAGTAACCCCAGCGAAGTCAGTGGAAAAGAGTTTTGGAGACATAGTGACGATACTACAGGAACATTTAAACCCCACACCGCTGCTGATAGCAGAAAGATTCAAGTTTCACAAACGGAACCAGCATAAGGATGAAAGCAATGCTGAATATTTAACAGAACTGCGCAAACTATTGAAACACTGCCAGTTTGGAACGGGACTGGCAGATACCTTAAGGGACAAGTTTGTGTGTGGGCTTCAAAGTGAAGGAACCCAGAAACGGCTTTTATCTGAAAAGGACCTTACACTGGACAAGGCTTTCAGCATTGCGGTATCATATGAAGCAGCAGCACGGGGCGCTGCAGAGATACAACAGAGACCGCAAGAATATGGCACAAACGAAATGTCATACAGAACAGAGAAGTGCTATCGCTGCGGCAGAACAACACACGACCACAATGATTGCTGGTTCAAAGACAAAGTGTGCAGACAGTGTGGAAAAGTAAGACACATAGCACGAATCTGCAGGTCAGGAAAGAAAACCAGCAATAAGAAATCTCCAAAAGAAAAGTACAAGAAGGTACATAAGGTGACGGAGAATAGTTCAGACGAACAAAAGAGTGATACCGACTCCGAAAACAGAGAGCTGAGTTGTCTGAAACTACATAATGTGATCAAAATGGAGGATCACCGAACCATTTGGGTCACTCTCAAGATAGCAGGAGTCCAGGTAAAAATGGAATTGGACACAGGATCAGCCCTAACAGTCATAAACCGACGGGACTACGAGCGGCTATTCTCACACATACCCTTGAGAGACACAAAAATTATTTTGAAGACGTACACGGGGCAAAAAGTCTACCCCAAAGGAAAAATAAGGGTGACCGTTATATATAACGGTAAGGAAACACCAAAACTAGACCTGTATGTATTGCAAGATGGAGGACCACCATTACTGGGACGTGAATGGATCTGGAAAATACAGCTGGATTGGCATTCCATACAAGCACTGACTGTGGCTGCCAAAAAGGATGACGACGTCACACCTGGGCGACTGTCAAAGACCCTAACCGATGCACAAGAAGTGTTCCAGCAAGGACTCAGAACACTAAAAGGCATGACAGCAACAATTCAAATCGAAGAAAACGCAAGCCCAAAATTTTTTACGGCCAGACCGGTACCTTATGCGATCCGCCCAGCCGTCGAAGCAGAGCTGGAGAGTTTGGAACGTTCAGGTGTACTGTCCAAGGTAGACTGGAGCAAGTGGGCTACACCCATCGTCCCTGTGATGAAAAAGTCGTTGAGCAGCACGCCTGGGGAACCAAGGAAGATTCGCATCTGTGGGGACTTTAAGGTAACAGCGAACCCAGTCCTTCACACCGTACAATATCCACTTCCGCGGATTGAAGATATTTTCGCCTCGCTATCTGGAGGGAAACGCTTCACTAAGATTGATCTGGCCCAGGCGTATCTGCAAATGGAGGAGAAGAAGCATCAAAAAAATACCTCACAATCAACACCCATAAAGGTCTCTACCAATACAACCGGCTGGTATTCGGGGTAGCATCAGCTCCGGCTATTTGGCAAAGGGCAATGGAACAAGTCCTGCAAGGGATCCCAGGGACCCAGTGTTATTTGGACGACATCCTGGTCACGGGCGAAAATGACAGTGATCACCTCGCCAACCTGGAGCAGGTGCTCACTAGATTGAAGGAATATGGGCTCCGAGCTAACCGCCCCAAATGCGAGTTTTTAAAAAAACAGATCTTGTATTGTGGCCACGTTATCGATAAAGAGGGGTTACATAAGTCCCCTGAAAAGATTGAGGCAGTAGTCAAGGCTCCAGCACCGGAAAACATGTCACAAGTGAGGTCGTTCCTCGGGCTGGTAAACTACTACCATAAGTTCTTGCCAAATTTGTCTACAATACTACACCCACTGAACACCCTACTGCAAACTGGGGTGCCATGGAAGTGGAGTGACGAATGTAAATGAGCTTTCCAGAAGAGCAAAACACTAATCACATCGAAAGAGGTATTGGCCCATTTCAACCCGGCACTACCAATTCGGTTGGCGTGTGATGCGTCACCCTACGGCATTGGAGCGGTGCTGTCGCACAAATTCTCGGATGGCTACAGGGCATTCTTAAGGGGGAGGGTGAGCAGGCAGAGGTCGTGGTCCACATTGGGACCAACGACATAGGTAGGAAGGGGGATGAGGTCCTGCATCAAGAATTTAGGGAGCTAGGTAACAGATTAAAGAGCAGGACCTCAAAGGTTGTAATCTCTGGATTACTCCCAGTGCCACGTGCTAGTGAGTATAGGAATGGGAGGATAGAGCAGATGAATGCGTGGCTAAAGAGTTGGTGTAGGGGGGAGGGTTTTACTTTCCTGGATCACTGGGCCTGCTTCTGGGAAAGGTGGGACTTGTACAAGTCGGACGGGTTGCACCTGAACCAGAGCGGGACAAATATCCTTGCGGGGAGGTTTGCTAGCACTGTTGGGGGGGGGTTTAAACTAACTTGGCAGGGGGATGGGATACAGAGGGGAGCTGAAATAGGGGGTGATGTGCTGCCAATTATAGAGAAAAAAACAAGTCAGCTTGGTAGACAGGGCAAATATATAAGGGCAAGGCTGGATGGCATCTATTTTAATGCAAGGAGTCTTGCAAATAAGGTGGATGAACTGAAGGTGTTGATAAACACATGGGAGTATAATATTGTTGCTATCACGGAGACATGGTTGAGGGAGGGGCAAGACTGGCAGCTCAATATTCCGGGGTACAGAATCTTCAGGCGAGACAGAGGGGGAGGTATAAGAGGAGGGGGTGTCACAATATTAATTAAGGAGTCAATTACTGCAGTAAGGAGGGATGATATATTAGCAGGTTCCTCTAATGAGGCCATATGGGTGGAGCTTAAAAACAAAAAGGGGGCAAGCACTTTGCTGGGAGTGTACTATAGGCCTCCAAACAGTCAGGGGGAGATAGAGGAACAGATATGTAGGCAAATCTCAGAGGAATGTGCAAATAATAGGGTAATAATAATGGGGGATTTCAACTTCCCCAATATTAACTGGGATAGTCAGAGTGTGAAAGGCTCAGAGGGTGTAGAATTCTTAAAGTGCATCCAGGAGAGCTTTTTGAGCCAGCATGTAGAAAGTCCTACAAGAGAGGGGGCGGTACTGGACCTAATTCTAGGGAATGTGGCCGGCCAAGTGGAAAAAGTGCTAGTAGGTGAGCACTTTGGTGACAGTGACCATAATATGGTAAGATTTAAGGTGGTCATGGAAAAGGACAGGGATGGGCCGGAAGTAAAGGTTCTAAATTGGGGGAAGGCCGATTTTAATAGGATAAGGCAGGATCTGGCCAAAATGGACTGGGATCAGCTACTTGTAGGAAAATCCGCATCGGAGCAATGGGAGGCTTTCAGAAGGGAGATTGGGATCATACAATGGCAACATGTTCCCGTAAAGGTCAAGGGTGGTTCCAAAAACCACAGGGAACCTTGGATGTCAGGGGATATACGAGAATGGATTAGGAAAAAAAGGAGGGCTTTTGGCAGATACAAAAGGCTAAAGACGGAGGAAGCCCTAGAGGAGTACAAAAAGTGCAGGGGGATACTTAAAAAAGAAATTAGGAGATCAAGGAGGGGCCATGAAATAACACTGGCGAGCAAAATAAAGGAAAATCCTAAGATGTTTTATAAGTATATTAAGGGTAAGAGGATAATTAGGGAAAAAACAGGGCCCATTAGGGACAAAAGTGGCAATCTGTGTGTGGAGCCGGAAGATGTAGGAGGGGTTCTAAATGAATTTTTTGCATCTGTTTTCACTATGGAGAAGGACGATGTAGACATAGAAATAGAGCGGGGGGACTGTGATATGCTCGAACATATTCACATCGAGAGGGAGGAGGTATTGGCGGTTTTAGCTGGCCTAAAAATGGATAAATCCCCAGGCCCGGATGAAATGTATCCCAGGCTGCTGTGTGAGGCAAAGGAAGAGATTGCGGGGGCTCTAACACATATATTCAGGACCTCTCTGGCCACAGGGGATGTGCCAGAGGACTGGAGAACCGCTAATGTAGTACCATTATTCAAGAAGGGAAGTAGGGAAAAACCGGGGAACTACAGGCCAGTGAGCCTAACATCAGTGGTAGGAAAATTATTGGAAAAAATTCTGAGGGACAAAATTTGTCTCCACTTGGAGAGGCAAGGATTAATCAGGGATAGTCAACATGGCTTTGTCAAGGGAAGATCATGTCTGACTAATTTGATTGAATTTTTTGAGGGGGTGACTAGGTGTGTGGATGAGGGTAATGCAGTGGATGTGGTATATATGGATTTCAGTAAGGCCTTCGATAAAGTCCCGCACAGGAGACTGGTCAAGAAGGTAAGAGCCCATGGAATCCAGGGTGCCTTGGCACATTGGATACAAAACTGGCTTAGTGACAGAAGGCAGAGGGTGATGGTCGAAGGTTGTTTTTGTGACTGGAAGCCTGTGGCCAGTGGGGTACCACAGGGATCGGTGCTGGGTCCCTTGCTGTTTGTGGTCTACATTAATGACTTGGATATGAATGTAAAAGGTATGATCAGTAAGTTCGCGGATGATACAAAAATTGGTAGGGTGGTAAATAGCGAGGAGGGTAGTCTCAGTCTGCAGGACGATATAGATGGGTTGGTCAGATGGGCGGAACAGTGGCAAATGGAATTTAACCCGGAAAAGTGCGAGGTGATGCACTTTGGGGGGACTAACAAGGCAAGGGAATGCACAATGAATGGTAAGACCCTAGGCAAGACGGAGGGTCAGAGGGATCTGGGTGTGCAAGTACACAGATCCCTGAAGGCGGCGGAACAGGTGGATAAGGTGGTAAAAAAGGCATATGGGATACTTGCCTTCATTAGCCGAGGCATTGAATATAAGAGCAAGGAGGTTATGATGGAACTGTATAAAACACTGGTTAGGCCACAGCTGGAATACTGTGTGCAGTTCTGGTCGCCACACTACAGGAAGGATGTGATCGCGTTGGAGAGGGTGCAGAGGAGGTTCACCAGGATGTTACCGGGGCTGGAGCCCTTCAGCTATGAAGAGAGACTGGGCAGATTGGGTTTGTTTTCCTTGGAGCAGAGGAGGCTGAGGGGGGACATGATTGAGGTGTACAAAATTATGAGGGGCATAGATAGGATGGATGCTGAGGAGCTTTTTCCCTTAGTAGAGGGGTCAATAACTAGGGGGCATAGATTCAAGGTAAAGGGTGGGAGGTTTAGAGGGGATTTGAGGAAGAACTTTTTCACCCAGAGGGTGGTTGGAGTCTGGAACTCACTGCCTGAAAGGGTTGTGGAGGCACGAACCCTCACAACATTTAAGAAGCATTTGGATGAGCACTTGAAATGCCATAGCATACAAGGCTACGGACCAAATGCTGGAATATGGGATTAGATCAGACAGGGCTTGATGGCTGGCGCGGACACGATGGGCCGAAGGGCCTCTATCCATGCTGTATAACTCTATGACTCTATGACTCTATGGCTCAGAGAAGCCAATAGCCTTTGCGTCACGATCACTAACCTCAGCCGAGCGTAACTACGCCCAGATTGACAGGGAGGCCCTCAGCCTAGTGTGGGGAGTGAAAAAGTTCAATCACTATCTGTAAGGGCAGAAATTCACCTTGCTGACTGATCACCACCCTCTTGTCTCCATTTTTAATCCGAAGAAGGGCGTTCCGGTGATGACTGCGCAACGACTACAAAGATGGTCACTCTTTCTAGGGGCGCACCACTATGAGATTGAATACAAGGGCACGAAACAGCATGGAAATGCTGATGGGCTATCACGCCTGCCAGTGCCTACTGTGGAGGAAGCACCAGCAGTGGATCCTGTCGAAATATTTCATTCAACTACAGTTGAATACCTACCGGTAACTAACGCTCGTATAGAACAGGAGACCCGAAATGACCCGACACTGTCTCGGGTATATGATTTGACGGTGAAGGGATGGCCAGCACATGGCAACTCACTGTTGCCAGCATTCTCGACAAGAAGAGAACAGCTGTCAGTGTGCCGGATGTTAAGTCTGTGCGTTCTAGTTATTGTTAATAAGAATCACTGCACACAGACCACAAGAGTAAATTCAACAGGTCTTTACTAGTCGGAGGTCAGGCTGAACTGCCCAATAAATCATTACACAGCACTTATATACCGGTGTGGTCACCACTGGTATTACAGTATACAGCAGCCAAGATAAAGTAGTGCAACTCTTAAAATAGTTCTCTTAAAGGTGGAACGGTTACATACACCACAATCCTCCCTTTTTAGCTTAACAGTATATATTCCCCATTAAACATAACATAATAACATATATACACAACTTCATGTAAAAACAGTTCACAGATTCAGTCTCTGAGGAGGCCTCCTGATCCGAGACGGATAACGCCTTTCAGGGGTCTCTGGTTCTCGTTGCTGGGGTGACTAATCTAGTTGATCCCCTATGGATAGGACAGCATCATCAGGTATATTCACTTCTGAGGTAGATGCTTCAGGTTCACTAACTTCCTCCACGGTTGTCTCTGTCGTAACCATGGGCTCGACCCTTGTTCTCGATCCCACCAGTTGGTCAGCATGACGTCGCATTACATTTTCACCAACATCTACCGTGTACATCAGGGGTCCTTGTCTGGCCCGAATTGTTCCAGATTGCCATTTCTCGTTTTTATAGTCCCTGGCTAACACCGGTTGTCCTATTTCAAAACTCCGAGTGGGCTTGTTATTGATATGCTGGAACTGTTTGTTTTCGACTTCCCTCCGCACATTTGGTTTTAACAAGTCCAACCTGGACCGCAACCTCCTGTTATAGAACATCATGGCAGGACTTTGGTTTGTTGTTGCATGGGTGGCGTTTCGATATGCCAGTAGGAAATTGTCCACCTTGTGTTGCAGTGGAATCTGATCTTCGCTCATGGCCTTTATTGCCTTTTTGAACGTCTGTACAAACCTCTCGGCCAGCCCATTCGTAGCTGGATGATATGGGGCAGAGGTATAATGTTTCACCCCATTCTTCTTCAGGAATTTCTGGAATTCCTCTGACACGAACTGTGGTCCGTTGTCTGAACATATTTGCTCTGGCAATCCATTTCTTGCAAATATCGTTCTTAGCACCGCGATCGTCTTCTCCGAGGTAGTGGTAATCATTTTAATCACTTCTGGCCATTTAGAATGTGCGTCCACCGCAATTAAAAACATGGAATCCATGAATGGACCAGCAAAGTCAATATGTACACGTTGCCATGGGGTTGAAGGCCATTCCCATGGATGCAGCGGTGCAATTGGAGGTGCATTTTGGACTTTTTGGCACCCTGAGCAGCTTTTCGTCAGATCCTCTATCTGTTGGTCGATACCCAGCCACCACACATAAGCCCTAGCAAGGCTTTTCATCTTGACTCCCCCCAGATGACCTTCATGTAGTTCTTTTAGAACTCTCTCTCTTAACTTAGGAGGGATAATCACCCTTGTTCCATACATCAATGTTCCCTGACAGATGGACAGCTGTTCTCGTCTTGCTGAGAATGCCAGTAACAGTGGATCACCATGGGCTGGCCATCCCTTTACTGTCAATTCGTAGACCTGGGACAGTGTCGGGTCATTCCTAGTCTCCCTTTCAATATTTGCATTGGTGACAGGTAAACATTCGATGATGGTCGAGTGAAATAACTCCACCGGGTCAACCGTCGGTGCCTCCTCCTCAGTAGGTAGTGGCAGGCGCGACAGCCCATCAGCATTACCATGCTGCTTTGTACCTTTGAATTCTATCTGATATTGATGTGCCCCTAGAAAAAGGGACCATCTCTGGAGCCTCTGTGCTGTCATCACCGAAACACCCTTCTTAGGGTTAAAAATGGATACCAACGGCTGGTGGTCTGTCAGCAGTGTAAACTTCTGGCCCTGCAGGTAATGATTAAACTTCTTTACTCCCCACACAAGGCTGAGAGCCTCCCTATCTATCTGAGCATAGTTGTGCTCAGCGGAGGTCAATGATCTGGATGCAAATGCGACTGGCCTTTCCAAGCCATTTGGCAATTTGTGTGAGAGTACTGCTCCAATACCATAAGGAGAAGCATCGCAAGCTAAACGAATAGGTAGCGTTGGGTTGAAGTGAGCCAACACTTCCTCTGAGGTGATCAATGCCTTGCTTTTGCGAAAGGCCTTCTTACAGTCCTCGCTCCACTTCCATGGTACTTCTTTCTGCAAAAGAGCGTTCAGCGGGTGCAGCACCATGGATAGGTTTGGCAGAAACTTATGGTAATAGTTAATCAACCCTAGGAACGACCTCAACTGGGATACATTTTCCGGAGCGGGAGCCTTCACAACAGCTTCGATCTTGTCAGGTGACTTGTGCAGCCCCTCCTGGTCAATGACATGACCACAGTACGAGATCCGTTTCTGAAAGAACTCACATTTCTGGCGATTAACTCGAAGTCCATATTCCTTCAATCTGGTGAGCACCAGTTTCAAATTTGCAAGGTGTTCCTCATCGTCATCTCCTGTAATCAGGATATCGTCCAAGTAACATTGACTGCTTGGAATTCCCTGTAATACCTGTTCCATGGCCCTCTGCCAAATTGCTGGAGCCGAAGCCACTCCAAAAACCAGTCTATTATATCGATACAAGCCTCTGTGCGTGTTGATTGTGAGATACTGGCGCGACTCTTCCTCAACTTCCATCTGTAAGTACGCTTGCGCCAGGTCTATCTTGGTGAAGTGTTTCCCGCCAGACAATGAAGCAAAGATATCCTCAATCCGCGGAAGCGGATATTGCACCGTGTGAAGCACCGGATTAACCGTGATCTTGAAGTCTCCACAGATGCGGACCTTCCCCGGTTCCCCTGGCTTGTTACTCGATGAACGCTTCATGACGGGAACAATGGGCGTGGCCCACTCACTCCAGTCCACCTTAGACAGTACTCCTGAACGTTCTAGCCCTTCCAGCTCAGCTTCCACAGCAGGTCGTATCGCATAAGGTATCGGTCTGGCTTTGAAAAATTTTGGGTTTGCATGTTCTGCAATCTTGATTTTTGCCGTAATTCCTCTCAGTGTTCCCAGTCCCTGTTGGAACACCTCTTTAGCCTCATCCAATATTCTGGACAATCGTTCAGGTTTGACATCTTTTTTTCCGGAATCTACCGTTATTGCTTTTAGGGAGTGCCAGTCCATATTTATTTTCCTGATCCACTCCCGTCCCAGAAGTGGTGGACATCCCTCAGGTAGTACATATAAGTCCATTCCTTGGTGTTCTTTGCCCTTGTGTACCACCTTGACTTTTATCTTTCCGATGGGGCATACTCTTTGCCCCGTGTATGTCTGCAATACTATCTCCGTATCCCGTAGGGGAATATGTGTGAATAACCTTTTGTAATCTTGCTTATTCATGACCGTCAATGCCGATCCGGTGTCCAATTCCATCTTCACTTGGACTCCTGCTATCTGAAGTGTGACCCAGATAGTTTGTAGGTCAGCTTCCTTACTCACATTGTGAATTCTCAGACTACCCAGTTCCTTGCTGTTGGAGTCTGAATCCGAATTCTGTTCATCCGAACTCTTCTCAGCCACCTTATGTACCTTTCTACACTTTTCCTGTGGTGACTTTTTGTTGCTGGTCTTCTTTCCTGACCGGCATACTTTAGCTATGTGACCAAGCTTGCCACATTTTCTACATTCCTGATTTTTAAACCAGCATTGGTTCTGATCGTGTGTTGTCTTTCCACAACGATAACATTTCTCTGTACCCAAAGCCATTTGATCTACGCTGAGTACCGCTGCCTTCAGCTGCATTTCTGCAGTGCCTCTCGCTGCGGCTTCGTGCGATGCTGCAATAGTGACAGCCTTATCAAGTGTAAGATCATTCTCTTCAAGCAGCCGCTTTTGTGTTCCTTCTTTTGACAATCCACACACGAATTTGTCTCTCAGTGCCTCTGTCAGTCTTTCCCCAAACTGACAGTATTTCGCTAGCTTACGCAGTTCAATTAAATACTCCGCGTTGCTTTCATCTTTCAGTTGCGTTCTCGCATAAAATTTAAATCGTTCCGCTAACATCAGCGGTGTGGGGTTCAAATGATTTCTCAGGACAGCAACAATATTAGCGAAAGCCTGATCCGCCGGTTTAGCTGGTGATAGAAAATGCTTCAATAGCCCGTATGTCTTCGCACCCATTGAGTTGAGTTTAGCTTTATCTTCATCTGATATTTTATTTGCCTTACAATAAATCTCTATGCGTTCTACATACGTGGCCCAATCTTCAACATCGGGATCGAAATCGTTGATGTTACCACGCTTAGGCATCCTCGCAATCTTCTTGAGAAACAAAAAGAATTTTTTTTTTTTCAAAATGGCGGTTTCCCGCACTTGTCTTCTTCCCCCGCCTACGAAAATGGCGGCTTCCCGCGTTTGCCTTTCTCCCCCGCTGGCTGTAATGGCGATTGCCGTATTGCTGCGTTCGCCCTCCCCAGCGGTTCTCAAATCGTGCCTCCCAGCCCCTCTTGCAGTCCGGTCCTTTCCCCCGGCTGCGGCTGAATTCTCCGCGTTTTTTTAAATTTTATCCCGCGCCTCGCGGCCTCGGTAGCTGCCCGGCCTTTTTCTCCGGTCGCGGTCGAGCTCTCTCTCGACGCTGTTGCGTCTCCCAGCCCGCTTGCAGCCTGGTCTTTTACACCGGCTGCGTTTGCATTCACCGCGGCTCCCGTGCCTTACGCTGCCCCAGTCTCAGCGCCTCTGGCCCCGACTTCTGTCCGGCTCTTTTCCCCGGCCGTGGTCGAGTTCTCCGCCCTTATATCCTCCGTTTTTCCCTCCCCTACTTCACAGCCAACGTGGCCGACTTGCTGCTCGTCGCTGATCGGCTTACCCACCACCGTGATAGAAGGGATGATCACTGCCTGTTGCTGATGGAAGGCTTCGTGTCAGGATTCTTCCTTGCTCTTCAGACCGAGTCTTTTCTCAGCAGGATGATGAGGGCGGATGCCTCTTCTCGACGCCCGTTAAACTGCCTTGGATATATCTCTGCCGCAGGGTAAGATCGTCATCGTCGCCACTGTTAAGTCTGTGTGTTCTAGTTATTGTTAATAAGAATCACTGCACACAGACCACAAGAGTAAATTCAACAAGTCTTTACTAGTCGGAGGTCAGGCTGAACTGCCCAATAAATCATTACACAGCACTTATATACCGGTGTGGTCACCACCGGTATTACAGTATACAGCAGCCGAGATAAAGTAGTGCATCTCTTAAAATAGTTCTCTTAAAGGTGGAACGGTTACATACACCACACCGGAGGACCTTGATGTGTGGATCCCGAGTGGTAATTCCACCCAAGTTAAGGGATAGAGTGCTCAATGAGCTTCATGAGGGTCATCTGGGAGGAGTAAAAATGAAAAGCCTTGCCAGGGCTTATGTGTGGTGGCCGGGAATTGATAAACAAATCGAGGACCTGACCAAGAGCTGCTCAGGATGCCAGAAAGTCCAAAATGCACCACCACATGCCCCTCTACACCCATGGGAGTAGCCCTCATCTCCATGGCAACGGGTGCATATTGATTTTGCTGGTCCATTCATGGACTCAATGTTTTTAATAGCCGTGGATGCGCACTCGAAATGGCCTGAGGTCATCAAAATGTCCTCCACCACCACGGAGGAAACTATTGCAGTCCTACGGACCATTTTTGCCAGGAATGGCTTGCCAGAACAGATTTGCTCCGATAACGGACCACAGTTTGTGTCCGAAGAGTTCCGGAGATTTATGAAGAAGAATGGGGTAAGGCATTACACATCCGCCCCGTATCATCCAGCCACAAATGGATTGGCTGAGAGGTTTGTACAAACCTTTAAGAAGGCAATAAAGGCTATGTACAGTGACAACATTCCACTGCAGCATAAGGTGGACAATTTCCTGTTCGCCTACCGGAATGCGACACATGCGGTCACCAACCAGGCCCCGGCCATGATGTTCTTTAACCGAAAGTTAAGATCTTGCCTGGATTTGCTCAGACCAAACGTACGAAGAGATGTTGAGAGTAAGCAATTCCAGCACATCCATGAGAAGCCAACAAGGAGCTTCAATGTAGGGCAACCAGTCTTGGCCCGCGACTACCGAACAGAAAAATGGCAGCCAGGAACGATATGCACACGGCAGGGCCCACTAATGTACACAGTGGACGTTGGGGAGAACATCGTGAGACGCCATGCTGACCAGATTCTAGAGTCACAGGAACAAGTCAACCCCATGTCTCGCCCATACGTACCTGGTGAGGAACCCAACGTACAGGTCGCATCTACCCCAGAAACAGTAGCATCGGAAGCTGATGACCCAACCGACGACAGGGTGCCAGAATCGCCTCCGCACCAAGAGCAAGACACTCGGGAAAGGCGCTATCCAGAAATGATCAGGAAGCCTCCCCAAAGACTGAATATATAAAGGGACTATTTTCAGCTAACGTTGTATGTTAAAAGTGTTAATTGTAATTAGTTTGATATTTAATTGTTAAATGAGTGTTATGGTACTGTTAATCTAAAAAGGGAGGAATTGTAATGTATATACCTTTAAGGGGGGAACTACTTTTTACAGCTCATGTATACTGCAGTACCGGCAGTAACCACACCTGTATATAGCACTGAGTAGTGATCTGTACAGTTCAGTTCTAGAGTAAACCACGTTGAGTAAACACCTGTTGTACCGTTCTCCTGCAGTCTGTGTCTTACTACTGACGGACACAACAGTGCAGGGCGCCATTGACTGCCCGCATGTGGCTTTGCATGCGCCACAAGAGGATTTCCGCAACCAAAAGGGCTTCCATTCCTTAAAAGTTCAGTTGGTCTGTGACCACAGACAGTTGATACTCGCTGTCAATGCCCACTTTCCTGGCAGTAGCCACGATGCCTTCCTCCTGCGCCAGACTTCTATGGCAGACCTTTTCCAGGCAACGCATCACCCAGGTGGTTGGCTTCTCGGGGACAAGCAATATCCTCTGTGCACCTGGCTGATGACACCGCTCCGTACGCCCAACACCCCTGCTGAGCTGCGATACAACGAGAGCCATCAAGCTACCAGGAACATCGTTGAGCACACAATCGGCGTGCTCAAGCAATGGTTCCGCTGTCTGGACCATTCTGGAGGAGCCTTTCAGCACTCGCCTGAGCGAGTCTCCCACTTTGTTGTTGTGTGCTGCATGCTGCATAACCTTGCAATCCTCAGGACCCAGCCAATGCCACCAGGCATTGGAGCACCAGCAGAGGAGGAGGAGGAGGAAGATGAGGAGGATGATCATCAGCAGCACCAAGGCGGGAGGGAGGCACACAATGTACAAAGTGGAAGGGCTGTCCGTCAAAGGCTCACAGCAAGTCGCTTCTAGGCCCCTTCTGAGGAAATGGCTTCTGCCATTCAAGCAACCTGAATGAAACCATCCCGCAACCCCTAAGCCGGTCATGGCAACAATGATTGCAAAGACCAAACATGTACATTTTGTATACAGAAACTTCTTTATTTGACAAACTCTGTGTGTCTCATTTCCGCATGACAAACTAATAGAAAGAAACACAAAAAAAAAATCATTAACATAACTGGCTCTCACAACCTGGAGACAATGTCCAAAACAGTTACAAAAATTTGACCATGAACCTCGGCCTTTAATAAAACAATGAAAAACATTTTGTCACACCTCCTACTTTTTGCCCTTCGAGGGTGATCTCCTTCCCTTGCAAAATTCCCCCCTTCCCACTCTGCAGCTCCTCTGTAATGGGACCCCAGTGGCTGGAGCAAGGCTGGTGGAAGACGGCAGATGCCCTTGAAGGACGGCCTCGACCAGCTCTGGGCCTGGAGGGCTCGGCTGCAGACTGCACCATCTCTGCATGGGCGGCAGCAGTCTGTCCTACAGGCGGTGGCAGCTGCAGTGGAGAAGTGCCAGTGGTGGCAGCAGGAATGCTGTCATCTTGAGAGAGGACAGCAACTCCCTGCTCGACCGACACACTGGCACTCCCACGGGACAGCACTTCAGCATTCGGAGCAATCTGATGGAGCACAGATTGCTGGCCTGCTGCGGCGCGGTGAGAGCCCCGGGGAAATGTGCCCGATCCAGCGAGGGTGGCAGCAGTCAGTGCTCGCGTGGCCTCAATCTGCGTCTGCATGAGACCAGCCAGTGACTGCATTGCAGCACTAAGCATTTGTGTGGCAGCCGCCTGTGCTACAGCAAAGTGCTCCACACTCCTTGCCAGTGATTCAATGGATTTGGGCACCCTTGCCACTGCAGCCATGAGCTCAGTGTGCCTGTGTTCCGCCTGGGCGCTCATTTCATAGAAACATAGAAACATAGAAGATAGGAGCAGGAGTAGGCCATTCGGCCCCTCGAGCCTGCTCCGCCATTCAATGAGATCATGGCTGATCATCCAAATTCAGTACCCTGTCCCTGCCTTTTCCCCATATCCCTTGATCCCTTTAGCCTTAAGAAATATATCCAACTCTTTCTTGAATATATTTAATGAACTGGCCTCCACCGCGCTCTGTGGCAGAGAATTCCACAGGTTCACCACTCTCTGGGTGAAGAAATTCCTCCTCATTTCAGTCCTAAATGGCTTACCCCTTATCCTTAGACTATGACCCCTGGTTCTGGACTCCCCAGCCATCGGGAACATCCTTCCTACATCTAGTCTGTCCAGGCCTGACAGAATTTTATAGGTTTCGATGAGATCCCCTCTCAATCTTCTAAACTCCAGTGAGTATAAGCCCAATCGACACAATGTCTCCTCATACGTCATTCCTGCCATCCCAGGTATCAGCCTGGTGAATCTTCGCTGCACTCCTTCCATGGCAAGAACGTCCTTCCTCAGGTAAGGCGACCAAAACTGCACACAATACTCAAGGTGTGGTCTCACCAAGGCCCTGTACAACTGCAGCAAGACATTCAGCGAGGACCCGCTCCTCCTCTGCGTCCAGTGCAGCAGGACTCGATGGCATACTCTCCCTCTGGGGAGAAGGCCCCCGAGCTTCCCTACCCCTATCGCGTTGCTGCAGCCCACTGGGTCCTGGAGCTTCACCCTCATCAGACCATTCCCCCCTACTCCCCTCCAGGGAAGGCGTGTTCCCAGTGTGGGCATAGGCTTCCTCAGGAGAGGGTGGCGCTGATGCTCCGGCTTCCTCTTCCTCCTCGCCTTCAACTTCACTCCCACTGGCAGCTTCAGGGCCGGTCTCCTCACCTGGTGAATCACCATCTGAAAGCAGGGAGGTACAAGAGTGGCTTTAGCATGAGGACAGGGTGGCAGCAAGGGAGGCATGAGTGCAGCGATTTAGTAATTTGGATTGAAAGTGTCAAAGGCTGGTGTTGTGAGGAACAAGTGGAAGGAGAGAGGACAAAAAGGTGATGACCTTACCATTGCTGTCCAGAACGGGGTCGGTGTCTCCAGTGGCAACGGGACCAATCACCTGGCTTGCCACAATCCTGTGGACATGCTCATCAAGATCGCTGAGGGGTTGCAGCTGAGGCCGCCCTCCACCGGTCCGTTGTTGCTGTCTCCTATTATGAGATAGCTTGGCCTGCAAGAAAAAGGACGGCGTCTGAGTAAATATGCAGCCATGGTCTTGCCTGAAATGCCTGCCATAGTTGAATAGCCCTTACTGTATGCAGCCATGGTCTTGCCTGAAATGCCTGCCATAGTTGAATAGCCCTTACTGTATGCAGCCATGGTCTTGCCTGAAATGCCTGCCATAGTTGAATAGCCCTTACTGTATGCAGCCATGGTCTTGCCTGAAATGCCTCCCATGGTTGAATAGCCCTTACTGTATGCAGCCATGGTCTTGCCTGAAATGCCTGCCATAGTTGAATAGCCCTTACTGTATGCAAAGTGTGGAATGTGCGTGTGTGTTTGATGAAAGGGCCATAGGTGTTGGATGAGTGTTGGGCATTGGGGCTTTTAAGACCCTCTGGCCATAAAGTGAGGTTGAGATGGAGGGATGGAGAGGTTTTGAAAAAAAGGCACTCACCCTGACGACCCGAGTGAGGTCGTTGAACTTTTTCCTACATTGGAGATGGGTCCTAGGCACCATGCTGCTCGAGGAGACTCTCTGAGCCACCTCCCTCCACACTCTTCTGTACTTGCGTGGCAAAGGCCTCCTGCCACTCTTTGGGTACAGAATAGATCTTCTGCGCTCCACCGCGTCAACCAGAGCCTCCAAGGCCCGCTCGCTGAAGCGCTGTGCTCGCTCCCTGGCCCGCTCCATAGTCCTTGGCTGCAAGATTTAGCCACAGGTCTGCCCAGGCCAAGATTCAAGGCTCCAATGAGCAGGGTGTGGCTGGAGAGGAAGATCGACCCTCCCCTTTAAGAACTGACTGGTGCCAGTGTGTCTGTGTTCCATCGCCTCGCTCCTTGTCCTTAGCGCCTTAAGAGAGTTGTGTAGCGCCTGATTTAGCGCTCCAATCACCTCCAGGGGCGATAGAAGCCAAGTTTGCAGTCGGAGGCGATAATTAGCGCCAGGCGCTAAACTTTGCGCACTGCTAATAATGGCGCCCCAAATGGGGCGATACCAAATTTTTCCCCCCATGTGTTTTAAACCCTTGAATCTTTTCTAGTTTGTTACTGATTGATCTTAATTCCAAATGCTGTGGAACTGAGCCCCACAGGCCAGGAGGGCCTTAGGTTTAACCCCTGGTCAATGCTCAACTAGTTGATATTAGCAAATGCAGCTACATTTGTCCTCAGTGCCTTTGGACTTAGGAGGGAAAGAATCAGTCAGAGTTCCTTCATATTTATCTTCATAAATTCAGATGATTTATTCGCAGCATATAAAGACTTGCATTTATCCAGCGCCTTTCACAATCTCAGGGCGTCCCAAAGCACTTTACAGCCAATGAAGCACTTTTTTGAAGTGTAGTCACTGTGGTCATGTATGAAACGCAGCAGCCAATTTGCACACAGCAAGATCCCACAAACAGCAGAGTGATAATGACCAGATAATCTCTTTTTTAGTGGGTGAGGGATAAATATTGGCCAGGGCACCAGGGATAACTCCCGTTGCTCTTCTTTGAAATAGTGGCCATGGGACCTTTAACGTCCACCTGAGAGAGCAGACGGGGCCTCGGTTTAACATCTCATCCAATAGGCAGCACCTCCGACAGTGCAACACTCCCTCAGCACTGCATTGGAGTGTCAGCTGAGAAGATGTAGCTCATAGTCTATGGAGTGGGTCTTGAACCTACAACTCCTATCGTGAGTCAGAGGCACGAGTGCTACCCACTGAGCTACGGCTAACCACAGCATGGATTCTTCCAAGCTGCACAAGGGCAACATGCTCACTGCCTCACATCAAAATTTCCCGTTCCCCCTCTAGTGTCTGGATAAGTACACTACATCCCTCTCTCACTTTAAGAAGCCCAGCAGTATTTTAAGGAAAAAACAAATAATCATTTAAAATGTAACTGTTATAAATTCTGTTCTGCCCTCGATAGTCTTTTGGTTCAGTGACTCTGGTGTCTTCTGTAAGGGGATCCCATGTCCCTTACGATCAGGAGTTTCCCTTTACTACCCAATTTCTAGACACATGATAGCATGACCCAGGAGGGGGGGCAACCCATTTATTATATGAACTGAATGCTGTAATCTTGCATCTGGCTTTAAACTAAATAGTGGGGGGGGGGGAGGGTTCTGGTGGAGGGGAATTTAGAAAGTCAAAGAGAAAGGAGAAGGCAATAGTGCAGGGTAGCGATAGGGGTAATGAGAACCAGAGTGTGACAGGAGGAGACAGAGGCCTAGACGGGGCGCCAAGCTCGCCTGGGCGCCAGAATTACCGCTCCGGACGGAGCCGCTTGCGCCAGCCCGATATTCAGTTTCAGCGCCCCAAACGGAAGCGGGGCGCTGCTCGAGGCGCCCCGCATCCCTCTTGGGGCGCTGCAACTGAATATCACAGCGCAACGTGCCGCAGCGCCACACACTGCGGCACGGCGCGCTGCGGTACTGCAGGCCTTCCTCCCCTTCTTAAAGGGGAGGGGCCTGCACCAGCGTGATCGGAGATCGCGAGTGCCGGCAAAAGAGCCTGGCACCGAGGAGAAGTGCCGGGCTCTTGGGACACAGCCGGCACTGCCCGGAGGGGGGGGCTGAGGAGGCCGGGGACGGCGGCGCAAGAAGGTGCTGGCAGGTGGCCAGCAAAAAAAATGGCCGCCCCGCACCTCCCCTTTAATTAGCGCCACTACCGCCGCAGGTAGGCCCCCCTGAACCAGTCGCAAATTGTGACTGGCATTACAGTGGGGGGCGCAACCAAATATCGTGATCGGGGCGGTAGCGGGGCGCTGCGTACACCGATGACGTCATCGATGGCAGCGCAGCGCTGCAGGCTAACGCCGCCATTAGCGCTCCGCTAAATTTCGTGGGAGGCGTGGCCAGTGGTGCTAAACCCACTAAGTGCACTCTTTGGGCGCTAACTGGTGGCGCAGCCCACCGAATTTCTAGGCCAGAGCGTACAAACTTAAGAGTGCACCAGCAAATAGAGTCAGAGTAGAGAAAAATGGTAATAAGACAAAATTAAAGGCTCTTCACATGAATGCACACAACATTCGTAACAAGATAGATGAGTTGACGGCACAAATAAAAGTAAATGGGTATGGTCTGATAGCCATTACAGAGACGTGGTTGCAAGGTGACCAAGGCTGGGAACTGAATATTCCGGGGTATTAGACATTTCAGAAGAATAGGCAAAAAGGAAAAGGAGGTGGGGTAGCTCTGTTAATAAAGGATGAGATCAGTGCAGTGGTGAGGAATGATATTGGCTCAGAAGATCAAGATGTAGAATCAGTTTGGGTGGAGATAAGAAATAGTAAGGGTAAGAAGTCACTGGTGGTAGAAGTCTATAGGCCCCCTAACAGTAGCGACACTGTAGGACAGAGTATAAATCAAGAAATAATGGGGGCTTGTAAGAAAGGTACTGCAATAATCATGAGCGATTTTAATCTTCATATAGATTGGACAAATCAAATTGGCAAGGGTAGCCTTGAGGACGAGCTCATAGAATGTATTTGGGATGGTTTCTTAGAGCAATACGTTGTGAAACCAGCCAGGGAGCAGGCTATTTTAGATCTGGTAATGTGTAATGAGACAGGATTAATTAATGATCTCATTGTAAAGGATCCTCTAGGGAAGAGTAATCATTGCATGATTGAATTTCAAATCCAGTTTGAGGGTGAGAATCTTGTGTCTGAAACTAGTGCCCTAAACTTAAACAAAGGCAATTTAAAAAAAAATTATTTTATGGGATCTGGGCGTTGCTGGCAATGCCAGCATTTATTGCCCATCCATAGTTGCCCTTGAGAAGGTGGTGGTGAGCCACCTTCTTGAACCGCTGCAATCTGTGTGGCGATGATACTCCCACAGTGCTGTTAGGTAGGGAGTTCCAGGATTTTGACCCAGCGACGATGAAGGATTGGCGATATGCTTCTAAGTCAGGATGGTGTGTGACTTGGAGGGGAACTTGGAGGTGGTGGTGTTCCCATGCCCCTGCTGCCCTTGTCCTTCCAGGTGGAAGAGGTCGCGGGTTTGGGAGGTGCTGCCGAAGAAGCCTTGGTGAGTTGATGCAGTGCATCTTGTAGATGGTACACACTGCAGCCACGCTACGCCGGTGGTGGAGGGAGTGATTGTTTAAGGTGGTGGATGGGGTGCCAATCGAGCAGGCTGCTTTGTCCTGGATGGTGTCGAGCTTCTTGAGTGTTGTTGGAGCTGCACTCATCCAGACAAGTGGAGGGTATTCCATCACACTCTTTACTTGTGCCTTGTAGATGGTGGAAAGGCTTTGGGGAGTCAGGAGGTGAGATATGAAGAGAGAGTTGGCTAGAGTGGACTGGGAAAATAGATTAAAGGGTAAGATGGTAGATAAGCAGTGGTAGTCATTTAAGGTGATATTTTATAACTCTCAGCAAAGGTTTATTCCAGTGAGAAAGAAAGCCTCTACGAGAAGAATGAACCATCCGTGGCTAACTAAGGAAGTTAAGGATGGTATCAAATTGAAGGAAAAGACACACAATGTTGCAAAGATTAGTGGTAGGCTAGAGGATTGGGAAATTTTTAGAAACCAGCAAAGGATGACTAAAAAAATAATAAAGAGGGAGAAGATAGATTATGAGAGTAAACTAGCAAAAAATATAAAAAGAGACAGTAAGAGCTTCTACAGGTATATAAAAAGGAAGACAGTAGCTAAAGTAAATATTGGTCCCTTAGAGGATGAGACTGGGGAATTAATAATGGGAAACAAGGAAATGGCAGAGACTTTGAACAAATATTTTGTATCGGTCTTCACGGTAGAAGACACTAAAAGTATCCCAATAATAATTGATAATCAAGGGGCTATAGGGGTGGGGGGGGGGAACTTAACACAATCACTATCACTAGAGAAAAAGTACTAGGCAAACTAATGGGACTAAAGGCTGACAAGTCCCCTGGGCCTGATGGTGTGCATCCTAGGGTCTTAAAAGAAGTGGCTGCAGAGATAGTGGATGCATTGGTTGTAATCTACCAAAATTCCCTGGATTCTGGAGAGGTCCCACCGGATTGGAAAACCGCAAACATAACTCCCCCATTTAAGAAAGGAGGGAGACAGAAAGCAGGAAACTATAGGCCAGTTAGCCCAACATCTATCATTGGGAAAATGCTGGAATCCATTATTAAGGAAGCAATAGCAGGACATTTAGAAAATCATAATGGCCCAGTAATTCGGGTCGGTGGCTTGCCGCGCGTGCAGGCCCCGTATATGCACTTACCCGGCGCGCTGACATTTCACCTCCAGGGACGCCTGGAATTCGTGTTTGAAAAAGAAGAATCCCGGGCAGCGTCTGACGTCACGTTGCCCAGGAGTGCAGCCAGCGTGAAGCACCTGTGCAAGTGAGACACGCCCCTTGAGGTCTCAGTTTAATAGGACACGCCCCCAATGTTTCTCACAAGCTGCTAAGCATTTTTACATGCAAAGCAGCATTTTAAATAGGTTTTTGGTATTTTTATGAAGCTTTTGGTAACTTTTATAAACTTTTAAAAACGTTTACATTATTTTGAAGAATCTGACGTAGTTTTAAACAGAATCAAAGCAATTTAAAGACTTTTAAAAGCCCTAAAATAATTTTTTTAATTCCATTTATTTATTTACCAATGTCATCGTCATACGTGTCTTCACACTGTTCCCTTTGGGGAACTGTATGAAGTGGTGGAAGGATTTATGGCCGTGATTAACACTCATTCTGTGACCATAACCATCTTTGAACCAACCATTAGGGTGGTTAGTCCTATGGCGGGAGGGTTTTACGGGCTCCCACAAGCTATACAAGGAAGGGGGGCCACCCACGGATGCAAATATCCCACTGGATGTCAACCCAGAATTTAGAGCCGGAGCTCCGACTCCACTTGCCGGGACTGTCTGGAGCGGGGTTCGAAACCCTACCCCGTCTGGCCCAGCGGCGGGGATCCTACCGCTACGCCAAAGGCCCAATCTGATTAGCAACGTGAAATGGCTGGAATGAGCACAATTCACGGCATTAAAAGAACTCACAATTGAACTGATGATGACCTCAGCAATCTCCTCAACGAGGTGGAGGCGCAGCGCCTGCTCATCATTGGTAATGAGAAGTCAAAGGCGCCGCAAAAAGGACAGATGATAGCTTGGTCTTTCAAGTGGCAGCATAGGGCTCCAGTCACGGGGAGGGAAACGGTGCAGGAAATGTATGGGTGTCACCTTTTGCGCGGAGTGGGCCTTTTGCGTAGCAGTAAGCATCCCCGCCGCTGGGCCAGAAGGAGTAGGGTTTCGAACCCCACTCCAGACAGTCCCGGCAAGTGGAGTCGGAGCTCCAACTATAAATTCTGGGTGGACATCCAGCGGGATACTTGCGTCCGTGGGTGTGGGTGGCCCCCCCCCCTCAGATGGGTTGTGGGAGCCCGTAAAACCCTCACGCCATAGGACTAACCACCCTAATGGCTGGTATGAAGATGGTTATGGTCACGGAAGGAGTGTTAACGTGGCCAGAAATCCTTCCACCACTTCATACAGTTCCCGAAAGGGAACAGTGTGAGGATACGTATGACGATGACCTGTTGCGCAATGCACCTCCTTGGACCCTCAGTCGCAGATGCGAGGGGGCAAATCGTGCAATTGTTAAATTTTTCATTTTATTGACATGTAAAATGTTGGCCCAGTAATTCCCTTCCAAACGCGCGAGTACGGTCGGGGTACTTACGCGTCTGTCCGGAGGAAATGCCGGTTTTCAGCATGCACAGCGCATGCGGGGAAAACCGGCATTTCCTGTCCTCTGAACGAAGGGGTTCAGAGGCAAACCGCGTGCGACTGTACAGGCAGCGCGTGCGCAGTAAAATTCGCCGCTTTCATTCATGCTTTCAGTGAGGTCAAGTCCTTACAACTTACACATGAAAACAGCATGAGTACAGTTGCTCCAGAGGCTGCGGTTGTTTGGGAAAGGGAGGAAAGATATTTTAAGAAATGCTGAGGTAAGTTTTAAAGTTTATTTTTGTTTTTTAAAACGGGTTTTCAGCACTGTAGGTAGAAGGATCAATTGTGGCTATGTGAATTGAATTTGCTGTGTTTATTAAATGTGAAAATGACTCCAACATTTTTAAGAAAGAAACTTTTCATCAGTAATATATTCTTTTAAGTAATTATGTATGTATGTCTGTATATATTCCTTTGCGTGTATGTATATATTCCTTTACTTATGTGTATGAATGTATGTATTTAATTATGACTTTCAGAGAAAGTAACATATTGGAAAATCATAATTAAAAACATACATTCATACACATAAGTAAAGGAATATAAAACATACATACATATACGTAAAGGAATATATGCGGACATACATACATAATTACTTATTACTGATGAAAAGTTTCTTTCTTAAAAGTGTTGGAAATGTTACATTACTCATTTTACAACACTCATTCTCACATTCAATTCACACAGCCACAATTGCTCCTTCTACCTACCGTACTGAAAACCCGTTTAAAAAAAAAAATTTAAACTTTAAAACTAACCTCAGCATTTCTTAAAATAACTTCCCTCCCTTTCCCAAACAAAAATATTGCCTTTCAGAAGCTCCACGATAAAATATATCTTCCTCCGCAGCCTTGGAGCAACTTTACACATGCTTTTTTCAAGTGTAACTTATAAGGACTTACCCTCACTGAATCCATGAATGAAATCGACGAAGTTCACTGCGCACGCGCTGCCTGTGCAGTCGCACGCGCTGTGCTTCTGAACCCCTTCGTTCAGAGGACTGGAAATGCCGGCGTTCCCCACATGCACGGTGTTTCCTGAATGCCGGCATTTCATCCGGCCAGATGCGTGAGTACCCAGACCGTACTCACGCATTTGGACCCGAATTACTGGGCCAATACAATCAAGCAGAGTCAACATGGTTTTATGAAAGGGAAATCGTGTTTGACAAATTTACTAGAGTTCTTTGAGGATGTAATGAACAGGGTGGGTAAAGGTGAACCAGTAGATGTAGTATATTTGGATTTCCAGAAGGCATTCGATAAGGTGCCGCATAAAAGGTTACTGCACAAGATAAGAGCTCACGATGTTGGGGTAGTATATTAGATAGAAACATAGAAGATAGGAGCAGGAGTAGGCCATTCGGCCCCTCGAGCCTGCTCCGCCATTCAATGAGATCATGGCTGATCATCCAAATTCAGTACCCTGTCCCTGCCTTCTCCCCATATCCCTTGATCCCTTTAGCCTTAAGAAATATATCCAACTCCTTCTTGAATATATTTAATGAACTGGCCTCCACCGCCCTCTGTGGCAGAGAATTCCACAGGTTCACCACTCTTTGGGTGAAGAAATTCCTCCTCATCTCAGTCCTAAATGGCTTACCCCTTATCCTTAGACTATGACCCCTGGTTCTAGACTCCCCGGCCATCGGGAACATCCTTCCTGCATCTAGTCTGTCCAGGCCTGACAGAATTTTATAGGTTTCGATGAGATCCCCTCTCAATCTTCTAAACTCCAGTGAGTATAAGCCCAATCGACACAATCTCTCCTCATACGTCATTCCTGCCATCCCAGGTATCAGCCTGGTGAATCTTCGGTGCACTCCTTCCATGGCAAGAACATCCTTCCTCAGATAAGGCGACCAAAACTGCACACAATACTCAAGGTGCGGTCTCACCAAGGCCCTGTACAACTGCAGCAAGACATCCTTGTTCCTGTACTCGAACCCTCTTGCTACGAAGGCCAACATACCATTTGCCTTCTTAACCGCCTGCTGCACCTGCATGCTTACCTTCAGCGACTGGTGCACAAGAACACCCAGGTCTCTTTGCACTTCCCCTTCTCCCAATCTATTGCTATTCAAATGTCTTAATGCAAGGAGCATTCGTAATAAGGTGGATGAATTAGCAGCGCAAATAGAGGTAAATGAATATGATATGATTGGGATTACGGAAACATGGCTCCAGGAGGACCAAGGCTGGGAACTCAACATCCAGGGGTATTCAATATTCAGGAAAGATAGGCAAAAAGGAAAAGGAGGTGGGGTAGCATTGCTGGCTAAAGAGGGGATTAACACAATTGTAAGGAAAGACATTAGCTCTGATGATGTGGAATCTGTATGGGTAGAACTGAGAAATACCAAAGGGCAGAAAACGTTAGTGGGAGTGGTGTATAGACCCCCAAACAGTAATGCAGAGGTTGAGGATGGCATTAAAAGGGAAATTAGAGAAGCGTGCAATAAGGGCACAGCAGTCATCATGGGTGACTTTAATCTACATATAGATTGGGCTAACCAAATTAGTAACAATACTGCGGAGGAGGAATTCCTGGAGTGTATACGGGATGCTTTCCTGGACCAGTATGTCGAGGAACCAACTAGGGATCTGGCCATCTTAGACTGGGTATTATGCAATGAGAAAGGATTAATTAGCAATCTTGTTGTGCGAGGCCCCTTGGGCCGGAGCGATCATAATATGATAGAATTCTTCATTAAGATGGAGAGTGAAGTAGTTGACTCAGAGACTAAGGTCCTGAATTTAAATAAAGGGAACTATGATGGTATGAGACGCGAGTTGGGTAGGATTGATTGGGTAATGTCACTCAAAGGGTTGACGGTGGATAGGCAATGGCAAGCATTCAAAGATCATATGGATGAACGACAGAATTTGTTCATCCCAGTTTGGCATAAAAATAAATAAAAAAAGGTGATTCAACCGTGGCTAACAAGGGAAATTAGGGATAACATAAGATCCAAAGAGAGGACATATAAATTGGCCAGAAAAAGCAGTAAACCTGAGGATTGGGAGCAGTTTAGGGTTCAGCAAAGGAGGACAAAGGGATTAATTAAGAGGGGGAAAATAGATTATGAAAGTAAGCTTGCAGGGAACATAAAAACTGACTGTAAAAGCTTTTATAGATATGTGAAGAGAAAAAGATTGGTGAAGTCAAGCGTAGGTCCCTTACAGTCAGAATCAAGGGAATTTATAATGGGGAACAAAGAAATGGTAGACCAACTAAATACATATTTTGGTTCTGTCTTCACAAAGGAGGACACAAATAACCTCCCAGAGATGTCGGGGAACATAGGGACTAATGAGAGTGAGGAACTGAAAGAAATCAGTATTTGTAGGGAAATGGTGTTGGGGAAGTTGACGGGATTGAAGGCTGATAAATCCCCAGGGCCTGATAATCTACATCCTAGGGTACTTAAGGAAGTGGCCCTGGAGATAGTAGATGCATTGCTGGTTATCTTCCAGAACTCGATAGACTCTGGAACAGTACCCATGAATTGGAGGGTAGCTAATGTTACCCCACTATTCAAAAAAGGTGGTAGAGAAAAAGCGGGAATTATTGACCGGTAAGCCTGACATCGGTAGTGGGGAAAATGCTAGAGTCCATTATAAAAGATGTAATAGCAGAGCACTTGACAGGATCGGACAAAGTCAACATGGATTTACAAAAGGTAAATCATGCTTGACTAATCTACTGGAATTTTTTGAGGGTGTAACTGGTAAAATAGATAAGGGAGAACCAGTGGATGTGGTGTATTTGGACTTTCAGAAGGCTTTCGATAAGGTCCCGCATAAGAGATTAGCGTGAAAAATTAAGGCACATGGGATTGGGGGCAAGGTATTGACTTGGATAGAGAACTGGTTGGCAGATAGAAAGCAAAGAGTTGGAATAAACGGGTCGTTTTCCGAGTGGCAGGCAGTGACTAGTGGGGTACCGCAAGGATCGGCCCTAGGACCCCAGCTGTTCACAATATATATTAATGATCTGGACGAGGGAATTGGATGTAATATCTCCAAATTTGCAGATGACACAAAGCTGGGTGGGAGGGTATGCTGTGAGGAGGATGTCGTGAAACTCCAGTACGATTTGGACAGGTTGGGTGATTGGGCAGAAACATGGCAAATGCACTATAATGTGGATAAATGTGAGGTTATCCACTTTGGTGGCAAAAACAGGAAGGCAGATTATTA
This sequence comes from Somniosus microcephalus, assembly GCF_052327205.1. Classification (NCBI taxonomy): domain Eukaryota; kingdom Metazoa; phylum Chordata; class Chondrichthyes; order Squaliformes; family Somniosidae; genus Somniosus; species Somniosus microcephalus. The sequence continues at coordinate 17,147,921 of NC_141007.1, forward strand.
TTGGATAGAGGATTGGCTAACTAACAGGAAACAGAGAGCGTAGGATTTGCAAAATCCAGAAAATACAGTCTAGATTGGTAAAACCCCTGAAATGGCCACATTGTGAGAACACAAGATGGAGTTGGCAGTTCTCATGGCTCAGTTCAAAAGGACACACCAGCAGTATCTTACAGCAGCCTGAGTCATCACCGATTAGAAGATTCCAGAACTTACTGCTATTGATATGATAATATGGTTACAACAGTAACGAACTCGTAAACAAAAGTATTTGCACCTGGAGGTGCGCTAATTGCTAGCAAAACGCAAACCCATCTCTGAAATCGCTGAGCACAGAAAAAAACCCATTATCTGTACCAAACTCAGAGGGACACAGGACAGATCCCATCAGTTTCATTTACAAGACATTAAAATAAAGTACTTGCTTTTGTGAAAGCAGCCTGCCCATTACTTTGACAAAAGAAAACCCCTGATTTGGCGCCGAGATAAGGGCAAGGAAACGGTATAACTGTTGAGGGAAAATCGACAGCAAGACATTCATTCAGTGAGATTCAGACAGATCCATCACGGATTCACACAGACACGAGGTCAAGGACAGAGCGAGGAGGACCCACAAGATTGTGCAGGAGAGCAGATTCAGAAGTTCAGTCCAGATCCAAGACCATCAGGAGTTCGAAGGCCGAGTGGAGAGGAGACGGTTCGAGGAGTTCGGAGGACTTTCAAGATTGTGCAGGAGAGAGATTCAGCCAGACTCAGACAGATCCACAAGATTCACCAGAAGCAGTGAAGTCCAAGTTCAGATACCATCAGGAGTTCGAAGACCGTGCGGAAGAGTAGACGGCTCAAGGAGTTCGGAGGACTTCCAAGTTTGTGCAGGAGAGCGGGTCCAGGAGCCGGTCCCATAAGGAAGATTGGAGATCCCGGACGTAACAAGGAGTACCAAGGTCCAGGAGGGTTTTAAAATTCTGGTGAGCATAAAGGCCCAACTCTACCTAACTGACATAGTTGAGGTATATTTTAGCAACGGGAGGGTTTGTAACATTAAGGGTTTTGTAATTCAGGAGTGTGATTTATCCCTCGATGTGTCCGTGCGCTTTTCCCACCCCCGTTTTAGTATACCGCTGATTAAGAATTGTTGTATGATTTAAGATAGTCAAAGTTATTCCTTGTGTGTTAAATTTTAGTTCCCATTGGGAGACGTGCTAATGATTTTTGTCTAAATTGATTCTTGCATTCTCTGTGTTTATTCTCCTTGAAAATAAAGATATTCCTGATTTAAAACTCACCTTGTCTCACCTGATCCATTTGTCTTCCGAGTCACAAGGTGGGCCACACATCAAGGTTGTCTGGCAATAAGCCCATTGTCTAGAACTGGTGAGGGGGGAGCGCTTCGGAACCGCTCACGAGCAGTGCGAAATCAAAACCGATCTAGCACACCATAAGCTCGTTAAAACGACCCCTTACAGAATGGCGACCCAGATGGGACACTGGCTACAGGAACCTTGTGTGGTGGACAAAGACTCGGGTGAGACATGTTATGGAGGACAGGTTATCCTCCTACGTGTGTGGCAAAGTAAATGTAGCAAAAAAATGGGTATATGACCTGTTAGGAGCCGAGCGTCCCCTAAAGGCAGCCGCCCAGTGGACAGCTAGTAAAGAGCACCGCAAGGGCATTGAGAAAGCGGTGTGGCTTATGTGCTATAAAAAGCAGGTTCTGGTACTGGACCACGCGATGGCCAGTAAAGAAACCAAGATTAAGCATTTGTCCCAAGAGCTGCAGGAAAAGGTTGCAGCGGAAGGGAAAGTGTTAGTGGCTCTGGAGGCCATAAGCCAAGAGAGGGCAGCGATGGTCCGGGACCATCGGGGGAAGGTAGAAAGGTTGGAGGGCAAGATAGCTGAGCTGGAGGGGAACGCTAGGTTCAGGGTAGAACATGTAGAGTATCAGGCAAGAGAATCCAGGGATAAAGAGAGGAGATTAAAAACGGAGATTAGCCGCCTTACAGGGGAACTGAAGGCACAGGAGGAAAAGGTAGGCGAAGTAAAAGCAGCCTATAAGCTGGCCTGCGCTCAAGGGTTTGAGGAGGCAGACCACGGCCCCTGTAGGCAAGAAATAGAAAGCCTGAATCTGGCATTGGCCAGGGCAAAGGGGATGATATGCCTCATTAGCCCCAAGGTCGGCCAGGCTGAGTTCAACGGTAACCCAAGCAGGGAAGTCCCGCAGGCAGCCCCCAGAACAAAACGGGTTAGGGAACCAGAGTTTTCACAGCCACCACCCCTAGCCCCTAGTTTTCCAGAGGTCTGGGATCAGGAGGGCGTGGAGGATGAAGAACCCAAGGTAGACCAGGGTAGCCCGAGAGAGAATCAGGGACCGGGACCGGTGTACCCCGTGACACAACGGCGGTACGGACCACCCGGTGACGACGGGGAACCTGGGGACATCCAGAACCAATTCCTGGTGCCACACGGTAGGCAACAATTGCGCTCCATGGTGAGCTACATCCCCAAGATCACCATGAAGGGGGACCCTTCTCTGCACTTTAGGGAGATAGAGCAGGCGGCCTGTGTGAATGACTGTGACGAGGCAGAAAAGGCCAAAATGATGCTGTTCTCCCTGGGTAGCGATCTCCTCCAGACGCTACCCGATGAGTGTAAGAGGGGTCAGGAGAATTATGGCAAGCTCAAGGAAGAGACCCTGGAGGCCATGGGGATGAACGAGGGGAGTCCGTTCTCCCGGGTAGAGAAAACAGTCCAGCTCCCCGGGGAATTCCCGCAGGCGTTCGCGGACAGGCTGTGGCCAGTCTATCAGGATGCGTGCCCGGGAATGCCGGCGTGAGTGCGCCTGAACGGGGAACAGTTAGTTCACTGGTTAAGGTGCCTTATGAACAACTCCCTGCCCCGCGTTCGAATGCAGGCAATGGCCTGGTTCGACCCCCGAAACCCTCTGACCACGGAGGCGACGGTAATCCGCCAACTCACTGTCACCTTTAGAAACGGGAGGGATAGTGAGACACCCCAGCAAAAAGGGGAGGTTTGTGCGGTCAGGCCTGGTGACCAGCCCCGTAAAGAGTGGCGCCAGGAAGGGAGCCGTCCCAACCAAAGCAGGCAAACGTGCTATGGTTGCAGGAAGGAGGGGCATTGGCGCAGGGACTGTAAGAATCCCTGGAAGGACACAAGGGAAAAGGTTCCCACAGCCCCAGTCCAAAAGGCAGAGACAGAAATTGCTCCCGCTGGGATCGAGTCATTTTTAGAGGCCATGCGGTCTCTTCTGACTGGCCAGGGAAGTACAGCTGCTGTAGTTCCCTCCCCCACCTCTGCCCCCCCACAATGACTAGAGCCAGCGCAGCCTGTCGACCTGTGTCCCCCAGAAAGACATGCACAGGAAAAGACCTCCAGTAAAATGGAGGAATACCTGCAGTGCCAGGTTGCGGAGGCTAAGTTAGTTGAGCAGGCTTTAGGGGAGGAGAACGCTAGGTTAACAGCGAGGGCTGGCAGTTTAGAGGGTCAGCTAAAGGTTTTTAAAATGGTTCATGAAGATTTTCAGCCACCAGCAGCGGGTGGTGAGGGGATACCTGCCCCCAGTACAGGAGTGGGTAGGGAAGAGGAGATAAAACTAGATTACTGGCCAGCTGCCAGGTATATTAAACAGTGCAAGCTGTTTAAGCCGGAGGCAGGGAAACAGACAGCAGGGGCTGAAAAGGCCAGTAAAGAGTTAAACGCTGTAGGGGAGCTGCAGCCACAGGTCACACAGGCTGGACATGCAGCCTGCGTGAGGGGAGGAGTGGTCTCATCTAAACGGGAGACTCCCCCATTGTTCTGGGACCCAGGAGGGGAGGAGCCGGAGGTCTTAGGTCCTGTCCCTGGTTACCCAGAAGGGGAGGAGCCGGAGGTCCCAGGTCCTGTCCCCGATCACCCAGAAGGGGAGGAGCCGGAGGTCCCAGGTCCTGTCCTTGGTCATAATGAAGCCGAGTCGGAGGACGAAGGTCCCGCCCCTGACTGCGGCGAAGGGGAGGAGCCGGAGGTTTTAGGTCTTGCCCCTCAGTGTAGCATTAGAGAGGTGGCGTCTGGGGGCGGGGACTCTCAACCTGGAGTCCCAGGTAGCAAAGAGGTGCCTGCCGCTGACCCAGAGCCTAGGGAGGCGGAGCCTGCGGGAGGAAGCCCACAGCCGGCAGTCGTGGGGAAGCCACGAACTGCAGCCAGGGCCAAAACTCCAGCCAAGGGTCCGACCCATGAGGAAACCTCATATGTGGTGACCGTCAGACGGTCAGATAGAAAACCGCAACCGAAGAAGGTCTGGTCGCCGGTTTTCACAAAAGGAAACCCCCGTAAGAAAGCTGCGGGAAGTTTAAACAGTCCACAGCCAGCAGCCACGGGCTGCCTGGGACTAGCAGCTGAGACTGATGTGGGAACGCCGCAGGGGGAGGCCTGCGACAGTCCCCGCAGATTATAAGCTGACCGTCCGGAGACGGGTGGCAGATGCACATAGATATATATAGTTTTGGAGAATAAGGTTTAGTTATTGTTATTTTAGAATGAATGTATAAGGTATTCCATTGGATTGTTTTGTACATTGGATGGTTTTGTATTATTGAAATAAGATTATGTTACGACTCTAGGCGAGTCTGTACATTGTTTGAATGTTTTCTCCGATAGGAGATGTTTACTCAAATTCATTGTCGGAATGAGGAAAGTGCGTGGGCGAGGTACACTCCATCGTAAGGTAAACTACGGGGAAGGTCAGTTGGGGAGGGAACGGATTTGTGCTCACCCAAAGACACATGATACAAAGACGATTTGAGATGTTCATTGTATCACAGGGGGGACTGTAGGATTTGCAAAATCCAGAAAATAAAGTCCAGATTGGTAAAACCCCTGAAATGGCCACATTTTTAAGAGCACAAGATAGAGTCGGCAGATCACATGACTCATTTCAGAAGGACATACCACTGCAATACCTTAAAGAAACCTGAGTCACCACCAATTGGAAAATTCCAGACTGACTGCAATTGATATGGTAATAAAGGTAGCAGCAGTAACGAAGTCAAAAACAAAGGACTTGCACTTGAAAAGGTCATGTTAATCGCCAGATAAACGTAAACCCATCACTGAAATCACAGAGCACAGACAAGACCCATTATCTGCATCAAACTCAGCGGGACACGGGATGATGTGCCTCAATAATCCCGAGACTCGATGTTAGCGAAACAAAACAAGGCTTTTATTAACTTAGAAGATAACACACAGTACTGGCTGTGAGGCCAGACTGAGCTGGCTTACATAGAGGCCAGGTATGGGCGGAGCCCTACACACAACACATTCCATACATTCCAATACACAATACAATGGTGAGGAGAAACCTGAAACCAACCACAGTCACAGGCAGTGATGAATGGAATATTTCATCACATTCACCCCTTCTATAGATTTAGTCTGTTCGGGGGTTTGGTAGTCCTCTGCGACCGACGTGGCTGTTGTGGGGTCGCGGGTGTCGGCTGGGTGTCCCCGGTGGCCTCCTGGGTCTCTGCCGGGGGTGCCGCCAGGGTTGTTGAAGGGGTAGTTGGTGGGGGTGCCGTTGGTCGATGTTCTTCCGGGGGTGATGAAAGAGTAGTGGGTGGGTAAGAGTTGCTGTGGTCGTTGTTGCTGCTATTGCCGTGGTTGTTGTCATTACCGGCTGGGGCGACGTCTTTTATTGACACGGTGTCCTCCCTTCCGTCGGCGTGCCGGACATACGCGTATTGGGGGTTGGCGTGGAGTAGGTGCACTGGCTCCACGAGAGGGTCCGTCTTATGGCCCCTCACATGCCTTCGCACGAATACCGGACCCAGGGTGGAGAGCCATGACGGCATGGATACGCCTGAGGTGGATTTCCGGGGGAAGCTAAACATTCGTTCATGAGGCGTGGCATTAGTGGCAGTACACAATAGCGACCGTATCGAATGGAGCACATCTGAGAGGACTTCCTGCCAGCGGGAGATAGGGAGGCCCTTGGTCCTTAGAGCTAGAGTGACTGCTTTCCATACTGTCCCGTTCTCTCGCTCCACTTGACCGTTACCCCGGGGGTTGTAGCTGGTGGTACGGCTCGTGGCGATACCCCTGGACAGCATGTACTGGCGTAGCTCTTCACTCATGAAGGACACCCCCCTATCCGTGTGGATGTAGCTCAGCATACCGAACAGGCAGAACAGGCTGTTGAGGCATTTAATGACCGTGGCGCTGGTCATGTCTGGGCAGGGGAAGGCGAATGGGAACCGGGAGTATTCGTCCACAATGTTCAGGAAGTAAACATTGCGGTCGATGGACGGGAGGGGGCCCTTGAAATCTAAGCTGAGCCGCTCAAAGGGCCGTGTAGCTTTGATTAAGTGGGCTCTATCAGGGTGGTAGAACCGAGGCTTGCACTCAGCGCAAGTGCGGCAGTTCCTGGTCAGAGACCGAACTTCCTCAATCGAGTAGGGTAAGTTGCGGGACTTTATGAAGTGGAACAGCCGCGTGACCCCTGGGTGGCAGAGGTCGTTGTGGAGGGTCTGAAGCCGATCCCCGGTGGCGCTGGCACACATCCCTCGTGAGAGGGCACCTGGGGATTCGTTAAGGGCCCCTGGCCGGTAAATGATGTCATACTCGAAGGTGGAGAGCTCGATCCGCCACCTAAGAATCTTATCATTTTTGATCTTCCCCCTCTGTTTATTATTGAACATAAACGCTACCGACCGCTGGTCGGTAAGTAGGGTGAAGCGTTTGCCGGCTAGGTAGTGGCGCCAGTGGTGCACTGCCTCCACGATGGCTTGGGCCTCCTTTTCCATGGAGGAGTGTCTGATCTCGGGCCCTTGGAGGGTCCTTGAGAAGAAAGCTACGGGCCGCCCCGCCTGGTTGAGGGTGGCCGCCAAGGCAAAGTCGGACGCATCACTTTCCACTTGAAATGGAGTGTTCTCGTCCACTGCCTGTAGCGTGGCCCGCTCAATATCCTGCTTAATGCTTTTGAAGGCGGCGTGGGCCTCAGCAGAGAGCGGAAAAGAGGATGCTTTCAAGAGGGGGCGGGCTTTGTCGGAGTAGTTGGGGACCCATTGGGAATAATAAGAAAATAACCCCAGGCACCTTTTCAGGGCTTTGGGAGTGTTGGGCAGGGGCAGCTCCCGTAGGGGGCGCAATCGGTCGGGGTCTGGTCCGATTTCCCCATTCTCCACCACGCTGCCTAGTATGCAGAGGCGCGTGGTGTTGAAAACGCACTTGTCCTCGTTGTAGGTGAGGTTGAGTTTTTGTGCGGTTTTCAGGAACCTCTCGAGGTTCGAGTCGTGATCCTGCTGGTTGTGACCGCAGATGGTGACGTTGTCGAGGTAGGGGAAGGTTGCCTGCAAGTGGTGGTCATCGACCATGCGATCCACCTCCCTCTGGAAGACCGAGACCCCATTCGTCACCCCAAAGGGGACTCTGAGGAATTGGTAGAGGCGTCCGTTCGCCTCGAAGGCGGTGTACGGGCGGTCCTCTGGTCTGATAGGGAGCTGGTGGTACGCTGACTTGAGGTCGATGGTGGAGAACACCCGGTATTGGGCGATTTGGTTCACCATTTCTGATATGCGGGGTAGCGGGTAGGCGTCTAGTTGGGTGTACCTGTTGATCGTTTGGCTATAGTCGATCACCATCCGTTTCTTCTCGCTACCCCTTACCACCACCACTTGGGCGCGCCACGGGCTATTGCTGCATTCAATAATGTGCTCTTTCAGGAGCCTGTCTACCTCGGTTGCGATAAACCGCCTGTCCTCCCAGCTGTACCTCCTGCTTTTGGTCGCTATTGACCGGCAGTTAGGGGTAAGGTTCGCGAATAGCGAAGGCGGCTTTACCTTCAGGGTAGCCAGGCCGCACACTGTGAGGGGCGGCTGGGACCCACCGTACTTGAGCGTGATGCTTTGGTGGTTGCACTGGAAATCCAGGCCCAAGATCACGCTCGCGCATAGATTCTTCATGATTAATACTTTAAAATTATTGTATACAGTCCCGTTAATGGACAATTGTACCGTGCAGTAACCCAGAATGGTCGATGTCTGGGTTTTATCAGCCATAGAGATGGTACCCCGAGTAGGGACCACCTTTAGGGAGAGTTGTCGTGCCAGTTCCGGGTGGATAAAACTCTCCGTGCTTCCACTGTCAATTAAACATTTAACCCCGCACCCGTTTACCTCGATGTCCACCATTGATTTGGATAGCGGGTGGGGCCTGGTCTGGTCCACTGTGACCGATGCCACTGTAGGGCCCTGATCGAGACAAGATGGTGTCCGCGCTGTCTGCTCACAAGATGGCGGACCCCACGAGGTCGGGCAAGATGGCGTCCAAGATGGCCGCTCCCACGGCGCACACGCGGCGGTGGCGGGTTTTGGTTTTCCAGCGGGGTTCCCTCTGCACACCTTCCCAAAGTGCCCCTTCTTACCGCACTTAAAGCAGGTGGTGCCTTTCGCTGGGCACAGGTTTCTGGTGTGCTTTGGCTGCCCGCAGAAGTAGCAGTTGGGTCCCCGACGCGTCGCGGCTGTCGTAGAGCTTCTGGGGGGAGAGCGGGGCCCCGACGGTGTCGGGCTGCCGGGCGGGGAAGATGCCTTCCAAGATGGCGGCGCCCTTGGTGCACACGTGGCGGCGTGGACGGCGCGGGCTGAAGAGTAGGCGTCCGAGTTTCTCTGGGCCACATCCAGGGATCGCGCGGTGTCCGCAGCCTGTTTCAGGTCCAATCCCGTTTTTTCCAGCAGTCTTTGCCGGATGTAAGTGGAGCTGAGGCCTGTGATAAAGGCATCGCGAACAAGCTCGTCAGTGTACACTGCGGCTTTTACATCTCGGCACTTGCAGTCTTTGCCAAGCATTTTCAGGGTGCCTAGGAACTCCTCCACCGATTCCCCAGGTCGCTGTGCGCGAGTGGCGAGCAGATGCCTAGCATACACCTCATTCGTAGGCTGCTGGTAATGCGCCTTTAAGATGTCGCAGGCGGTCAGGTACGTGTCGGCGTCTTGGATGAGGGGGTAAACCCGGTGGCTTACCCAATTCCGCAGAATTCCGAGTTTCATACTCGCAGCGTCCGTAGCGTCTTTGACGGCTGCGGAATTGTCCAGGAAGAATTCCATACACATAAACCAGTGTCCGAAGCGTGCTGATGCGTCCGGAGCATGCTGATCCAAATCCAAACGTTCGGGTTTCAGGAGTTGATCCATTGTGTTGAAAAATAAGTTAATAAAATTGATGTGCCTCAATAATCCCGAGACTCGATGTTAGCGAAACAAAACAAGGCTTTTATTAACTTAGAAGATAACACGCAGTGGAGAGAGATATCTTCCCTGGAGGTCTGCAGTACTGGCTGTGAGGCCAGACTGAGCTGGCTTACATAGAGGCCAGGTATGGGCGGAGCCCTACACACAACACATTCCATACATTCCAATACACAATACAATGGTGAGGAGAAACCTGAAACCAACCACAGTCACAGGCAATACAATGGTAAGGGGGAACCTGAAACCAACCACAGTCACAGGCAGTGATGAATGGAATATTTCATCACACGGGACATAACCCATCAGTTTGGTTTCGGCCACGTTTAAAGTCGTTAAACTAAAGTACCAGCTTTTGTCAAAGTAGCCAGCCCAAAACTTTGACAAAAGAAAACCCCTGATTTGGCGCCAAAGATAAGGGCAAGGAAACGGTATAACTGTTGGGGGAAAATCGACGGGCAGAAGGTACGATCGGAGGCAGAGAACAACGAGAGGTTAAGGTTAAGTTGAACGGTTCGAGTGGAGAGGTCCGATTAGGAGGTTCGATTACGGTTCGAGGAGCACGGAGGTTCTACAAGTTCGAGCAGGAGAGCAGGTTCAGGAGCCCGCCCCAGAAGGAAGATCAATCGGGAATCCCGGAAGCTACAGGAGCACCAAGGTCGAGGACAGTTTTAAAACCTTGGTGAGCATAGAGGCCCAACTCCACCTAGCTGACCTAGCAGAGGGATACTTTAGAGACGGGAGGGTTTTAATATTAAGGGCTTTGTAATCGGGAGTGTTATTTATCCTTCGTTGTACCGCGCGCTTTCCCCACCCCTGTTTTATTATACCGCAGCTAATGAATTGATGTATTTTAAGATAGTCAAAGTAATTCTTGTGTGTTAAATTTTAGTTCCCATTGGGAAGCGTGTTAATGATTTTGTCTGTGTTGTTTCTTTGTTCCCTGTGTTTTTATTCTCCTTATAAATAAAGAAACCATTAATTTTAAAACCTACCTTGTCTCACCTGATCCATTTGTCTTCCGAGTCACAAGTTGGGCCAACACATCAAGGTAGTCTGGCAATAAGTCCAGTGTCTAGAATCAGTGAGGGGGGAGCGCTTCGAAACCGCTCACGAGTAGTGTGAAATCAAGAATCGATCTCGCACACCACAAACTCATTAAGAAGACCCCTTACAAGAGTCAGAATAAATGTACGATTGACCCTAAACGTCGACTCTATTTTCTCTCCACGGATGTTGCCTGGCCTGCTGAGTTTTTCCAGCATTTTCTGTTGTTAAGTCAGAATAAACGGGTCATTTTCCGGTTGGCAAACTGTAACTAGTGGGGTGCCACAGGGATCAGTGCTGGGGCCTCAACTATTTACAATCTGTATTAATGACTTGGATGTACTGTTGCCAAATTTGCTGATGATACAAAGATAGGTGGGAAAGCAAGTTGTGAGGAGGACACAAAGAGTGTGCAAAGGGATATAGATAGGTTAAGAGAGTGGGCAAAAATTTGGCAGATGGAGTATAATGGGGAGCACGGTGGCATAGTGGTTAGCACTGTTGCCTCACAGCGCCAGGGACCCGGGTTCGAATCCGGCCTCGGGCGACTGTCTGTGTGGAGTTTGCACATTCTCCCTGTGTTTGCGTGGGTTTCCTCCGGGTGCTCCGGTTTCCTCCCACAGTCCAAAGATGTGCGAGTTAGGTTGATTGGCTATGATAAATTGACCCTTAGTGTTAGGGGGATTAAATACGTGGGGTTACAGGGATAGGGTGGGATATGTGTTGGTGTAGGGGTTACGGGGATCGGGTGGGGCTCGATGGGCCAAAATGGCCTCTATCTGCACTGTGGGGTTTCTGTGATTCTGTGAATGTGGGAAAATGTGAGGTTATCCACTTTGGTAGGAAGAATAAAAGAGCAAAATATTAGTTAAATGGAGAGAGATTACAAAATGATGAGGCACAGGGAGATCTGGGGGTCCTTGTACATGAATTACACAAAGTTAGCATGCAGGTACAGCAAGTAATTAAGGAGGCAAATGGAATATTGACCATTATTGCAAGGGGGATGGAGTATAAAAGTAGGGAAGTCTTGCTACAACTGTACAGGGTATTGGTGAGACCACACCTGGAGTACTGCATACAGTTTTGGTCTCCTTATTTAAGGAAGGATATACTTGCATTGGAGGCAGTTCAGAGAAGGTTCACGAGGTTGATTCCTGAGATGAAGGTGTTGTCTTATGAGGAAAGTTTGAGCAGGTTGGGCCTATACTCATTGGAGTTTAGAAGAATGAGAGGGGATCTTATTGAAACATATAAGAATCTGAGGGGGCTTGACAGGGTAGATGCAGAGAGGATGTTTCCCCTCGTGGGGGGAATCTAGAACTAGGGGACATAATTTCAGAATAAGGGGTCGCCCATTTAAAACGGAGATGAGGAGGAATTTCTTCTCTCAGAGGGTCGTAAATCTGTGGAATTCTCTCCCCCAGAGAGCTGTGGAGACGGAGTCATTGAATATATTCAAGGTGGAGATAGACAGATTTTTGAGCTACAGAGGAATCAAGGGTTATGGGGAGCGAGCGGGAACGTGTTGTTGAGGTCAAGATCAGATCAGCCATGATGTTATTGAATGGTGGAGCAGGCTCGAGGGACCGAATGGCCTACTCCTGCTCCTATTTCTTATGTTCCTATGTTCTTATCTGCAGCCATGTGCACTTCTGGAATCTTCTGAAAGGCAGACTGATTACCACTTTACTGAGCCGAGGCTAGATCTAACCAGCAAGCTGCTTCATCTTACCAATAAGTAAGTGAACACAAGGAGTAACAGTTATAGCTTATCGCACCTTGCTTCAACTTAATTCAGTCCCTCCCTCGTAATATAGAAAATAAAAAATACGCAACACTGTCCTTGTTAGTGGGCTAAAGATCACTTTTCTGGTCAGTAGTTCCTGGGACTGTGAGCAGCTCTATCTTAAAGAGGATCAGCTCGCTCCCAGTTTGTCTCCTGCAATAGATCTTCTTATCTAATCACGGACTACCTGTTTCTGCTTCCTGGATGGACAAGAAGCCAGGGGCTTGATCCCTGACTCTCTCCCAGCTCTCCCTGGCCAGGGAACTTTCAATTAGACCTGCTACTCCTCCCTGCTCCATGTAGGAGCGTCCCCTGAAATACTTCCCGTTCAGCTCATGGTCCATCCCAGCATAATCACCCAATCTCCTGCCTGGATAGGTTAAAGGATCTTATTGTCTCAACTTGATGTGCTGTGCAAGAAATATCACCCTGACATAATGGGTAAGGACGTTCATGGAATGTCTGAATGGACTTTCATTGTTTCAGGGCGAAGTGGTATGTTAGATGCACCATTTCATAAGCTGGCTCATCTAGATTTATTACATTCCCTTCCCCCCCCCGCCCAGCCTTTGGCTGCTGTGAGGATGTTAATCCTTTGTGACATGATAGCATTATTTAAATATAAATGACACCAAACTCTCCTGGACAAAAGTCCAACAAAAATCTAAAAATAAGTCGATAACACAATCTTTAAAAAAAATAGTCCTTCAGTTGAATGTGGTCTCTTGTTCCTGAACGAGAGATGGTGAGTGACATAAATCGTGCCATTTATGTAGGAAGGACTTATGAAATATACTGGGCGGCCTGCTGGTGGCGCTGTCCATGGAGAGTATAAATACTCGGGCACGGGCCCAGCTTGCTCAGGGACATTTTGTAAACAGGAACTAGTGAAGGATAACTAGACTTCCATGTTGTGAAACAGTCGATTAAAGCCTTGTTTAATACTCTGACCAAGTGCCTAGTAGTTTTCTTACATCAGTGAGTGTGTGGTGCTTGATCCTGGATATTGATGGCTCCATCATCTGGTTTAGAGCCACTAAAATCAATATTATAATTGGTCAGCATGATATGATGACACAAATAGTATGCCACACCAAGCCCCTCTCACCCAGAACCCCTGTCCTTGCTGCCCTTCATTGACGCCTGGTCCTCCAACATCTCCAATGGAAAATGTAATGCCTTCTTTGTGCTGCCGTCTCATAATTTTGAGTTCTGCGTGCAGCCAGCGCTAACTGCGCTGTTCATTGGCGGCACGCATCAGCAGGGGGCCCAATATTGTTATTTGCTGGCACTACTTGAGGCTTGCCTGCACTGCTTAAAGGGAAGGTGCATTGTGGCTGCTGGAGGTGCTGAGATCATTGGGAAGAGAGCTGTGCAACAATCAACAATGGCTGACCATGAGAGAGAGTGTGTGCCAAGGTTTTTCGACGCTGCACTGGAGGCCTTTGATGGAGGCGGTGGAAAGGAGAGACGTCTGTATCTGTAGGGGACAGGAGGCCCTCCAGACACACAGTGAGAAGGCAGTGGGAGCAGATAGCCACGGATGTCAATGCCAGGGGTTTAGCCCCGAGGACCTGGATGCAGAGCCGCAAGATCTTTAATGATCTCACACGAGTGTCAGTGAATGCATCTTCAAATGCCATATCCTACCAAATGCACCACTAGCCTCACACACTGTTCAATTCACCACACCCCCATCACTCACCTAACAACAATCTCTATCAGGACTCATACCTAACATTCATATGCTTCACCTCACCCTCACGCACTTAACACTGTTGCAAGCCTCACATCCACATCTTACAGCTTGCACACACTGCCAGCTGTTCAACCATTACAGCCACATCACCCAAACATATTGCACGACACTCACTGACACGCTTACCTCTCTCTTTCACAAGAAGATGGTGCACAACCGGAGGCAGCAGGATCTAACTGGAGGCGGACAAGCGCACCTGCAATTTCTAACTCCCATGGAGGAGAGGGTGCTGGCCATTATTGGAAGGGCCATTGCTGAGGCCGTGACCAGCGGCGGGGCTGAATCCATTGAAGATGACGGTATCCTCATACCTAATCCTCCTTCTCACATCCCACTTCCTCCTCATCCCACAATCTCCTCTGACTTACAAGCTGCAGATGGTGTAAGCATGCACTTCTTGCTTTCTCCCCCACTCCCCTCACCAGAACCTTACCCTTGTACCTTTTTCCTTTCAGATACCAAAGAAGTAAAACCTGGCCAGGCAGTGGTGGAACATCAAGAAGCGAGTGATGATAAATACGCACCGTCACGCAATTTCACACTCACAGCCACCAGCACAGATACTGAGACTGCGCTTATCTTAGAGGATAGCATAGAGGCAGGATCTGCACGTGGTGAGACACTGGGCACAAGTGCGCTGCAGCCAGGACAGGAGGCAAGGATAGTGCAGGTGCCAGCTCGCCAGAGGGCGAGGTCACACACAGGTTCTGCTGCAGAGGACTTCGATGGGCTAGGCTACAGAAGAAGGCTGACAGGTGGACGCACCCAAATGCCTGATGCACTGGAAACCCTGCCAGAAATCCTGCGCTCAATATCAAGGAGCATGGAGGAGTCCGGCACCAACTTGGCACCAACTTGGCACAGGGCTTTACACAGAGCTTGGAGCCCATCCATTCCAGCATGGAACTGGTAGCCAACTCCATCAACACACTTGTGGAACCCACCATGATGCAGCGTCTGATGCCCGATGTTTCAGCTTCCATTGCTGTACAAGCTGCTTCCACCAAAAGTCCGAGTGCTGCAGTGGAAGCTCAAATTGCTGTCATGCAAGCTCAGCCTTCTGCCATGCAAGCTCAGACTGCTACCATCATGGCTGTGGATGCCAGTGCTCAAAGGGGCTTGCAGGGTGTCACAGCAGTCCAGCAATCTGTCCACCAACAGATTACTAGGATTGCTGAGGCATCGCTCCAGGGGAGTGGCAGTGGCTCCATGGAGCACGAACCTGTCCTCTCTCAGGATGACAGCATTTGTGATCCCACCCCTACCACTCTGCCAGCCAGCCCAGACTGCTGTCGCCCATGCTAAGATGGTGCAGTCTGAAGCCAGGCCTTCTCCAGTCTCCTCCACTGAAAGTCAGCAACCTTGCACCAGCCATGCCGCAGCCACTGGGTTAGGCTGACACTCCACTGCAGTGCTGAGGGAGTGCTGTACTGTCAGAGGGGCCATCTTTTGGATGAGACGTTAAACTGAGGCCCTGTCTGCCCTCTCAGGTGGTTGTAAAAGAAGAACAGGGGAGTTATTCCCAGGTCAATATTTATCCCTGAATCAACATCACTAAAACAGATTATCTGGTCATTATCACATTGCCGTTTGTGGGAGCTTGCTGTGCGCAAATTGGCTGCCGTGTTTCCCACATTACAACAGTGACTACACTTCAAAAAGTACTTAATTGGCTGTAAAGCGCTTTGGGACATTCGATGGTCATGAAAGGCGCTATAGAAATGCAAGTCTTTCTTCTTTCTAGCACATCGTAGGAGCAGTAGGACAGGCAAGAACACACGAAAGACAGGCACTGAGGGAACGCACAAGGTTGATTAGTTTAATCTGTCTGCAATATGGCATGATCTAATTTATAAAATTGTTTTGGAATGTGTATTTTGTGTTGGCTTTTATTTTTGCATTGTGGCCAAGAAGACGATGTGATGGTCAGTGACAGAGGGAAGGTGAGGAGTGTGGGACTGTTGGTGAATGGAGAGTTGGGGTTGAGGTTACTGGTATCGCACTTGAATTAGTTCTTCACGTACGGCCTGGGCAGAAAGGGGCTGTCTAGGTTTCTGCCTCCCTTCCTCTTCCTCCTCTTCTGCCTCTTCCTCCTCCCCCTCCTCTTCCTCCCTCTTCCAGCAGCTTGTCCTGCTCTGTGTGGCCTCTGTTCATTCTCCCAGGCATGCTCGATTCCAAGAGGAAGGCCAACTAGTGCTCCCATGTCTGGGAGCAACTGATTTGTGCAGAAGCCTTGAAGTCAGCAAAAGGTAGTTCAGCACCTGCCACACCGCTCCCTGTAGACTTCTGAAACTTGAAACACCTATGGAAAGCACCAAAAACATAGAGGCTGTGAAATTCGGCACCTTAGCGCCGGCTGTTAAGGCCGGTTTCGGCAAAAAAATGGCGGCCGCCTCGCTTCCGCCCACTTCCGACGTGGCTGATGGTGGCCACCATTTTGGGCAGGTCGGCAGCCTGGCTGTTGCCTGCGTTCACCAGAAAAATGCTAATCAGTCAGATTCTGACGACAATCAACGAGCAAGGCTGATTTGACGCAAGACCCGCTAATGTGGACATCGCAGCGCGACTGCACGCCCTCTCCGAAGCACCCATAGCTGGACATGCGTTCAGCTGCACGAGGGACCCCCCCCTAGTGGTATTTAAAGGGATCATCAACAACTTGCAAGTGACTTGCTCTTTGATTTCTACTGGCTCTGTGGAAGTTTGTGAAGTGTTTGGAGCTTTCTAGTATTGTTTAAAGTTGGTGAGGTGACGGGGAGTGTTGCTGCAAGTGGAGAAGGCCTTGCTTCTGAATTCAAGGGTTCTGCTCAGACCACTTGCTACCAGTCATGGGGGCTCTACATGCAGTCCCGCTCGCGCTGGAGTATGACAGGGAGAAGGAGCAAAGAAGAGGACAAGCTGCTCGCAGAGGGAGGAGGAGGAGGGGCAGGAAGCCTCTCAGCAGGAGGCCTTACCCACCTAGCGTCTTCCGAGAGCACTTCCGCTACCTGCCCTTAAGTCAGGAGCAGTGTATTCGGAGACTCCGCTTCACCAAGGAGGTGGTCACAGAACTCTGCCACCTCCTGGAACCAGACCTGCAGCCTCAGTGCAGGGCGATGACGGCGCTGCCAGTGGCCCTCAAGGCCACCGTGGTCCTCAATTTTTTCACCACTGGATCCTTCCAGTCTATACCAGGAGACGTAGCAAACATCTCCCAGTTCACAGTCCATCGCTGCACCCGGGAGGTCACAGAGGCTCTGCACTCCAGGAGAAGGGACTTCATTGTCTTCTCTTTCTGAACAGAGAGAAGCAGGAGGAGTGCGCAAGTGGCTTTGCCGGGATATCGGGCTTCCCCATTTCCTCATGGTGCAGGGCGCCATCGACTGCACACACGTGGCTTTGCTGGCGCCGCATCTCAATCCTGAGATGTACCGCAACCGCAAAGTCTACCACTCACTTAATGTGCAGTCGGTGTGCGACCATGCTCAGCGCATCATGATGGTGAATGCCCAGTATCCTGGCAGCAGTCATGATGCCTTCATCCTGCGCCAATCCGGTGTGCCAGCAATCTTCCAGCCACCACATCGAACCCGAGGGTGGCTGATCGGAGACAAGGGCTATCTGCGCTACACCTGGCTGATGACTCCACCCCACAACCCCACCACTTGTGGCCGGCACTCATGCTGGCAGCCATACTGCCATGAGGAACCTCTTCGAACTAACCATCGGGGTGCTGAAGCAACGGTTCCGCTGCCTTGACTGCTCGGGAGGCATCCCCACAAATTGGTCATCATGAGGGCACAGCCCTTGCCACCTCAGGAGGTGAAGGTGGACGAGGAGGAGGAAGGGAGGAGGCAGGCAGCAGATCCCTGTTCTGGACGGGCTGTCCGTGGGCGTCTCTTCAGAATCCGATTCCCCTGAATGAAACCCCAGATCCCCATTGCTCACCACTTCCCCACCTTACCATCCCTCTGACACGGAACATCACTGCGTCCTCTTGGGCACAAAGCTGAAATGAGAACCACCACAAAACAAACATTCCAAACATAATTTATAAATGAATCAGTGCAATACTACATAACAAAGTCAACTAACCACCCCTGTGTATTCCCTTAGTCTTTCGTGTTCCTTTGCCTATTCTAGTGCTCCTACGCAGTGCTACCCCAATGGCTGCAGCATGGCTGGTGGAGGCTGCTGACTTTCCATGGGCGAGACTGCTGATGGCCTTGTAGGACAACCTCGAGCAGCTCTGGGTCTAGAAGGCCCAGCTGTGGACTGCACCGCCTCGGCATGAGTGGCAGCGGTCTGGGCTGGCTGGCTGACCGGCAGCAGCAGGGGCACTGACAGAGTGGCAGAGGTTGGAGTACGAAAGCTGTCACCCTGAGAGAGGACAGCAGGCTCTTGCTCCACGGAGCCACTGCCACTCCCCCGGGGCACCTCATTCCTAGCCATCTGTCGGAGCACAGATTGCTGGACTGCTGTGAGACCCTGCAAGCCCCTTTCCACACTCGTAAACCCAGCCACGAGCTTGCGTGGCAGCAAGCTGAGCCTGCAGGAGAGCAGTCTGAGCTTCCACTGCAGCACTGAGACGTTGGATCGCTTCCGCTTGTGCTGCACTGGAAGCTGCGACATCGCCCATCACACCCAGCATCATGGCTGGGTCCACAAGTGCTCGAATGAAGTTGCCCATCACTTCCATCCTGGAAATCATGGGCTCCAAGCTCTGTGCAAAGCCCCGTGCAATGTTGGAGCTGGACTCGTCCATGCTCCTTGACAATGACAAGAGGCTCTCTGGCAGGCCTGCCATTGCACCAAGCATTTCTGTGTGGATGCCCATCACCCTTCTTCTGAAGGCCGCCCCATCGAGGTCCTCATCTGAGTCCAGTGCAGCAGAACTTGTTTGCGAACTCGCCCTCCGGGGAGCTGGCACCCAAGCTGCCCTTTCCCCCTGGCCTGGCTGCAGCCCACTCGTGTTCGGTGACTCACCACACGTAGGTCCCGCCTCTATACTACCCTCTAACGTTCGCGCAGTGCCATTTTCTGAGCTGGTGCCTGCGAGTGTCAGATCGAGTGACGGTGCCTCTTCTTCTCCTTCAGTCTCCTCCTCTAGTTCTACTTTCACAGGCTGGGCTACTAGCAGTTCTTGGGTATCTGAGAAGAGAAAGGCACAAGGGTTGGGTTGTGGTGGGGGCGGGGGAAAAGCAAGATGTGCAGGTTACACCATCAGCAGCTCGCAAGTGAGAAGAGATTGTGAGATGAGGGGGAAGTGGGATGTGAGAAGGATTATGTATGAGCGTACCGTTATCAGCAATGCTTTTGATTTCGCTACTCGCCACGGCCTCAGTGATGGCCCCTCCATTTATCTCCAGCACCATCTCCTCCAGCGCAGTAAGGTCCTGCAGACGTGCTTCACCCCCACCTCTCTGCTGTTGCTCATGGCGGTTGTGAGCCATCTTGACCTGCAAGAGAAAGGAAAGTGTGTCAGTGAGTGTGGGGCAATGTGTGTGGGTGATGTGCCTGTCACGGTTGAATAGCTGAGATTGTGTGCAAGGTGTGAGATGTGGGTGTGAGGCTTGCAGCAGTGGTAAGTGTGTGAGGATGAGGTGAAGCTATGATTGTGAGGTATGAGTGGTGATTGCTAGAGATTGTTGGTAGGTGAGTGATGGGGGTGTGGTGCATTGAGCAGTGTGTGAGGCTAGTAGTGCAGTTGGGGGGATATGGCATTTGAAAATGAATTCACTCACGTTGACCACTCGTGTGAGGTCATTAAACTTCTTGCGGCATTGGATCCAGGTCCTGAGGGCAACACTCGTGGCACTGACGGCTTGAGTGATCTCCTCCCACTGCCTCCTGGCGTTCTGTCTGGCGTTCTGTCTGCCCCCCTGCGGGTAGAGGACCTGTCTTCTGTGTACCCCCACGACCAAGGCCTCCATCTGAGAAGCGCCTTGCTCTTTCTCTTCCCTGCTGAGACATGGCTGCATCCAAACTGACAATGAGCTGCTTCTGCAACAAAGCACCTCCCCTTTAAGAAGTGCAGAGAGCTGAGGCAAGATTTTATTGGCCAGTAGACTGCACCCGATATTGACCCCCTCTTTGAGCACTGAGCCAACCAGCAGCGTGTTTAGCGCTGAGTTCAGCGCTCCAATCATTATAATGAGTAGGCAGCACCAATTTTGGGTGCACCACTTTGAACGGGCGCGGGCAGATCGCGCTTCATGCTCCCCACACCTGTTTTCACGCCCAAGCCAATTCCATCCCCGTAGAATTGTAGCAACAGCCAGAAGAAATAAACCAGCAACTAACCTGTAAGTCGTTGATGACCTCTTTATGTAGCACTGATAAGGGGTCCTTCATGCTGCTTAACGCTGTGCGAGGTTAAGAGAGGGCGTAGACTGGAGCATGGAGCTCCAAAATGGCAGCGCTGGCGTCAAATCAGCGTTGCGTGCTGATTGATGTTATGACCTGCCCACTCTGCGTACTTCAGGCGGATGTTAAGTGCGTGCGCTAACCTCCTTACCAAGATGGTGTCCGTCACGCTTTGCATCAGAAGTGTGCGCGCACGCGCTGCAGATGCCATTTTGGAATCCTTAGGGCACTCGTAGCGCCCAAAAAACAGGCGCCACTGAATCCCATTACTCGCCCAAGATGTTTTCACTTGTGGGAAAGACCAAAACTAAAGGCCATAAATATAAGATAGTCACCAATAAATCCAACAGGGAATTCAGGGGAAACTTCTTTACCCAGAGAGTGGTGAGAATGTGAAACTCGCTACCACAGGGAGTGGTTGAGGCAAATAGCATCGATGCAATTAAGGGGAAGCTAGATAAGCACTTGAGGGAGAAGGGAATAGAAGGTTATCTTCTTCACCACAAACGGTCTTCTTAAACCAGCCTCCCGTGCCTCCTCCACCCTCAGCTCCATTAACAAGTGCGAGGAGCTCATGGACCATCCGATCAGCTGCCTCTGCTGCTTCCCTTGCTTCCCCTAGCCCACCGGGCCAAACTTCCCCTAATGTTCCCCGCTGCCCTAATCCTGAACTCACATCTTTCTCTAGATTCTATCCCATCTCCTGTCTTGCTCGCTCCGAGCTCATCTTGTCCATGAGGCCCACCTCCTGTAAGAAATAGCTGTTAGATTCAAAGATGGGTTTTAATTCTTAGAACAGAGACTAACAACATGCAGCCGGGAACAGAGAGCAGAAATGCCAGCGAGGTCGAATAACAAGCATCCAAAGACAAATAGAAGTGGTAAGGGAATCGTAAAATGCAAAACATCACAGGGTCGTGGGATAATAGACAAAAATGGAGCCGAAAAGTCATAAAATGTCCTTAAAGAAACATAACAAAACATTCCTCAGAAAGATAAGAGGGAGGCCTCGTCAGCCATGCAGAAAGGGACGGCGAGGGATGCCTTCCCGCTTCACAATTGGACAATAGGATGGGGGATCCAATGATTGACACCAGGTGATTACCAGCCCACCGAAATAACTACAAATATAGACGAGCGAGAGAGGAAATCAGGCAGTCAGGGGCGAAGGCTTCCCCGAGGTGGCTACGGCCTAACACCTTGGTCAAGTTTAGCCTCTGAGGTGGCTGACGGCCTAACACCTCCAACAGTTCGAGGGATGACCCAATGGAAGTGACCGCTGCAGCAGACTGCAGGAATCCACCCAATGCAAGACCACCGTACTGCCTCCCTGTCCACCCAGTCGTGGCATTCTGATTCGGGAGTTGTAGATCGCTCTCTACTGTCACGGGTTGTATGTCTATTATACTCAGCTTAAACCACATGTAATATCTGATTATGCTTTAAAACTGTAGCTCTTTAATAAAAGCCTTGCAACTCCTAAAACCCTTTGGGTAATCTGTGTGTGGCCTATGATCCTAATCTTACACTCCTGCTCCCTCAACCCTATTCCCACCAAACTGCTGACCACCCAACTTCCCTCCCTGGCCCCCATGTTAGCTGATGTTGCTAACGGCTCTCTCTCTGAAGGTACTGTCCCCCTCCTCTTCAAATCTGCCGTCATCACCCCTCTCCTCAAAAAATCCACCTTGACCCCTCCGTCCTTGCAAACTACCGCCCCATCTCCAACCTCCCTTTTCCCTCCAAAGTCCCTGAACGTGTTGTTACCTCCCAAATTCATGCCCATCTTTCCCACAATTCCATGTTTGATCCCTCCAATCAGGTTTCTGCCCCCACCACAGTACTGAAAAGACCCTTATCAAAGTCACACATGTCATCCTATGTGACTGTGACCGTGGTAAACTATCCCTCCTCGTCCTTCTTGACCTGTCTGCAGCCTTTGACACGGTTGACCACACCATCCTCCTCCAACACCCCTCCACCGTCGTCCAGCTGGGTAGGACTGCACTCGCCTGGTTCCATTCTTAACTATTGAATCATAGCCAGAGAATCACCTACAACAGCTTCTCCTCCCGCTCCCACATCGTTACCTCTGGTGCCTCCAAGGATCTATCCTTGGCCCCCTCCTATTTCTCATCTACATGCTGCCCCTCGGCCACATCATCTGAAAACACAGCGTCAGTTTCCACATGTACGCTGACGACACCCAGCTCCACCTCACCAGCATCTCTCTGGACCCCTCCACTGTCTCTAACTTGTCACACTGTTTGTCTGACATCCAGCAGAAATTTCCTTCAACTAAATATTGGGAAGACCGATGCCAATTGCCCAGAAATTCGGGTCTCCACGGGGTACTCACCTGTAAGCCCAATGGAAGTGCTGGTTTCTTGCGTGCACTGCGCATACGCGGGAAACCGGCACTTCCGTTCCCCTGAAAGCAGGGGTTCAGAGGTCGAACGCGTGCGCGGGAGAGGCTGCGTGTGCGCATCGAACTTCGTTTTTTTTTACAGGTTTTCCCGGGAGGGTAAGTCTCCAGAAGTTAGACATATAAAAAGCAGGCGTAAGGCCAGCTTTTTACAAGGTAAGTGGTGAATTAACTAAAATTAAAACATTTTTTCCACAGGTTTATTAATTTTAAATACTTTAAAGAAAGGTAAGTTTATTTTTAGCCCCATTAGAAAATAAAATTATTTTTTCAAAAATTTAAATTATTGTTTAAAATTGTTATTTAATGTAATTTATACTTTATTTAAAAAATGTGATTTAAAAAAAAAATTATTTGAAGATTTAGTGATGTTATGGGGCCCGTAGTATTTCTAAGTTTTGACAGGTCTTCCTGTCAGACTTATGAATGGAGCATTCCCTGCTCCGATTGGCTCCCCATGGCCCACGTGATCCCAGGGGACGCATCGAACTAACTGCACCCCTGGGATACACAAGCACTGCGCGCTGGCAATTGGAGCAGGCCCCGGATCGGAATCCCACGGGGACCCACAGCTCAACGGCCGGCGCGGTAGTTAAGTGCAGGTCGGGGGCTTGCACCCGCAGGAAGCCCCCGACCCGAATTTCTGGTCCATTGTCTTTGTTCCCTAGCCATTGTTTCCATCCCTCTCCCTGGCAACTGCCTGAAGCTGAGCCAGACCGTGTGCAACCTTGGTGTTGTGTTTGACCCCGAGATGAACTTCTGACCACATATCCGCTCCATCACCAGGACTGCCTACCTTCATCTCCATAACATCGCCTGACTCTGACCCTGCTTCAACTCATCTGCTGAAACCCTCATCCTTGCCTTTGTTACCTCTAGACTTGACTATTCCAATGCTCTCTTAGCCGGCTTCCCATCTTTCACCCTACATAAACTTGTGCTCATCCAAAACTCTGCTGCCTGTATCTTAACACGGTCCAAGTCTCGGTCAGCCATCACTCTTGTGCTCACTGGCCTACACTGGTTCCTGGTCTGACAACACATCGATTTTAAAATCCTCATCCTTGCATTTAAATAGCTCCATGGCCTCGCCCCTCCTTATCTCTGTAACCTCCTCCAGCCCCAAAAGCCTCAGACCTCAGTGTGTAGGGGTGGTGCGTGGGGGAGGCACATATCTATCAACTTAATTTTCACACAAGGGGTAGCAGAAATCTGGAATTCTCTCCCATAAAAGGCTGCGGCTGCTGGGGTGTCAATTGGAGCTTTCAAGGCTGAGATTGATAGAAATTTGCTGGGTAAGGGGATTAAGGGTTACGGAACCAAGGCGGGTAAATGGAGTTGAGGTACAGATCAGCCATGCTCAAATTGAATTTCGGGACAAACTCGAGGGGCTGAATAAACATAGAAGATAGGAGCAGGAGTCGGCCATTCAGCCCCTCGAGCCTGCTCCGCCATTCAATGAGATCATGGCTGATCATCCAAACTCAGTACCCTGTTCCTGCCTTCTCCCCATATCCCTTGATCCCTTTAGCCTTAAGAAATATATCTAACTCCTTCTTGAATATATTTAATGAATTGGCCTCAACTGCCTGGTGTGGTAGAGAATTCCACAGGTTCACCACACTCTGGATGAAGATATTCCTCCTCACCTCTGTCCTAAATGGCTTAACCCTTATCCTTAGACTGTGACCCCTGGTTCTGGACTCCCCGACCATCGGGAACATCCTTCCTGCATCTAGTCTGTCTAGTCCTGTTAGAATTTTATAAGTTTCAATGAGATCCCCTCTCATTCTTCTAAACTCCAGTGAGTATAAGCCCAATCGACCCAATCTTTCCTCATACGTCATTCCTGCCATCCCAGGTACCAGTCTGGTGAATCTTCGCTGCACTCCCTCCATGGCAAGAACATCCTTCCTCAGATAAGGCGACCAAAACTGCACACAATACTCAAGGTGTGGTCTTACCAAGGCCCTGTACAACTGCAGCAAGACATCCTTGTTCTTGTACTTGAACCCTCTCGCTATGAAGGCCAGCATACCATTTGCCTTCTTAACTGCCTGCTGCACCTGCATGCTTACCTTCAGCGACTGGTGCACAAGGACACCCAGGTCTCATTGCACTTCCCTTCTCCCAATCTATTGCCATTCAGATAATAATCTGCCTTCCTGATTTTGCCACATTATCCACATTATACTGCATGTGCCATGCATCTGCCCAATCACCCAACCTGTCCAAATCATACTGGAGTTTCTCGGCATCCTCCTCACAGCACACACGCCCACCCAGCTTTGTGTCGTCTGCAAATTTGGAGATATTACATCTAGTTCCCTTGTCTAGATCATTAATATATATTGTGAAAAGCTGGGGCCCTTGGACCGATCCCTGTGGTACCCCACTAGTCACTGCCTGCCACTCGGAAAAAGACCCGTTTATTCCAACTCTTTGCTTTCTGTCTGCCAACCAGTTCTCTATCCAAATCAGTACCTTGCCCCCAATCCCATGTGCCTTAACTTTACACGCTAATCTCTTATGCGGGACCTTATTGAAAGCCTTCTGAAATTCCAAATACACCACATCCACTGGTTCTCCCTTATCTATTCTACCAGTTACATCCTCAAAAAATTCCATAAGATTAGTCAAGCACGATTTACCTTTTGTAAATCCATGTTGACTTTGTCCGATCCTGTCACTGTTTTCCAAGTGCTCTGCTATTACATCTTTTATAATGGACTCTAGCATTTTCCCCACTACCGATGTCAGGCTTACCGGTCTATAATTCCCCGTTTTCTCTCTACCACCTTTTTTGAATGGTGGGGTAACATTAGCTACCCTACAATCCATGGGTACT
This sequence comes from Somniosus microcephalus, assembly GCF_052327205.1. NCBI lineage: Eukaryota > Metazoa > Chordata > Chondrichthyes > Squaliformes > Somniosidae > Somniosus > Somniosus microcephalus. The sequence goes on from NC_141007.1 coordinate 17,173,364, forward strand.
GTTCCAGAGTCTATCGAGTTCTGGAAGATGACCAGCAATGCATCTACTATTTCTATGGCCACTTCCTTAAGTACCCTAGGATGTAGATTATCAGGCCCTGGGGATTTATCGGCCTTCAATCCCATCAATTTCCCTAACACCATTTCCCTACAAATACTGATTTCATTCATTTCCTCCCTCTCATTAGACCCTATATTCCTGACATCTCTGTGAGGTTATTTGTGTCCTCCTTTTTGAAGACAGAACCAAAGTATGTATTTAATTGGTCTGCCATTTCTTTGTTCCCCATTATAAATTCCCCTGATTCTGACTGCAAGGGACCTACGCTTGACTTCACCAATCTTTTTCTCTTCACATATCTATAGAAGCTTTTACAGTCAGTTTTTATGTTCCCTGCAAGCTTACTCTCATACTCTACTTTCCCCCTCTTAATTAATCCCTTTGTCCTCCTTTGCTGAATCCTAAACTGCTCCCAATCCTCAGGTTTACTGCTTTTTCTGGCCAATTTATATGTCCTCTCCTTGGATCTTATGCTATCCCTAATTTCCCTTGTTAGCCACGGTTGAGTCACCTTTTTTGTTTTATTTTTATGCCAAACTGGGATGAACAAATTCTGTAGTTCATCAATACGATCTTTAAATGTTTGCCATTGCCTATCCACCGTCAACCCTTTGAGTAACATTCCCCAATCAATCCTACCCAACTCGCGCCTCATACCATCATAGTTTCCTTTATTTAAATTCAGGACCCTATTCTCTGAGTCAATACTTCACTCTCCATCTTAATGAAGAATTCTATCATATTATGATCGCTCCGCCCCAAGGGGCCTCACACAACAAGATTGCTCATTAATACTTTCTCATTACATAATACCCAGTCTGAGATGGCCTGATCTCTAGTTGGTTCCTCGACATATTGATCCAGGAAACCATCCCGTATACACTCCAGGAATTCCTCCTCCACAGTATTGTTACTAATTTGGTTAGCCCAATCTATATGTAGATTAAAGTCACCCATGATAACTGCTGTGCACTTATTGCACGCATCTCTAATTTCCCTTTTAATGCCATCCCCAACCTCCGCATTACTGTTTGGGGGTCTGTATACAACTCCCACTAACGTTTTCTGCCCCTTGGTATTTCTCAGCTCTACCCATACAGATTCCACATTATCAGAGCTAATCTCCTTCCTTACAATTGTGTTAATCTCCTCTTTAACCAGCAATGCTACCCCACCTCCTTTTCCTTTTTGCCTGTCTTTCCTGAATATTGAATACCCCTGGATGTTGAGTTCCCAGCCTTGGTCACCCTGGAGCCACATTTCCGTAATCCCAATCATATCATATCCGTTTTCATCTATTTGCACAGCTAATTCATCCACCTTATTACGAATGCTCCTCGCATTAAGACACAAAACCTTCAGGCTTGTTTTTTTAACACTCTTACACCTTTTAGAATTGTTATTTACTGTGGCCATGTTTGATTTAAACCCTTGATTTCTCTGACTGCCACTTTTGCTTTTCTCCTTCCTGTCTTTTGCTTCTATCCTTGTTTCCCTTTCCTCTGTCAATCGCATTGAGTTTAAGCAGACTTTGCTAAGTGGCAGAAAAAGTCTTCTAAGTGCATTTACTGAATTTTAGTGAGTACATAAGTGAATTACTTGAAGTAAGTTTAATTTTTTAGAGTAAATTAAGCTGTTGGGGAGTTGAAACCGGAAGTAGAATCCGGGTATAAAAAGGGGCGGGCTTAGTGCGGTAGCGCTGAGTGTGGTCGCATTGAGTGTAAGTAGAGTTTGGTAAGTGGCAGAGTTCGGGCAAGTGGGAGGTGAGGGGGTGCTTGTTGCTCTGTTTTGCTTCCCTCTCTCAGGCTAATCCAACACTACGGACGTGGAGCAGTGAGACAATTCAACCGAATAGGTCCCCCAGACAGCTTCCACGAGGGAGGTTGGTGATCAACTGGGTTGGTAGGTTCTCTTCCTTCTCTTCTATACCTTTAAGTTGGTAAGTCCTATTAAATAGTGGTGTAATATTATCATCTATATCGGGGCAGAGGGTCTTCATAATTAATAATAAGAAATTTAATTAATTACACAGATATGGGTGAACAGGTGATGTGTCACTGTTGCGAAATGTGGGAGCTGGTGGACCCCATTGAGGCTCACGGTGATTACATTTGCGATAAGTGTTTGCTGCTAGAGGAACTCAAGCTCCATGTTGAAGAGCTTGAGACTGAGCTTCAGACACTGTGACACATCAGGGAGGGGGAGAAGTTCCTGGACTCTATGTTTCAGGAGGTGGTCACACCTATGAAATTAATTACTGCAGATGTAGTCCGTGGTCAGGGACAGGACGGTGTGACTACGAGTGAGGAAGGTACAGGGATCCAGGATGTAGTGTTGAAGGAGCTGCAGCCCTTGCTCTTGTCAAGCAGGATTGAGGTTCTTACTCCCTGTGAGGGCAGGAGCGCGGACTGCAGGGAGGATGAGCAACCTGGCCACAACACCGTGGTGCAGGGGGCCATTCAAGTGGAGAGAGTAAAGAGAAATGTTGTAGTGGTAGGGGATAGTATCATTAGGGGGATAGATAGGGTTCTCTGCAGTCAAGAGCAGGAGTCCCGAAGGCTGTGTTGCCTGCCCGGTGCCAGGGTTAAGGACATCTCTTCTGGGCTGGAAAGAAACTTGGAGTGGGAGGGGGAGGATCCAGTTGTCGTGGTCCATGTTGGTACAAACGACGTAGATAGGACAAGGAAGAAGGTTCTGTTAAAGGAGTATGAGCAGCTAGGGGTCAAATTAAAAAACAGAACCTCAAGGGTAATAATCTCTGGGTTATTACCTGAGCCACGAGCGAATTTGGCTAGGATAAATAAAATTAAAGAGTTAAATGCGTGGCTCAAAGACTGGTGTGGGAGAAATGGGTTTTGCTTCTTGGGACACTGGCACCAGTACTGGGACAGGAGGGAGCTGTTCCATTGGGACAGACTCCACTTGGCCAGTGCTGGGACTAGAGTCCTGGCGAATCACATAACTAGGGCTGTAGAGAGGGCTTTAAACTAATTAGTGGGGGGGAGGTTTCTAGAGAGCAAATAACAGAAATGACAACGGAGAAGGTCATAGACTTAGGTAGCAGTGGGGGAATTAAAAAACAGAACGTGTCAGGAAGGGACAGAAGGTATGGAGTAAAAGGTAAAGTAGTAAAAGGGGAAAAAACAGGAACTAAGTGTCACAAAACATATTTGAAAGTTCTTTATCTGAATGCACGTAGCATTCATAACAAAATGAATGAGTTAATGGCACAAATAACTACATATGGGTATGATCTTGTGGCCATTACAGAAACATGGCTGCAGGGTGACCATGACTGGGAATTAAACATACCAGGTTATTTAACAATCAGGAAGGACAGGCAGGAAGGGAGGGGAGGTGGGGTGGCTATGTTAATAAAGGAAAGAATCACTATAATACAGAGAAATGATATTGGGTCAAAGGAGCAGGATAGTGAAACAGTTTGGGTAGAGATAAGGAATAATAAGGGGAAAGAAACACTAGTGGGTGTAGTCTATAGGCCTCCGAACAGTTGCAACTCTGTTGGACGGAGTATTAATCAGGAAATAGTTGAGGCTTGCAATAAGGGAACAGCTATAATTATGGGGGATTTTAACTATCATGTTAACTGGACAAATCAAACTGGGCAGAGCAGCCTTGAGGATGAGTTCATTGAGTGTATTAGGGATGGGTTTCTTGAGCAGTACGTAACTGAACCGACCAGGGGGCAAGCAACCTTAGATTTGGTTCTGTGTAATGAGACAGGATTAATTAAAAATGTCGTAGTAAAGGATCCCCTTGGAATGAGTGACAATAACATGGTTGAATTCCATATTCAAGTAGAGGGTGAGAAGGTTGGATCTCAAACAAGCGTGCTGAGCTTGAATAAAGGAGACTATGAAGGTATGAGAGCAGAATTGATTAGAGTGGACTGGGAAAATAGATTAAAGGGTAAGACGGTACATGATCAGTGGTGTACATTTAAGGAGTTATTTTACAACTTCCAAAAAAAATATATTCCACTGAGGAAAAAAGGGTGTAAAAGAAAAGATAGCCATCCGTGGCTAAGTAAAGTAATTAAGGATAGTATCCGACTAAAAACAAGGGCATATAAGGTAGCCAAATCTAGTGGGAAGATAGAAGATTGGGAAATCTTTAAAAGACAGCAAAAAATAACTAAAAGATTGATTAAGAAAGGGAAGATAGATTATGAAAGTAAATTAGCAAAAAATATAAAAACGGATAGCAAAAGTTTTGTCACGAGGCCGTGCATTCATGGGGCTGTTTTGCTAGGGTTTCGGTAGTGGACCCAAGCACAGGAAACCTATCCAAGGACTCGAGACCGGGTAGAACTCAAAAGATGCTTCCTTGAGACTCGAGAACATAGAAAACAGGCTAACACTCGAAAGGAGATTCACTTGAGATTCGAAAACACAGAGACGCGAGAGAGCTGCTACTTGCAGGCAGGCGAACCCAGGACTGAGCAAAGAGGACAGGAAACAGGAAGCTTAAATACAGGCCAGAGTGGTCACGTGACATAATTATTCAAATGAGACAGGAGACAAATACTTTAACAACACACAGGTGAGGCCAGAGGCACAGAGACAAAACAGGGACTGGACCGAGCCAGCTTTATTAACTAGCCTAATTTACTCTGCTGAGAACAATTACTCGAGAAACAGGTGAGGAGAGGGGCCCAAAGGCACGGCAGCAGCGCACCGAAGCCTCAAAAACCGCCCTCAGGCGGCGAGCAGAGGGAAGTGCTGCTGAAGCCGTTACAAGTTTCTATAGTTATATAAAAAGAAAAAGGGTGGCTAAAGTAAATGTTGGTCCCTTAGCGGATGAGACTGGGAAATTAATGGTGGGAAACATGGAGATGGCAATAACGCTGAACAAATATTTTGTATCAGTCTTTACAGTAGAGGACACTAAGAATATCCCAACACTAGACAAACAGGGGGCTCTAGGGGGAGAGGAGCTAAATACAATTAAAATCACGAAGGAAGTGGTACTTGGTAAAATAATGGGACTTAAGCCGGATAAATCCCCTGGACCTGATGGCTTACATCCTAGGGTCTTGAGGGAAGTGGCAGTAGGGATTGTGGATGCATTGGTAATAATTTTCCAAAACTCCCTGGACTCAGCAAAGGTCCCGGCAGATTGGAAAACTGCTAATGTAACACCCTTATTTAAAAAGGGTAGTAGGCAGAAGGCTGGAAACTATAAACCTGTTAGCCTAATATCTGTGGTTGGTAAAATGTTAGAGTCCATTATTAAGGAGACAGTAACGGGACATTTGGATAAACATAATTTAATAGGACAAACTCAGCATGGTTTCATGAAGGGGAAGTCATGTTTGGCAAATTTGCTTGAGTTCTTTGAGGAAGTAACATACAGGGTGGATAAAGGAGAACCAGTGGACGTAGTGTATTTAGACTTC